>NC_044032.1:513818778-514149050 GCF_901765095.1 Microcaecilia unicolor
GAGAGGATCACAGAAAAGATTATCGGATTAAACTGAAAGAAGCGAAGAGGGAAATATGGCTAGCGAAAGCGCGAGTGGAAGAAAAAATGGCTAAAGATGTAAAGAGAGGTGACAAGACTTTTTCAGATATATTGGAGAAAGGAGAAGAGATAGGAATGGAATTGCGAGACTGAAAGATAATGAAAGTGTCTTGTAGCTCAGCCTCAGGGTCTTGCAGGCTGTGTGACAAACTGCTCCTGAGAGAACAATCACTTTTGTACTGACTGATGAGATACAGTGGTGGAAATAAGTATTTGATCCCTTGCTGATTTTGTAAGTTTGCCCACTGACAAAGACATGAGCAGCCCATAATTGAAGGGTAGGTTATTGGTAACAGTGAGAGATAGCACATCACAAATTAAATCCGGAAAATCACATTGTGGAAAGTATATGAATTTATTTGCATTCTGCAGAGGGAAATAAGTATTTGATCCCCCACCAACCAGTAAGAGATCTGGCCCCTACAGACCAGGTAGATGCTCCAAATCAACTCGTTACCTGCATGACAGACAGCTGTCGGCAATGGTCACCTGTATGAAAGACACCTGTCCACAGACTCAGTGAATCAGTCAGACTCTAACCTCTACAAAATGGCCAAGAGCAAGGAGCTGTCTAAGGATGTCAGGGACAAGATCATACACCTGCACAAGGCTGGAATGGGCTACAAAACCATCAGTAAGACGCTGGGCGAGAAGGAGACAACTGTTGGTGCCATAGTAAGAAAATGGAAGAAGTACAAAATGACTGTCAATCGACAAAGATCTGGGGCTCCACGCAAAATCTCACCTCGTGGGGTATCCTTGATCATGAGGAAGGTTAGAAATCAGCCTACAACTACAAGGGGGGAACTTGTCAATGATCTCAAGGCAGCTGGGACCACTGTCACCACGAAAACCATTGGTAACACATTACGACATAACGGATTGCAATCCTGCAGTGCCTGCAAGGTCCCCCTGCTCCGGAAGGCACATGTGACGGCCCGTCTGAAGTTTGCCAGTGAACACCTGGATGATGCCGAGAGTGATTGGGAGAAGGTGCTGTGGTCAGATGAGACAAAAATTGAGCTCTTTGGCATGAACTCAACTCGCCGTGTTTGGAGGAAGAGAAATGCTGCCTATGACCCAAAGAACACCGTCCCCACTGTCAAGCATGGAGGTGGAAATGTTATGTTTTGGGGGTGTTTCTCTGCTAAGGGCACAGGACTACTTCACCGCATCAATGGGAGAATGGATGGGGCCATGTACCGTACAATTCTGAGTGACAACCTCCTTCCCTCCGCCAGGGCCTTAAAAATGGGTCGTGGCTGGGTCTTCCAGCACGACAATGACCCAAAACATACAGCCAAGGCAACAAAGGAGTGGCTCAGGAAGAAGCACATTAGGGTCATGGCAGGGCCGGTCTTAGGCAGAGGCGACCGAGGCGGCCGCATAGGGCCCCGCGCCTAAGGGGGCCCCGCGCGGCCCGCCTCAAGTCTGCCTCGCCTCTCCTACCACCGCCAATGCTCGCCTGCCTTCATGTCCTGCGACGCGACTCTCCAGTCCTCGTTCCCCTGCTCCCCCTCCCTCCAGCCGTCTGAGCCCCTCCCCCGTTTGAGCCCCCCCTTGCTCGACCCGCCAAACGACCCTCGTCTATCACCCGACCCGCCGGAACCTCACCTGACCCAGCATTTTTTTAAAAGCTACAAGCGGCAGCCGACAGTGCCTCCTCGCGTCTGTGAAAGAAGAAAAGTCGCTTCGTCCATTGGCCGGCCTTCCCTCATGTCCCGCCCTTGCGGAAGTTACATCAGAGGGCGGGACATGAGGGAAGGCCGGCCAATGGACGAAGCGACTTTTCTTCTTTCACAGACGCGAGGAGGCACTGCCGGCTGCCGCTTGTAGCTTTTTTAAAAATGCTGGGTCAGGTGAGGTTCCGGCGGGTCGGGTGGTAGACGAGGGTCGTTTGGCGGGTCGGGGAGGGGGGCTCAGGTGGCTGGAGGGAGGGGGAGCAGGGGAACGAGGAGAGTCGCGTCGCTGGACATGGGTGGAGGGCAGGGGGCACAGGAGGGTCGCTGGACATGGGGGGATAGCAGGGGAGGGGGGTTTCTGGAAATAGGTGGATGGCAGGGGAGGGCAGGGGGCACAGGAGGGTCGCTGGACATGGGTGGATGGCAGGGGAGAGGGTTTCTGGACATAGGTTGAGGGCAGGGGGCACAGGAGGGTCGCTGGATATGGGTGGATGGCAGGAGAGGGGGCTTCTGGACATAGGTGGAGGGCAGGGGGCACAGGAGGGTCACTGGACATGGGTGGATGGCAGGGGAGGGGGGCTTCTGGACATAGGTGGATGGCAGGGGAGGGCAGGGGGCACAGGAGGGTCACTGGACATGGGTGGATGGCAGGGGAGGGGGGCTTCTGGACATAGGTGGATGGCAGGGGAGGGCAGGGGGCACAGGAGGGTCACTGGACATGGGTGGATGGCAGGGGAGGGGGTTTCTGGACATAGGTTGAGGGCAGGGGCACAGGAGGGTCGCTGGACATGGGTGGATGGGCAGGGGAGGGGGGCTTTTGGACATAGGTGGATGGCAGGGTAGGGGGTTTCTGGACATGGGTAGATGGCATGGGAGGGGGGTTTCTGGACATAGGTGGACGGCAGGGGAGGGCAGAGGGGACAGGGGGGTTTGCTGGACATAGATGGATGGCAGGGGGGACAGGAGGGTCGTTGGACATGGATGGCAGGGGGGACAGGAGGGTCGCTGGACATGGGTGGATGGAGGAGAGAGAAGAAATGCTGGACATGGATGGAGGCGAGGGAAGAGTGAGGAAGGAGATGAGGTGAGGGAAAAGGGAGAAAAAGTGCACATGGATATAGAAAATAGGCAAAAGCTGGATCCACGTTATGCCTCCTCCAGTCAATTCCACGGAGGAGGACCCAGCTTTTACTTACAGATGTAGGGCAAGAAATTAAGAAGAAAGGCGGAAAGTAAAGAAATAAATGGAAAGGAAGCCCTAGAAACGGAGTTAAGAGGACAGATAGCAGCACTATCGGATACTGAGCCAGCATGATCAGAAAAACAAAGTCACCAGACAACAAAGGTAGAAAAAACTATTTTATTCAGGATTTATTAATTGGAATATGTCAGTTTTTGGAAATGTGCATCTGTGATATTTTTCATGTACGTTTCAATTTTTGTAGTATTGCTGCATGCTGAGTCTGACTTCTTGAGGTAACTTTCCATTTCAGTATTTTGCCTTCATGTATTTTTCAGGTGTGATCAAGGAAGGTGCAGTATTCTGCTAGCGTATAGTTTGAATCCCTTTTTGTTTGATTTTTTTCACTAGGTTGTGCACTGGTGTTTTAGAGCCAGGTGTAATTACAGTTGCCTTTCCACGCCACGCATAAGGTTGTAGCTCGTTCTGTCCTTGGAATTAGTGCTGTTTATGGTTTGTTAAGGTTATGAGTGTGTTTTTGCACAAGTTTGTGTATAGTGTTTTGCAGTGGAGAGATTGTGTGTTGGCCTTACTAAGGTGGCACCAAACACCAGAAAGGGTGTAGAGCCTAAATCATGACACACTACCTCTAAAAGGGTGTTTTGTCGCTCTGCATGAGAATTGTGGTATTATGATCCCTTGCTAGCTTCATATTGTTGACGGTCTGCATTTTCCGTATGGCTGGTATATTGGTGTATAAGGTATTAATTGTGACAATTTGTTTTTACTTATTTTTTTTTCTGTGTGTTGTCAGACAGTTATGGATGACAGACAGAGTCGGAGTCTTCTTGAGTCAGAGAGCTGTGGTATATATTTTAAAACAATTTTAATACCTTGGTGGTCTATATTGTACATTATATTTCACACATCACTTTATTTTATTGTATATCTTTTCATTTCATTTTTATTTTATTGCATATATGGATTACAGAGTAATAGGGGAATTTGAAAGTACTGAATCTTTTCTTAATATTTTTCCTTTATTCTCCTTTTTTATGAGAATTGGAACTGCTAATTGTAGTGAACTTGAACTGAATAATTTCTGGGGAGGGGAGGTTTCATGATAGCATTGTGCTTATTATTTCAATCAGGATTTTTGTACAAGTTTAGCTTCATTTGTCTTTATTTGAAATTTCATAAATAAAAAAAGTGTTCTAAAAATGGAATAATCTTATCAATGGGGTGGAGGTAGGGGCGGGGCTACAGTGGGGCGGGACTACGGTGGGGCGGGGCTAGGATGGGGCCCCACCAAATTGGTCTGCATAGGGCCCCGCACTTGCTAAGACCGGCCCTGGGTCATGGAGTGGCCTAGCCAGTCACCAGACCTTAATCCCATTGAAAACTTATGGAGGGAGCTGAAGCTGCGAGTTGCCAAGCGACAGCCCAGAACTCTTAATGATTTAGAGATGATCTGCAAAGAGGAGTGGACCAAAATTCCTCCTGACCTGTGTGCAAACCTCATCATCAACTACAGAAGACGTCTGACCGCTGTGCTTGCCAACAAGGGTTTTGCCACCAAGTATTAGGTCTTGTTTGCCAGAGGGATTAAATACTTATTTCCCTCTGCAGAATGCAAATAAATTCATATACTTTCCACAATGTGATTTTCCGGATTTAATTTGTGATGTGCTATCTCTCACTGTTACCAATAACCTACCCTTCAATTATGGGCTGCTCATGTCTTTGTCAGTGGGCAAACTTACAAAATCAGCAAGGGATCAAATACTTATTTCCACCACTGTATATCAATAAATATTTACTTGGTGCCGCTTATCTGAGTCTGATTGTCTCTCATATACCAGCCAAGAAGTTTATCTCTAAGGCTGAGGTATCTTCCCCTCCTAAGGGGCAAGGGACATGAAAACATATCTTACAGAGCTAAATTTAAAACTCTTATGTTTGATTTTCAAAGACTTCAGACAAAATGGGCCAGAGTGCTAAGATAGCCCTCTACACACCTTTCAGACCTCCAAGGTCCTTTCAAGAAGCATCACTATCTGAACCCTCATCAAAAGAAATTGTATGATGTGATACCCACCAGCAAGCCTTCTCCTGATTAGCCCACACACTCTGGAACTTACTTCAAGGGGCTACTCTACTCAAGGCTACCTTTACTTCAGAAAGCAGATAAAAGTCGGGCTCTTCTCTCAAGCCTTTAATACTATCCACTCACTCCACACCTGGACTAGCTTGCTCCACACCCTGTAACTTAAATCAGTTCCCTATATCTTTCTCATTACATAAGTAGGGCAATTACCTATCATACAATGGGACCCAGCAATTTTTGCCAATTTATCTAATTCCTCTAAGGCAATGGTTCATAAACCTGGAGAGTTTTGCATGCACATGTATCTCATGAATATTAATTGTGGATATACTGAAAACCTGGTGACTTGGGTGCTTTCTTGACCTACCTGCTGCTCTTGTCACTGTTAACTCCTCCCCCCCCCCCCCCCCCCCTTTGATACACTGTCCTCACTTGGAGTTTGGTGCTCTGTTCTATCTTGGTTTTCCTATCATCTCTCACATCGCATTTTTATGTTTATGCTCTGGTGGATCCTTGTTCACTGCACCTCTACTATGAATTGGTGTACCTCTTATTTTCTCTATCTATACTTATTCTCTTGATGTTCTGATTTCCTCCTATTGTTTTCAGTACTATCTTTATGCTGGTGACTCCCAGATCTACCTCTCCACACCAGAAATTCAGAACCAAGTCTCAGCCTGCTTTGTCTGCTTGGATGACCAAGCCTAAACTTATTTTTGCCCTTAAATCCACCTTTCCTCTTCCCCCATTCTCTATTTCTGTGGATAACACTCTCATCTTACCTATCTCCTCAGCTCATAACCTTGGGGTCATCTTTGACTCCTGTTTCTCTGCACATATTTAACAGACTGCAAAAATGTGCCATTTCTTTCTCTATAAATCTCCTTAATCGGTCTCCCAAATCATCAAAGGTATCTCTGTATATAATTAATCAACCACCCAGCTGTAATTATTTCAGTCTATTTATAACATCACTCGAATCAGACTACTTTTTGTATTCCAACCATCTTGAAACTTTATTCTTATAAAATATTTTTCATCTTTCATGAGAGTTCTTTAAAACGCTTTACAGCTTCAATTTGTATCACTTGCATATTTTCCAGACAAGTTTACATAAAGTGCAGTACACAGACACCTCCACCTACATGCGGCATGTTTCGCAATTCGCTGCCTCAGGGTGTGGTCCGAAATTCAACTAAAGAATAAAACATTTGATCAACTTACACTGTAAACTATTAATGGTCAGAAAACATTACAAAAGATATATCACATACCTGAAGTACAGAACAGGTTTTCTCCACATTGCATCGGTGTCTGCCATCTTTTGTGCTTGTTCCACCCATGCAGTGTCACATTTTTATAAGAATTCAAGGCTCAGAATGTCAAAATAACATATAACCACACCCCATGATGTCATCACGTTTCCTTACATTGCTACTACCCAATCAATTTTCAAATTTAAACCTCCAGGGGTCATAGTTCCTAGCGTATAAATCCACCATTGCTCTTTGTAGCTGAGGAGGCTGTCTACATCACCCCCTTCCCTCCCAATTGGATCTGATCAATGATTCGCCACTTAATGTCTAACCAATCATGTTGCTTGATCAGCCAATGATTTACAATGGGAGCTGTTAGAGTGGCAATGTGAATTCTCAATTTGTGTTTATTTAGTCTATATTTCACAGGTCTCCTTGATTTGTCCACATATATTAATTAACAGGGACAACATATCATGTAAATCACATTGCTGCTATTGCAGTTAGTGTTGTGTCTTGCAGTAAAACTCCACGTATTACCTGACATTTGCCAATCCACTCCTTGGATAGTTAATGCACACCATTGGCATTTTCCACATTGACCATGGCCTATCAGATCTTCTTGGTTGTGTAACTATTCTAGTCGTTTGCAAGACAGCATTTCCCCAATAGTTTTACCTCTACGATAAGCAATTAATGATCTCTCCTGCAATAATGGATGAATCTGTAAAACAATCCAATATTTATGAATCAATGATGTGACCCTGGAGCCTCCTGCCATATATGGGAGGACTGCCACTATTCTGTTCGCTGTCTCTTTGTTAGAATATTGCAATAAAAGCTCTCGTTGGGCATACTTTGCTCTCAGATACACTTTCTTAATAGTTTTAAAAGGGTAGCCTCTATGCGAAAATCTTTCCCATAATTTTCTAGCTTGTTCCTCAAAGTCTTGATCTCTTGAACAAATGCATCTGATTATTAAAAATTGACTTATGGGAAGACTCATTTTTAATCTGTATGGGTGAAAGCTTTATTTTTTTTAATTTTTTTATTTTTGTTACATTTGTACCCCGCGCTTTCCCGCTCATAGCATTGAAAATGCAACAAGCTATTTCTATCTATTTCTTTACAAAACACTGTAGTGGTTAATTGACCATGGTCAATGATAACTTGTGTCCAAATATTCAATTTCTTTTATATTCCATGTCATGGTAAACTGTAATGCTGTGGAATTTGCATTGATCCATCTACAAAATGCTTATAACTGCTCAACCATACCCTCCCATAGAAAGAAAATATCATCAAGGAATCTCTTAAGGAAATGTGGGCAAACCAAGGAGAAGAATAGACAACACTCTGTTCAAATTCAGCCACAAATAGCGTTGCCACTGAAGGGGCTAATGATGTTCTTGTAAATAAAATCGGTCCTCATAAAGGAAATAATTGTTAGTAATAATCAGTGTTGCCAATTGCATCAGAAACTGCATAGAAATACGCTGGGGTGGTATGTGGGCCAACAAATAAGTCTGGATTACCTTCAAAGTGCCATGTTGGGGAATTTGTGTATATAGGGAAGCCACATCCATTGTTACTAAAATTGTATGTTATCTTAGCAGTTTGCAAACAAAGAAGGAAATGGGTTGTGTCCTGAATATAGGACTTTACTTTACAGACAAATGGTTGCAAAAATAAGTCCACCAATTTACTTAATGGTTCCAGCACCATGCCTCTTAAGGCCACACAATTGGATGACTGGGGGGGAACTGCTGTGCTTTTATGTACCTTTGGCACAAAATATATGCAGGGCACTTTGGGATGGGACACATATAAAAATGCCATTTTTTGGGGGGTGAGCATATTTTGTTGAAACGCTCCATTCACAATATTAAGAATAGTGTCCTGCAATTCTTTTGTGGGATCATGTTCCATGCTCTTATAGACCCAATGGTCACTTAACTGATTCAGGGCCAAAGGTTGAACTGTAACAGCTTCCCCCTTGTCCGCTTTCAAGATTATCAAATCTTTATTCATATGTAATTGGGATAATTCTCCCCACAGGTCAGAAGACAAATTATTCTTGTTGAAATGATTAAATTGTTTTTCTATATCAGTCAATTCAAACAATAATAAATCTTGAAAAGTTTGTATGGCTCGATCCATATTCCCAGGGGGGGATCCATTTAGATGGTAATTTAACTATCGAATTGTCTGTAAATTCATTATGACTAGCAAAGTGACTTTGCAGTTGTAATTTGCATATAAAACTCTTTATCGCCAATCTCATGCAAAAATATCTCATGAAAGATGAAAAATATTTTCTAAGAATAAAGTTTCAAGATGGTTGGAATACAAAAAGAAGTCTGATTTGAGTGATGTTATAAATAGACTGAAATAATTACAGCTGGGTGGTTGATTACTTATATTTCTTTCTCTATAACACATTCTACTTCCTCAAACCTTTATTATTTTACATATTTTTCATTGTAAGTAGAGATACAGTGTATGCAATCAGGAAAAAATATTGATCCTAGAAATGTATCTTTGATGAGCTAAGCAGGACTATTTTATAAAATTTTGTGTATGTGTGCGTGGGTGCAACAAAGTTACCTGTAGAAGGTGTTTTCAGAGGACAGCAGGATGCAAATTCTTACATGGGGGTGATATCCCTCTGACAGAACCCATAAGGGAACACTGCCCAGTTTACTTCTAGAAACCTTTAGAAACACTGTACTGCACAAGCATGTGCCTTCTCGTCTGCTGCCACTGTGCAGGATCCAATCAATCTAATACTACTATGATTGTGAGCCCATTAGGGACAGAGAAAGTACCTGTATGCAAACCGCCTCAACTCTTGCTCGAAAGAGGTAGTATATAAAATTAATAAATAATAAACGATACGATAGCTGATAGAATTCAACCACTAGAAGTGGGCAGGTATCCACCTAGCACAGCACATCTGCTACAAGTGATTAACTTTGTTTTCTTCAAAGACAAGCAGGATGCTAATATTCTTACATATGGGAATCTCTAGCAACCAGACTACTTCAAACAAAAAATAGGGATTAACAATGAGGCCACAACAGACAGGGCTTCTTATAGGAGCTATACAACTAGATAATAAGTTTAAGGGCAGCCTGAACAGTGGGGAGGAGAATTTGTATTATAGAATCCCTGCCCTCTTTCACCTGGGGAATGGATTCAACTGCATTGGCCTATAAGAGGGCAAAGAGTTTTTCCATAACCAGTTCCTGATGCTGAAGCCTTAATCTTGATACCCTCGGTGGGCAATTTGGAGAGAGTCTTTCCAATTACAGACTATAACCCACCCAGCCTATTTTCAGAACCCATCAATCTGAGGTTATAAAAAGGCCAACGTATAAAAAACATTCTGTCTTCCTCCTACTGGTAGGTCAGCCGGGATGGTTATGGGAATGGATGATATGATATGCTGTCCTAGAGCTAGTCAAAAGCTTGTCCTTGGTTTGACTGGAGAGCTGGCTGGGACTTTTGAGCCCTCTACCATCATTGTTGAGAGCGAGGTCTCTGATTTGTCCGGGACAAGTGAGTGGGGGGTGGGGGGGGGGAGAATATCTATGCTTGTGAGAGTACTAGCACTTCCATTGTCTTCTGCTAAAATACCTCCTAGAGGAGGAGGCGGAGCTGTAAGTGGGCCTGCAGAGTGACTTCATAGTATCAGAATGCTTCTTAATGAGGTCAGTGGCCACCTTGTCGCCAAATGATTACCTCCATGGCACAGAGCGTGTGCCAGCTTCTCCTGCACAGCTGGCTTGAGGTCTGAGGCCCTGAGCCAGTTGAGTCTGCAGATCTCAATCCCCATTGCGGAGACTCTGGCCACCATATTGAAAATATTATATATCACTCTGGCTACATATTTTTCACATTCCTGCTCTTTGGCTACTAGCTGATGAAGTTCATCAGCCTTCTTCTACAAGTGTATGTGCATTAAGAGCAGATAAGAAGTTATGCTGGAAGTGGAAATAGAATTCTGAAAACCCTTTTTCTCCAAAAGATTCTATGCTGCTTGACTCCCTCCCTGGGGAGCATATTTGACCACCACAGAACAGTAAGAAAACTTGGAGCTTTTCAAATCCTGGAGACTTCTGGACTCTGAGTCAACCTTCTTGTTGATCTGCCTCCCACCTCTATCTGTATGAACTTCAGGATACTGTGCATGGGCACTAGCACAGCCTCCTTTAGGGGCTCATCAAATTGAAGGGTGTACCAACAACTCTGCCCTGGGCTGATCTGCCGTTTCTAACTCCAAATGGGATGAACTTAGCCATCTCCCTTACAAAATAAAAAAAATGAGAACTCCTCATGAGATTTCTGTCATATGAAGGGGAGGGATCTGAAGGAAGACCAAGGGACCCCTTCCTCTGAGAAGATCTCTGGTGCTACCCAGAAGGATTCTGAAGTACTTACCTGGAGATGTCCTGAGTTTCTGCCTGCCTCAAATGACTGACCGTAAGCATACATTTCTGAAATCCAGTAATTATATATGTACATATAGCTTACTATCACAATAATTCACAATCTTCCAGAGTCATGTAGATTTATAGCTTATGTCTATATATCTTCAAACCATCTCTCCCTGGTTTCCCCAGAACCTCAGTGATGTTAATCACTACAACTTCAACTGCAGTGATATATCTAACATCTAAATCTTCATTGGTTCTTCCACACCTAGCCTCCTCTTATATTTATGAAAACCTTTTTCACTTATCTCATTGTCTCTTGTTCTACTGTTGGACCCAGGGGGACAGATGTCCGACATGCACGTGGGCTGTCTCAAGGACCTGTCCCCATGTTACTTTGGCTGAGCTGACGCTAATGAAAAGACAGGGGGAAGGTCCTTGAGACAGCCCATGTTTGGGCGAAACGTGCATGTTGGACATCTGTCCCCCTAATAACCAACAGGATGACTGGTCTACATTACTCCCCTGGGCCAAATTTGCCTATAACAACGGCTTCCACACTGCCTCTCATACATCACCATTTTTTACGGTGTATGGGCGCCACCCATGACTACCACTTCCGATCCCTCAGACCCTCACCGATATCCGGGACATTTGGAACAGGGTCCAACAATATCTTCAGTGAGCCGCTGCTAGATACAAGCTTTTCGCAGATCGCTTTTTAATATATTTATAAATGATTTAGAGATGGGAGTAACTAGCGAGGTAATTAAATCTGCTGATGACACAAAGTTATTCAAAGTCGTTAGCTCGCGACAGGATTGTGAAAAATTACAGAAGGACCTTACGAGACTGGGAGACTGGGCGGCTAAATGGCAGATGATGTTTAATGTGAGCAAGTGCAAGGTGATGCATGTGGGAAAAAAGAACCCGAATTATAACTACATCATGCAAGGTTCCACGTTAGGAGTTACGGACCAAGAAAGGGATCTGGGTGTCGTCGTCGATAATACACTGAAACCTTCTGCTCAGTGTGCTGCTGCAGCTCGGAAAGCGAATAGAATGTTGGGTATTATTAGGAAAGGTATGGAAAATAGGTGTGAGGATGTTATAATGCCGTTATATTGCTCCATGGTGTGACCGCACCTTGAGAATTCTGTCCAATTCTGGTCGCTGCATCTCAAGAAAGATATAGTGGAATTGGAAGAGGTGCAGCGAATGGTGACTAAAATGATAGCGGGGATGGGACGACTTCCCTATGAAGAAATACTAAGGAGGCTAGGGCTTTTCAGCTTGGAGAAGAGACGGCTGAGAGGAGACGTGATAGAGGTATATAAAATAATGAGTGGAGTGGAACAGGTGGATGTGAAGCATCTGTTCACGCTTTCCAAAAATACTAGGACTAGGGGGCATGCGATGAAACTACAGTGTAGTGAATTTAAAACAAATCGGAGAAAATGTTTCTTCACCCAACACGTAATTAAACTCTGGAATTCGTTACCGGAGAATGTGGTGAAGGCGGTTAGCTTGGCAGAGTTTAAAAAGGGGTTAGATGGTTTCCTAAAGGATAAGTCCATAAACCGCTACTAAATGGACTTGGGAAAAATCCACAATTCCAGGAATAACATGTATAGAATGTTTGTACGTTTGGGAAGCTTGCCAGGTGCCCTTGGCCTGGATTGGCCGCTGTAGTGGACAGGATGCTGGGCTCGCTGGACCCTTGGTCTTTTCCCAGTGTGGCATTACTTATGTACTTATGTCTGCTCTGATTTTTCAACCCGGACAAAAAGTTTGGCTCAGTACCAAATACTTGAGGCTCCGTTTACCCTCCTTCAAGTTTGCTCCCGATACATTGGACCCTTTTCAGTACAATCTCGGGTGGGAGCTGTCACTTATCGTCTCCAGTTACCCGCTAACCTCAAGGTCAACGTCATCTGAAGCTTAACATGGCCAAGACCGAGCTTCTCATCTTTCCCCCTAAACCCACCTCTCCTCGCCCCTCTTTTTCTATTTCTGTGGATGGCACTCTCATTCTCCTTGTCTCATCAGCTCGTAACCTTGGGGTCATCTTCGACTCCTCTCTCTCCTTCTCTGCTCACATTCAGGAGATTGCCAAAACCTGTCGTTTCTTTCTCTATAACATCAGCAAAATCCGTCCCTTCATCTCTGAGCACTCTACCAGAACCATCATCCACACTCTTATCACTTCTCGCCTAGACTATTGCAACCTGCTTCTCACCGGCCATCTCTCTCCTCTTCAATCAGTCCAAAACTCTGCTGCACGACTCATTTTCTGCCAAAATCGCTATGCTCACATTAGCCCTCTCCTCAAATCACTTCACTGGCTCCCTATCCGTTTCCGCATTCAATTCAAACTTCTCTTACTGACTTATAAGTGTATTACTCTGCTGCTCCCCAGTATCTCTCCACTCTTGTCTCTCCCTACACCTCCCCTCGGGCACTCCGTTCTGTTGACAAATCAATCTTGTCTGTCCCCTTCTCCTCTACTGCTAATTCCAGACTCTGTTCCTTCTATCTCGCTGCACCACACGCCTGGAATAGACTTCCTGAGCATGTATGTCTAGCCCCGTCTTTGGCCGTCTTCAAGTCCAAGCTAAAAGCCCACCTCTTTGACGTTGCTTTTGAGTCCTAACCACTGCTCACTTGCCTGTACCTTTTATCCCCTCCTCTTTAATTCCCCTTACCTCTTAATTGTTCTGTTACCTGTCTTATTTAGATTGTAAGCTCTTTGAGCAGGGACTGTCTTTATGTGTATAGTGTACAGCGCTGTGTATGCCTTGTAGCGCTATAGAAGTGATAAGTAGTAGTAGTAGGTCCACAATGCCTTTCATGTGTCCCTGCTAAAGCCATTCTTAACCTCTAAAAGGCACACAGAGCCGAAGAAGATCATTGTTCCCGACTCCAAGCCTGATCCTGAATTCGAGGTAGATGAAGTTCTGGACTCCAAACATCAAAGGGGACGGCTGTTCTATTTGCTATCCTGGAAGCACTTTGGTCTCGAGGATAATTGCTGGGAGCCTGCTGCCAATGTCCATGCACCTGAATTGATCCGGGAGTTCCATATCCACTACTCCTCCAAACTCAGACCTAGGCAGAGAGGGGTCCTTAAGGAGGGGGTACTGTCATGCCCCCTACCTCAAAGCAAGTGGTGTCCTCGGGCTCCGCGGGGTCCTGTCAACATGCACACTTGACTGGCACAACCCTGAATCTGGTCCGAGTACCGGGCTCAGCAGCGCTCTACTTGGTACAAGAACTCACAAGTTTGACATGCAATTACTATAAGACACTCTGTGCTGCACCTTCTTTGGGAGAGCAAAATTATGCCACCACCTTTTCTGGGCTGAATTTGCTAATCTTGATGGAGACTAATTTGGCCCTTCTTAATGCTCCACTAGAGCCAGGGGAATTGCAGTATGCCCTTAAAACTTCACTTAGACATAAGCCCCTCACCCACATGGGCTTCCTTTGAATTTTATAAAATTTTGGGTCACAGAGTGGTGTCTACTTTATTGGCCTTAGAGAAGGGTATTTTTCTGCCTACTATATGTGAAGCAGCTGTTATTCCCATCCCAAAGCCAGGTCAGGACCCCCTTGCTCACAAGTTCAAACAGGCCTATTTCTGTGCTTAATACAGATGTCAAATTGTATGCCAAGATCTGATCCAATCAACATTTGTTTATTGTACCTACTTTGGTGACCCCTCATCAGGTAGGTTTTGTGAAGAGTCTTAACATGGTGGCAAATGTGCATTTGTTGTCTGCTATGGAAGCAGTGCATGTTAGTGGCCTTGAGGCTGTTGGTGAGCTTTGATATTGAGAAGGCATTTGAAAAAGTCTTGTGGTCCTACCTTGGGGAGGTATTGCATCAGTTTGGGTTTGCTGGGAACATACTTAATTGGATACAATTGCTATACCAGCAGCCCTTGGCAAGGGTTTTGCTTAATGGGGTCCTCTCCCCCTCATTTTCAGTTGGATGGGGTACTAGTCAGGGACATCCCTTGTTCCCTATGTTATTTATTCTTTGCATTGAACCTTTGGCCCAGAAGATATTACAAAACATGGATATTGTGGGCATCCCTGTGGGCCCCCCCCCCCCCCCCATATGTTGAAGTTGGCCTTGTTTGCTGATGATTTGTTGGCTGCATTTACAGACCCTCTGAGGTCTATCCCATTGGTCCTTACTTTCTTGGATCAGTTTGGCTACCTCTTGAGTCTGTGGATTAATGCTGATAAGTCAAAGTTTTTAACTGAAGATCTGGAGCACAAAATGGCAGGGGACCTTTCCTTTAAAATGGGCTAGGGTGCATTTGCGTTATCTGGGCTTGAAGATTTCCAGGGATTTAAGCCCTTCTTTATTCTCTTAATTTGCCCCCAATGATTTGGGTGACCCAGAACCTGTGCCACATGTGGGTAGCTTTGGCACTGTCCTTATTGGGCAAGATTTACTGGTGAAGATGATAATTTTACCTAAATGGATGTATACCCTTCAACATGTTCCAATTTGTTAAGACAAAGTTATGCAATTACGGAATAAAAACCTTAGTAATTTTTTTTGTGGAGTGCCAAAAAACCCAGTTTGGCTTTAACATTGCAATTGCTGTGGGACAACAGAGGTTTAAGTCTCCCTAATTTGAAAGCCTATAATGTCACATGCCAGCTGCACTAAGTCCATGAGTGCTCTCATTTTTGCAACATCGCTTTTGAGGGCTTCCTGGGCTCTACTTTATGCCAGGGTGAGGGGGTTGCCCCTTCCTTTGTGCAAACATATTTTGCTTAAACCAATGCGTTGGAGATGGTGTGTCTTCTGCAAGCACTTTGGCCTCCATTCCAATTGTTCCACTTTCCTCACTATTGTGGGCAATGGAGATTTCCAACCAGATATAGCAAATAATATTTATAAGCTCTGGTCCCAGTGGCAAAAAGATCCACGATGGGGGTGCCCCGCGCTCAGAAGATTTTGCGAGCTATGCCCATGTGGAGAGACCACTCGTGTGGTTGCATTATTCTGCTCAGTCTGTCATCCAGGGTATTGTTTTTGCCTGCCACATAAGTGGTTCGAAGGAACATGCCATGGTGGCGAGCCCAATGCCACATCTGGACAGCCTCCTGACACAGACTGCATGATTCGGTGCACCTCTGCTTGTTGGTGTAATACATTGTGACCTGATTGTCTGTTTGGATGAGCACAATTTGATCAGATATCCGATCTCTGAAAGCCTTAGAGCGTTCCAGATTGCCCGGAGCTCCACAAGATTGATCTCAAGATTATTTTTCTGGGTGAACCAAACATCTTGGGTGTGAAGCTATCTACATGAGCCCCCCATCCCAGGAGAGATGCATCCGTCAGCACCATTTATGGCTGAGGAATTTGGAATGGAAGTCGCAGAGTCAAATTGGATCAAATAGTCCACCACTGAAGGGACTGTACACGCTCTGGGGAAACTTGAATGACATCTTCCAGACTCCCTGTGGCTTGATACCACTGCGAAGCCAGAGTCTATTGAGCTGATCTCATGTGAAGACATGTCATGGGTGTAGCATACACTGTGGAAGCCATGTGGCCCAACAATCTCAACATCTGCTGAACTGAGACCTGCTGAGAGGCTCAAACCATGGAAGCTAGTGCAACAAGACTGTTTGCTTTTGGCTCCGGAAAGAAAGCTTGAACCTTCTGAGTAATGAGCAGGGCTCCTATGAACTCCAATCTTTGAAAAGGGTGAAGATGGGACTTGGGGTAGTTTAAAATGAAAACTAGTAGCTCGAGCACCCAAATAGTCCTCCTCCTCCTCCTCCTCACCCCCATCCTCGGAGGTGTTCTTTACCAGCCAATCATCGAGATACAGAACACATGGACTCCCAGTCTGAGTAGTGATGTTGCAACTAGCATTAGATATTTGGTGAAGACCCTGGGAGATGATGCAAGGCCAAAAGGCAACACACGGTACTGAAAGTGATGTGTTCCCAGTCAAAATCGAAGATACTTCTGGTGGACTGGAAGTATCAGGATGTGAGTATATGCATCCTTTAAGGCCAGAGAGCATAGCCAGTTTTTCTGAATCATTGAGAGAAGGGTGCCTAGGGAAACCATCCTGAACTTTTGTCAGACTAGGAATTTGTTCAGGGCCCTTAGGTCTAGGATGGGACACATTCCCCCTCCCCCCCTATTTCCTTTTGTACAAAGATGTACCTGGAATAGAATCCCCACCCTTCCTCACCTAGTGGAACAAACTCGATTGCATGGGTCTTCAGAAGGACTGAGAGTTCCTCTGCAAGTACCTGCTTGTGCTGAGAGCTGTATGAATGAGCTCTCGGTGGGCAATTTGGAGATTTTAGATACGAATTGAGTGAGTATCCGAGACAGACTATTTGAAGAACCCACCAAAGGATATAAGGGACCACCTTTTGTGGAAAAGCATCAGCCTCCCCCCAGTCAGCAAGTTGTCTTGGACAGACACTTTTACTGTGGCTATGATCTGCTGGGGAACAGCACGGACCTTTGGAACACACTGTTGACGTGAACTAGTGAACTGGGGTTGATCCTGAGCAGGCTGGCGAGCTGAGGGGTTGCACCTACGCCTCTGATAGTAATAGGTACTCCTTCTTGGCTTGCCAAAAGTCATCCTAGCTGAGGAGGAAGATGCAGAAGGCGTCCGGCAGAAGAGAAAATAGATGGTATCAGTATGTTTTTTGATTTGGTCTGCGACCTTCTCAACCTTCTCCTTCAAAAAGGTTATTCTCCTCACATGGAGCATCCACCAACCTCTGCTGAACAGAATGTTCCAAGTCATAAACACGCAGCCATGAGAGTCTGCGCACTGCTACACTCTGGGCAGAGATCTTGGATGACATGGTTGCCACATCGAAAGTGACATTAAGTGCCCCTGGCCAAAAACATTTGACACGCCTTCTGCTGCTTGACCAACTGGCGAAGTGACTTAGCTTGCTCCTGAGGAAGCGTCTCAGCCAGGTCTGACAACTTGTGCACCGAGCTTCACATGTAGACGCTCATAAAGAGCTGGTAGGATTGTATTCAGGAGATGAGCATTGAAGCTGGGAATATCTTTCTCCCAAAAGAATCCAGGGGTCTAGCTTCTCTACTTGGGGACGCAGAGGCATAGTCTTTGAAACCCCTGGCTCTTTTGAGAGCAGAATCCACCACCATGAAATTGTGAGGCAACTGAGGCTTATCAAAACCAGGAGTACTGTGGATCCGGTACATGGTAGTGATCTTCTTGGGCATGACTGGGACCAACAGAGGGGAATCCCAATTCTTAAGAGGACTTCCTGGAGTACCGTGTGGAGAGGGTCAGTCACAGCCTCCCTAGGAGGAGATGTGTAGTCCAGGACCTCAAGCATCTTGGCCCTGGGCTCATCCTCCAGTTTCAAAGGACATAGAATGGTATCAGTAATTTCCTTGACAAAAGAAAGGAAAGAAAGGCTCTCCGGAGGAGACTTTCTCCTTTCAGGTGGAGGGAAGGGTTCAGAGGGAATTCCATAGGACTCATCTGAGGAACAGTACCTTGGATCCTTCTCTGAATCCCCTGAGTGCTCCTCTTCGGTGTCAGACAATACCTCCAGGTGGAGATGTTGAGACCGAACCTGCCTTGACATGGAGGAGCCATGTTCTCTAGTCTGTTCCTGCCTCGACTCTGGCGAAGCTTCCTCCACCGACATTGAGGGAGTGCCAGCGTGGGTGGCAGTTGACACCGGAGCCGCATGTGATATTGGAGGCCGCACCGCAGGCTGAGGGCCACCATAGGGACACAATGGGAGGAAGGGTAGGCACAAGCACCCCCCCCCCAATGCACACTGTTGCAGAAGGCCATCCAGAAGCTCTGGGAAGAAGGCCTGGATGCGCTCGAGATTCGACACAGTGAAAGGCTGGGGTGCTGGCTCAGGAGCAGGTTGTAGAACCACTGGGGTCGATGTGGAAGCTGGGTCTTGGCTGCTGGGAGACAGACGCATTGGAACCTCCTATATGGAGGGGGAGCGGTCCTCCCAGTGCTGATGCTTCTCGGGTGCCAAATTCTTCGACACCCCGGAAGCTCCCAGTACCATGCGTTGAGAGCGATTGATGCCAATGCTTCTTAGCCTTCACCCGAAGTTTGACATCGAGGCTAATCGGTGCTGATGAGGATGACGTCGAATACACACTTCGCCTCAGGGTCGGGTCTAACAATGGCCGGGCTTGGGGCCATGCACAGCAGGAGGCTTCAAGGCAGGTGAAGACCCACTCAATGCTTCACTGCTCCCAGTGTCTAAGGGTCTAGCAGCAACCATGCTTACCGACGCTCCCAGTGTGATGCTCTACATCTATGCTGACACCTCCGACCTCGATGCCAATATTGAGAAACTGGACTTAGCTCCAAAAATCCTCTCTCATTGAATCTCTCTGGAAACCTGCATCCTCTTCTTCATATGAAAGCAGAGAACACAGCCAGACTATGGTCGGGCCCAAGACACTGAAAACACCAAGAATGGGTGTCTTTCCCAAAGATCATCCGATTGCACCGGGTATAGCGCTTAAAGCCACTGGGAACCTTTGTGGATATGGAAAAATTAAATGAAGCGATGGTGCCTGAAAATGGGGCAAAGCATGGCAAAAATGAAGGAAAAAATCCCGGCCAAAGTCAAGGCCTAAAAGCTTCCGAATGACGACGAAAAAGAAAGTAAACTTTAAACCATGCAAAATAAACTAGAAACTAAAGGAAAATGTAAAAAAAAAAAAAGGGGGGGGGGGGGGGGTCCACAAATGGGAACACAATAAAGGATGAAATAAAAAATTGCTGAAAAGCACAAAAAAGCTCTTTGGAGCGAGCGAAAGTGAGGAGACTGTAAAAAAAAAAAAAAACAAACCACACCCTCTTCTCACTGCAGTAGAAAAAGAACTGAGACAGTATTTAGCCACTTTTGACCATGCGAGTGTGAACTGCTCTGTTGAATGACTTTGAACTTTAAGGCTGCTGGGATCCATGGTGGGATCGCCTTTGGGACATCATTGGGTGTTTATTCATGGAGGGTGGCACTACCCCCCCCCCCCCATGGGGGGTGGAGGGAAGACAGTGAACAAGGGGGAAAGGTTGAGAAATGATGGTCATCTCTTGTGTATTTAGGCTTGAATGACCTTTAATTTTCTGCACCTTGTTTTGGCTTTTTATTAATGTTTCTGACTTTGATGACTTAAATATATTTCAACATAAAATGAAACAAAGATGAAATCACATGAGCAACTCTGATGCACTGAGGACCAATGAAACACGTCTTAAAATGGAAAAAGACTGATTGGGTCCTACATAACAACAGAAGGGAATATACGCACACACATGGTGAAATTCTTCCAAAGGGTTTCTAGAAGTAAACTGGGCAGTATTCCTGTGGAGGCTCTATTGGAGTGATGACCTCCCCATGTAAGAATATTAGCATCCTGCTTGTCCTTGGAAAAAAAAATATATATTACGTAAGGCAGACAGAGCTTTAATATACGAGAACATTTACAAAACTCGGACTGTTACCTTGTATAATATAAAGCCTTGTACCAAAAAAGTATAAAGATAAAACATGTCGGTGTGTTTTGGGTGGGAAATGGGTGGCAACAAAAGACAGATGTTATTCAGCAATAATGGAATAAAATAAAAAAGTCTAGGGCCAAAATTAGGACTTCTTGGATAGACCTGTTTCAATCACAACTAAGTGACCAAAAGGTGCCCTAAATGGAGGGTTTTGGAGGACTCACCAAACAAGATAAGGGGGAAATGGTGAGATGTGTACCTGGGAGCTTTTATGTGACACCCACTGCAGTTCCCCCTAGGGTGCCCCTCTGCCCTGCTCTGCTGGGATGTCTGTGTGGCCAGTCTACTAAGAATGATGCCCCCCATACATTCCAATGGCTTGTTTTTGTGTTTTTTTCCCTTGGACTTTTTTTTCGAAAATGGTCCAAATAGACCCACTGAGCACAAAAACTTCTAGCAAATGGCTATTTTCAAAAGAAAAAGTTGGACATTTTCTGGTTTGAACATGGCCATATTTGCTACTGGAATTTTGGACGTTTTGCGAAAAATGTCCGAATTTGGATTTAGACGTCATATGGAAAATGTCCCTCTTAGTATTTGAATGAAGAACTGGTAGACAAACAAAAATAGTCTCCAGCATCTTCTTTCTTAAAATATTTCAGCAAATTTAGAACTTTTTTAAAACAGATATTGCTTTTTTTCTATAACAAATACTAAACATTTAAAAAGTGATGATTTTTTTAATGTAACATTACAAAGGCAAATTAATGTCAATGCTAAGTACTATATTCAGGGTTAAAATTCCCATCTACATTGATAACGGGTCCCCCCCCTACTTGACAGAGTATGGGAGGGATTAAGGCATAAACCCCCTTAATCCTCCAGTGGTAACTGACCCCCTCCCACCTACCCCCAAATCTGTGAAAGAAACAGTATATACCAGTTCTATGACAACTTCAGATATTATGGCCACTCCTATTAGAGCAGCAAGCAGGTCCCTGAGTAGCCTAGTGGTCAGTGCAGAGGACTGCAGAGAAGGAGACCCAGGCCCATACCCCACTCTAACTGATACACTTGTGTTTGAATGTGAGCCCTCCAAAACTGTCATCAATTTTATATACTGCCTTTCTGCGGTACTTATATAAGTATACAGAAACAAAAAAAAGGCAAAGATCTGCCACAGAAATGGCAAATCAAAAGAAAAAAAGCAGATCAAAAAAGACAAAAAAATAGAACAGGAGGGTAACAGAAGAAGTGGTTTATTACAAGTTACCCGACGTGGCCACGTTTCGCCCTCAGGCTGCGTCAGGGGTAAAAAAACTACAAAATAAAAATACATGAGTAAAACAAACTTCACCATTGTATATTTGATAATAAAACATATCTAAAAACACTATCACATCATATAAAATAAAAACAGATCAAATCTAAAAACATAATACAATAAAATATAATATCAAATCAATATCAGTTAAAAACATTCAGATTAAATATGCATACAATAAAATAATAATTTTAATACAAGACATGATATCAACACAAAATATAATAATATCAACACTAAAAGTATATCAATAGAACTGCATTGGACAGATAGGTGGAGATATACAACACTAAAATAACTAAATGACCATACATACTAAATATTACCTACCTAATAGGGGTAAAAAGCAAAGTGAACCCCTAAAAGTAGTCCTACAACCACCTAAAAAATACAAAATGAAATAAATAAATAAAATCTCACAATGCTTGGCCTCAATTGCCGTCTTTTATGCACATTCAATGATCTAAAATATTGAAATTAATATTCACTTTGTTAAAAAGTGAGAATCAGTGGGTTTCCATGTTCTAATAGATAGCAACTCAAATCAATAGAAATTGATACAAAGTACCTAAAAACATCATACTGTTCTATGACAATCACATGTATCAATTGATGTTTGTACATTCAAACAACAGCAATGAGTGCTGGATTGCCTGTGAGTTGTAATCAGTTTTTGTTTTTTCATGGCCACTGTGGAGTTCTTTTGAATGATATCATCATCAGGATACATGTGATTGTCATAGAACAGTATGATGTTTTTAGGTACTTTGTATCAATTTCTATTGATTTGAGTTGCTATCTATTAGAACATGGAAACCCACTGATTCTCACTTTTTAACAAAGTGAATATTAATTTCAATATTTTTAGATCATTGAATGTGCATAAAAGACGGCAATTGAGGCCAAGCATTGTGAGATTTTATTTATTTATTTCATTTTGTATTTTTTAGGTGGTTGTAGGACTACTTTTAGGGGTTCACTTTGCTTTTTACCCCTATTAGGTAGGTAATATTTAGTATGTATGGTCATTTAGTTATTTTAGTGTTGTATATCTCCACCTATCTGTCCGATGCAGTTCTATTGATATACTTTTAGTGTTGATATTATTATATTTTGTGTTGATATCATGTCTTGTATTAAAATTATTATTTTATTGCATGCATATTTAATCTGAATGTTTTTAACTGATATTGATTTGATATTATATTTTATTGTATTATGTTTTTAGATTTGATCTGTTTTTATTTTATATGATGTGATAGTGTTTTTAGATATGTTTTATTATCAAATATACAATGGTGAAGTTTGTTTTACTCATTATGTATTTTTATTTTGTAGTTTTTTTACCCCTGACGCAGCCTGAGGGCGAAACGTGGCCACGTCGAGTAACTTGTAATAAACCACTTCTTCTGTTACCCTCCTGTTCTATTTTTTTGTCTTTTTTGATCTTATATAAGTATATACAGGTAGTTTCTCTGTTCCTAGTGGGCTCATTAAGTTTTGTACCTGTGGCAATAGAGGGTGACTTCCCAGGGTCACAAGGAGCTGCAGTGGGAATCGAACCAAGTGACTTAGGTTCTCAGCCCACTGCACTAACCATTAGGCTACTCCTCCACTACTATACCTGATTAGAGGTGACACCTGCAGGCATAAGGGCTATTGCAGTGGTGTACAGTTGGTAGGTTTTGGAGGGCTCATCATACAATATAAGTGGGTAAGAGAGATGCGTATCTGGGAGCTTTTATGTGAAATCCACTGCAGTGCCCCTAGGGTGCCCCACTGCTCTGCTGGGATGTCCATGTGGCCAGTTTACTAAGAATGCTGGCCCCTCATACATTTGGTGCATTTTTTCCCTTGGATGTTTTTTTTTTTTTCTGAAAATGGTCCTAAAAGATAGAAGAACTGAGCACAAAAATGTCTAGCAAATGGCCATTTTCGAAACAAAAAGTTGGACGTTTTTCTGGTTTGAAAATGGATAGGTTCACTACTGGATTTTTGGGCACTTTTCACAAAACTTCCTAAATTGGATTTAGACATATTGAAAGTGCTTCACTATATGTGTCACACATAAAAAAAAAAGAACAAATGAAAAGAATGAGCTAGGTGATCTAAATAAATCTTCAGGTGAAGATCTCAGAAATATGGGTAACCCCTCTTTGCATTGCTTCTAACTTTATTTTTCTTTTTTTAAAGAAGGCACTCACATTACATTAACAATAATTCAGTTACATATATGGTTCTGTTTGAACTGCATAGATAAAATGAAATATCAGAAACGTTCAATTTTAGCCACAAAGGGCTGATTCACTGACGCATGGTAAATTATAACCACAGGGGTTCCGTTACAAATAACAGAGCTTGCGGCAAATACATCAATGAATACCACAGTTTACCACATTAATGAATCAAAAATATTAAATTAAAAATGACTTACAGAAAGACAAATTCAACCAAATAAATTTACTTTTTAAAAAATATAAATCCAAAATATTTTAGCAGAACTAAAACAGAATTTTTGTACTGTAACTTCACCAAAATGTGAAGTTGCTAATCCATGGCAAAATTTGACATTCACTTTAGTGTCAAACATTTTTCTAAGCAAACTCCAGCTTTGGATACTGACCTTAAAATAGATGTGTAGTTAGTCACAAAATAATTTACTACAGTCCAGGAAGAACAGAAAAAATATGAAACATGATAGATAATTATATATTTCTGCAAATGTAAAATAGTAGTAGAAATTCAAAATTTTATTTCTTTGAGACCCCTTTGTATTTTAGATGTATGCTACGAGGTAGTTTGTCTCCACCTGCTACAACATGGTTCGCAATTCATAGCATCAGAATATGTTTTTTTTAATATTCACTATCCAATCAATTACTCATTAGCATATCTTTAATTTTATGCATCAAAATGAGCTAAATTAGATATTTAAATTTGATGCTGTACAACATATCACAAAATACTATTCAAAGCAAAAACTCAAATTACTATTTGTACTGTGCAACAAGAATAAGTGCATAACTTCATACAATCAGAAAAAAATAGCTAATGCTAATAGTTGAATAAAACAGCAATAGTCACAAAATGACAGAATCAATTTAGCCAAAAGCTTAATAGTAAAAATAAACAATCATTTGCAAAAAAGTGCAAAAATAACAATTTTTTTCTTGATAGCGTTCCAGGTTTGTTTAGACTGTATACATGGCAAATGGCACTGTTTAACACTCCAATTCCAATCCAATGGCTAATTAAGGCACTCATCTTTTTATGGGCTTCAAATGTCTCTTTGCTGCATTCCATGAGACATATGAATCATTTTAAGAAATCAGTTGCGATGTGCTGTGGAAAAAGTTAAACAACATTTTATCAGACCATTACAAAAATACTTTAAGTAAAATTCTAAATTCTTCTCTCATTGTTTAGTCCAATATACGTACTTGTATGACCACCAAAGCAATACAGGCCAGTTACATTAGGTCTTACCTGCTAATTATCTTTTCTTGGGTCTCTCCAGACCAGTCCAGAAGCGATAAGATTTGTTGTTTTTCTTTTTTTTGCTGGATGCTACATATTGTCTAATGTTTATAAGGTTCACGATTCATACTTGTCTGTTAAAACTTTTTTTGTTACCTCTTTAGGGAAAAAAAATCTTTTATATACTTGTCCACTGCTTTCTTATTCAAATACTGGCTGGTGAAGCTGCTGAACCGGGTCTTAAGCTAAGAAATCACAACTCATTATATAGTAACACTAGCCGTTGAGCCCGTAAAAACGGGCTGGTATTGGGGTTTTCCTTCCTTCCCCCTCCCTCCCCCCCCGTGAGGTCACCACCGCTACCGTCCCCCCCCCCCCCCCCGGAGTCGCCGCCATCCCTCCACCCGGCCCGGGCCCTCTCTCCGCTACTAAACTTACACATCCTTTCGCCGGAACGCAGCACGCACATCAGCTGAGCTGCCATCGGCCCTTCCTTTTCTGCCTGTGTCCCGCCCTCCTGTGACGTAACGTCAGCGAGGGCGGGACACAGGCAGGGAAGGAAGGCCGACAGTAGCTCAGCTGATGTGCGTGCTGCGTTCCGGCGAATGGATGTGTAAGTTTAGTAGCGGAGAGAGGGCCCGGGCCGGGTGTGTGTGTGTGTGTGGGGTAACGGTAGCGGCGACGTCGGGTGGGGGGGGAGCGGTATCAACCTCGGCGGCGCAGTTTCCCTCTCTGTCCCGCCCTCGTCATCACGTATTGACGCGGGGTCGGGACAGAGAGGGAAGTCTCTACTGCGCATTTGCGAGTGAGTCGGTCACTCGCTGTTTATATGTTTGATTACATAGTAACATAGTAGATGATGGCAGATAAAGACCTGTATGGTCCATTCAGTCTGCCCAAGATTTCTCAGTCTCCACCTGCTGGTTAGGATAGCACAAATCCAAGTATCTGGACTGGTCTGGAGGAACTCAAGGAAAGAAAATTAGCAAGTAAAACTCACTTTAACCTTCCTTATCATCCCACTAGACCAATCCAGGTGCTTGGGTATCAAAGCAGTACATTATATAGAGTGGGATCTTGCAATCCCCACTTTCAAAACCTTGGCCCCAAAGGGCATATCATCTCTTGCCTGCAGATTCCATACGCGGGCCGACCTCAGCGAGGGAACCCGCTCCATCGGCAGGCTGCTCAACCACCTGCTGCAACCAGGAAAGGCAGGCCCGGGTTGCATAGGAACTACAAATAGCCGCCTATAAGGAAAGGCCCGAGATTTCAAAGGACCGCTTCAGCGCGGATTCCAGCCGCCGGTTCTGCAAATCTTTCAAAGCGACCCCTCCCTCCACCGGGAGAGTAGTCTTTTTAGTCACAGCCATGACTAACGCATCCACTTTAGGCATCCCAAAGAGGACCAACTGACTTTCACTCAGAGGGTAAAGGTGACACATAGCCCTGGCCACCTTCAAGGGACCATCAGGGTCAGACCATTGAGCTGAAATAAGCTCTTGGATGGAAGCATGCACGGGAAAAGCCAGAGAAGGCTTCTTAGTACTAGCCATCCTAGAATTAATAGAAGAGGCAGCACCCTCGTCAGGATCTTCAATACAAAGGGCCTGTAAAGCATCAAAAATGAGAGCTGGCAGTTCGTCGTGGTGGAAAATCCGAACCGCTTTAGGGTCATCCAACTCCTGTGGCAAGCAGCCACCCTCGTCTGGATCATCAGTCCATAAAGGCCTGCCAGACCCCTCCGACTCCCCGAAACTAGACCACGGGGGAGAACAGGGTGAAGAATCCCCCTCAGACGGGGTATTCACTCGTTTACGCTTAGCGTCAGCCAAAAGCTCGGGGGAAGAAATAAAGTCTCCAGCAGATGCTGGGCTATAAAGAACTAGAGGCAACCCAGTCCGAAAGGAATTGTCAGGAGCCTCAGGCAGTGCTCTTTTTAACATAAAAGCCTTATGCAACAGCAGCACAAATTCAGGGGAGAAAAACTCACCTGTACATCCACCCCCACATTGGGGGAAGCGGAGGCAATAGCTCCTCTAGAAACCTCGAAATGAGGCGTCCCCCTGCACTCATACCCCTCCACAACCGCGAGGGTCGAGTCATGCGGCGCCTCCAAGATGGCGCCCGCTGCCAACTCCGTCGGGCGGGAAGACTCACCGCCCGCCATGCTCGTGCCAGCATTAGCATCTAGGCAGCATGAGCTGCAAAGCCCCGCTGCTGATCTGCGTTTCCCACAGTGGGAGCAGCGCTTAACCCCTTCAGCAGCCATCAAATACAGAAAACAAAATGGTGCCTTCGTGCCAAAACTTACCCCGCACAGAACGATGTCAGCGGGAACCTCCCTGGAGGAGCTGGGTACAACTCTCGCCTCAGGAGACCGAGTCAAACGAGCTTCGGTCAAGCTGCACCGAACCAGGAGCTCCGGAGAAAGCCTCTTTCTTTTCTTTTTTTTTTTTTTTTTTTTTTTTTTTTACTGTGAGGAAAGTTAGAGGCAGCCACAGAGGAACTCCAGGAGGAGGGGGAATGGGGTAAGGCAGGGACAGGGAAAACCAAATATGCCTTTCAAGTGGGCACCACCAGCCACAACATCCCCCACTCTACTGGCAAAGCACACCTCTCCTTCTCAAACCCTCAGCCCCAGTCAATCTCTTCTTCTCAAACCCCAGCCCATCAAAAACCTCTCCTTCTCAAACCCCCAGCCCCAGCATTTCCCCTCCTTCTCAAACCCCCAGCTCCAGTAAAACACCTCTCCTACTCAAACCCCCAGAACCAGCATTTCCCCTCCTCCTCAAACCCCCAGAACCAGCATTTCCCACTCCTTCTCAAACCTCCAGCCCCAAACATATCTCCTTCTTAAATCCCCAGCCCCAGCATTTCCCCTCATTCTCAAATCCCCAGCCCCAGCATTTTCCCTCATTTTCAAACCCCCAACCCAAGCACCTCAACCTCATTATCAACCCCATCCCCAGCACGTCCCCTCAATCTCTAACCCCCAGCATATACCCTCATTTTCAAACACCCAGTCTGAACACCTCACCCTCATTCTGAGAAATTCTGAGACAAGAGGACATCTCTGTGGGTAAGTGACATTATTCTATTCTGAGCTTGGTAACTTAAAGATTAGGGTTTAAAAAGAAGAATTATAGGATATTGATAAACACAGTTAGAATTAAAAAACAAAAACAAGCAAACTTTATTAGCTAGTCTCCAGAGCCTTTCACATACATAGTAACATAGTAGATGACGGCAGAGAAAGACCTATACGGCATATGTGCTACTTTATGTGTATACCTGACCTTGATTTGCATCTGCCATTTTCAGGGCACAGACCGTAGAACTCTGCCCAGCACTAGCCCCACCTCCCACCACTGCCACCCAATCTCCGCTAAGCTTCTTAGGATCCATTCCTTCTGAACAGGATTCCTTTATGTTTATCCCACGCATTTTTGAACTCCGTTATCTTTTTCATCTCCACCACCTCCCGCGGGAGGGCATTCCAAATATCCACCACTCTCTCCTTGAAAAAATACTTCCTGACATTTTTCTTAACTTTAAGTTTCTGCCGCAGCTTAAAGATTAGGATTTAAAAGAGGAATTGTAGGATATTGACAAACAAAGAATTTTAAAAGAAAAAAAAGCAAGCAAACTATTAGCTAGTCTCCATAGCCTTTTCCCCATAGTTTTAAAGCTTGAAGTTTCTGCCACAGCTTAAAGATAAGGGTTTAAAAGAGGAATTGTGAGATACTGATAAACACAGTTAGAATCAAACAATATAAATGGCAAGTGACCGACTCACCTGCAAATGCGCAGTAGAGACTTCCCTCTCTGTCCCGCCCCCGCGTCAAGACGTGATGACGGAGCAGAGAGGGAAACTGCGCTGAGGAGTGCACCACACGGAAGGGGAGGGAAGGAACCGCTGAGGTCGCTACCGCTCCCCCCCCCCCCACCCGGGCCAGGCCCTCTCTTCTCCATTGAACTTACAGCGCCGAAACCGCAGCAGGCATATCAGCTCCCGTCAGCCTTCCTTCCCTGCCTGTGTCCCACTCTCGCTGACGTTACGTCACACGAGGGCGGGACACAGGCAGGGAAGGAAGGCCAACGGGTGGCGATCTGCCTGCTGCGGTTTCGGAGGTGAGGCGCTGTATGTTTAACGGAGAGGAGAGGGCCCGGCCCGGGTGGAGGGCGGCGGCAACCTCGGGGGGGGGGCAGGAGAAATGCTGGACATAGGAGGTCTCAGGAGGGGGGCCTTGGAGCTGGGAGGGATGGATGGAGGGGAGCCTTGGAGCTGGG
The DNA here is from genome assembly GCF_901765095.1 of Microcaecilia unicolor. Taxonomy (NCBI): domain Eukaryota; kingdom Metazoa; phylum Chordata; class Amphibia; order Gymnophiona; family Siphonopidae; genus Microcaecilia; species Microcaecilia unicolor. Next base: position 513,848,143 of record NC_044032.1, read on the forward strand.
AAGGAGGGGAGCCTTGGAGCTGGGAGGGAGGAAGGGAGGGGGGCCTTGGAGCTGGGAGGGAAGAGGGGCCTTGGAACTTGGAGCTGGGAGGGAAGAGGGGCCTTGGAACTTGGAGCTGGAAGGGAGGGACAGAGGGCCTTGGAGCTGGCAGGGAAGGAGGGAGGATGCTGGACATGGGAGGTCAGAAGGAGGGGGGGCCTTGGAGCTGGGAGGGATGGACAGAGGGGGGCCTTGGAGCTGGCTGGGAGGGAGGGACAGGGGGGACCCTTGGAGCTGGGACGGAATGGGGCCTTGGAACTGGGAGGGAGGGCAGGGAGGGGGGCCTTGGAGCTGGGAGGGAGGGACAGAGGGCCTTGGAGTTGGCAGGGAGGGAGGCAGTTAGACATCAAAATAGAACATAACAATATTCGCCCGTTTTAACGGGCTTAACGGCTAGTTTTAACATAAAATTAAAAAAAAAAAAAAGCAAACTTTATTAGCTAGTCTCCATAGGTTTAAAACTTGAAGTTTCTCCCACAGCATTAAGAGATAGACTCTAGAAGGCACAGAAGGGCCCAGTTCAGTCTTAGAAAGAAAATAAAAATATAAGAGAGGGAAGCAAGTATTATTAACTAGTTTCCATAGTGCACAATCCCTTTTCCCTATAGTTTTAAACTGAAAATTTCTCTAGCTAGTCTTGAACTGTTCTAAAAGATAGTTATTCTCTGATCTTGCCTGCTAAGATTACTAAGGGTAATTTGATTACTGGCCTAGCTTCAAAGGGTTTGTTTGAAATAGTCTCCTTAGAATCCAAACTATATAGATAGGAAAGTCCCACTCAACTTTCTTTCTGAGAAGTTCCGAGACAAGAGGACATCTCTGTGAGTGACATTATTCTATTCTGAGCTTGGTAACGTAAAGATTAGGGTTTAAAAGAGGAATTGTAGGATATTGACAAACACAGACTTTTAAAATACAAAAAAGCAAGCAAACTTTATTAGCTAGTCTCCAAAAGCTTTTGCCCATAGTTTTAAAGCTTGAAGTTTCTGCCACAGCTTGAAGATAAGGGTTTAAAAGAGGAATTGTGAGATATTGACAAACAGTTAGAATTTAAAAAAAAAAAAAAAAAATCAAGCAAACTCTATTAGCTAGTCTCCATAGGTTTAAAACTCAGTTTCTGCCACAGCATTAACAGATAGTCTCTAGAAGGCACAGAAGGGCTCAGTTCAGTCCTCATTTTCTGAAGTGCTACCCGTTCCATGCGCAGGGCTCAAGGGACAGGAACAGCTCTGGAGTCTCAATGCGTAGATGAGACGATGGTGCAGGGAGGAGTGTTTTAGATTTGTTAGGAACTGGACAACATTCTGGGGAAGGGGGAGCCTATTCTGAATGGATGGTCTTCACCTTAACCAGGGTGGGACCAGGCTGCTGGCATCGGCATTTAAAAAGGAGATAAAGCAGCTTTTAAACTAAAGATTGGGGGAAGGCCGACAGTCGCTCAAAAATGCATGGTTCGGAATAAGGTATCTTTTAAAGATATCACCAAAACAGGGAAGAAATGGTATCCTGATAGTGAGGTTGCATAAGTGACCTAGTAGATCTAATAGGTGTCCTTAAATAAAAATCAGACAAAAGATTGCAATTTAATACAGTCAAGTACTGAGCATGATGTAAAGAAGAACAACAAACAGTTTGAAATGTCTAAATGCAAATGCCAGAAGCCTAAGAAATAAGATGGGAGAGTTAGAATACATTGCACTAAATGAAAAATTAGATATAATAGGAATTTCTGAGACTTGGTGGAAGGAGGATAACCAGTGGGACACTTATCATATCGGGGTACAAATTATATCGTACTGATAGGGTGGATTGAATTGGTGGAGGGGTAGCATTGTATGTTAAGGAAGGCCTTGAATCAAATAGATTGAAAATTCTACAGAAAACAAAACACATCTTGGAATCCCTGTGGATTGAAATTCCATGTGTAAAGGGGAAAAGGATAGTGATAGCAGTGTACTACCATCTACATGGCAAGGATGAACAGACAGATGTAGAAATGTTATCTGAAATTAGGGAGGTTAACAAATTGGGCAATACAAAAATAACGGGTGATTTCAATAACCCAATATTGACTGGGTAAATGTAACATCGGGGCATGCTAGGAAGGTAAAATTCCTTGACGAAATCAAGGATTGCTTTATGGAGCAGCTGGTACAGGAGCTGACAAGAGAAGGAAAAATTCTAGACCTAGTCCTTAGTGGAGCGCATGATCTGGTGCGGGAGGTAATGGTGAAGGGGCCGCTTGATAACAGTGATCATAATAAGATCAGATTTGATATTAGCTTTGGAGTAAGTATACACAGGATATCCAATATGCTAGCATTTAACTTTCAAAAAGGAGACTATGATAAAATGAGAAGAATGGTGAAAAACATAAAAAACAAATTTACATCAGGTGTGGATGCTGTTCAAAAATACCATCCTGGAAGACCAGGAGGGGCATAATTGAACGAAAACGTCTATCTCCATGGGCGTTTATCTCCGAGAACGGGTCTGTGAAGGGGCGGACCGAACCGTATTTTCGAAAAAAATAGACGTCCATGTTTTATTCGACAATTTGTGAGCTGGGCGTTTTTGTTTTTCAGCGATAATGGAAAATGAAAGCGCCCAGCTCAAAAACGAATAAATCCAAGGCATTTGTTCGTGGGAGGGGCCAGGATTCGTAGTGCACTGGTCCCCCTCACATGCCAGGACACCAACCGGGCACCCTAGGGGGCACTTTTACAAAAACAAAAAAAAAGGTAAAAGAGCTCCCAGGTGCATAGCACCCTTCCCTTGTGTGTTGAGCCCCCAAATCCCCCTCAAAACCCACTGCCCACAAGTCTACACCATTACTATAGCCCTAAGGGGTGAAGGGGGGCACCTACATGTGGGTACAGTGGGTTTGGGGGGGGGGGGTTGGACGACTAAGCATTAAGCAGCACAATTGTAACAGGTAGGGGGGGATGGGCCTGGGTCCACCTGCCTGAAGTCCACTGCACCCCCTAACAACTGCTCCAGGGACCTGCATACTGCTGCCAGAGAGGTGGGTATGACATTTGAGGGTGAAAATAAAAAGTTGTGAAACATCATTTTTTGTGGTGGGAGGGGGTTAGTGACCACTGGGGGAGTCAGGGGAGGTCATCCCCGATTCTCTCTGGGGGTAATCTGGTCATTTAGGGCACTTTTTGGGGCCTTATTCGTGAAAAAACAGGGTCCAGGAAAAGTGCCCTAAATTCTAGCTACAAACGCATACTTTTTTCCATTATCGGCGAAAGGCGCCCATCTCTCCTCGGCCGATAACCACGCCCCAGTTCCACCTTCGCCACGCCTCCGACATGCCCCCGTCAACTTTGTACACTTCCGCGATGGAGTGCAGTTGAAAACGTCCAAAATCAGCTTTCCATTATACCGATTTATTCGTTTTTGTGAGATAAACGTCTATCTCCCGATTTGGGTCGAAATCTAGGCGTTTTCTCTTTCAATTATAAGGTGGCAGGCCAAGCGAGGTTTAAAAAGGGTCTGGACTGCTTCCTAAAGGAAAAGTCCATAGACCATTATTAAATTGACTTGGGAAAATCCAGTGCTTATTTCTGGGATAACATCATAAAATGTATTGAGTTTTTCTGGGATCTTGCCAGGTATTTGTGATCTGGATTGGCCATTGTTGGAAACAGGATACTGGGTTTGATGGACCCTTTGGTTTGTCCCATCACTTTTCTCCTCATTCTTAAACCCCCTGTCCTAGCATCTCCCTCTCATTCACAAACCCTTAGCTCCAGTCTAGCACCTCACAATCTCCCAGCCCAGTAACTCTCCCTCATTTTCAAACCTCCAGCCCCAGTCCAGCAACTCTCTCATTCTCAAAACGTCAGCCCTAGCATCTCCCTCTCATTCACAAACCCCCAGCCCCAATCCAGTACCGTTCACTCATTCTCTCACTCTCCCAGCCCAGCACCTCTCCCTCATTCTCACACTCTCCCTCATTCTCAAATTCCCCACATCCCACTTTCCAAATTGCCTTTGAGTTTGCCTGCGACAAGCCCCACAGCTTACCTTCTCCAGCATTCTGCCCCTTTCTGATGCAATTTCCTGTTTATTTCGGCAGGGTGGGATGCACTCGAGGAACAGAAGTTGTTTCAGAGGGGGTGGGACATCAGAGAAGGAAAGCCATGGGGTACCTCAGGCATAAGTTCAAAGGTAGATTGGGGGGGAACAGGTTGAGATTGAGGGGAGAGGTGCCAGATCACGGACAGTGAGGTGAGGGGGAGAGATGGCAGACCAAGGGGAGGGAACTAGTCCCTGAATTTGTGTAAAGGGTGCTCGGCGTGTGAGGGCAGCTAAACTTGTGTCAACTTGGAGGGGATTTCCGTGGCACACCAGTTGAAAAACACTGCTCTAAAGAACTGTAAAGAGCTCGAATTTGAAGAAAACTGAAAAAATATTTCTCAGCCACTGCTGAAATTTGAGGAGCAAAAGAAAAACTGGGAATCAATAAGCACACCCAAATATTTGAAAAGTGTCAACTAATGTGATTAGAGTCCCAGAGAGAAAAGGGACAACACCATGATCTGCTTGTCCACAAAGTGGCCGCTCTTTTTTCAGAATTTAGCACCAATTATCCCATAACCAAACATAACTTAATTAAGACATCATTGAATTTGGCACAAGAGAGTATCAGTGTATGTGACCAAGAAAATGTCATCTGCAGTAAAAAAAAAAAAAAAAGTAACTGGATTCTTAGATTTTGAATGTTGGTGGTGTATAAATATAGTACAGGCCTGAGGCCTACTACCCGGCTTGGGACCTGCTAAGGGCTGCTGGGAAACACAGGCCAAGAATTAATTGAAATCAAAAGAGCTTTTAATAAAGGGTTTCTAACTGGCATAGTTTGTCAAGTTGAGAAGTATGAAACAGAAATAGCTCAGAAACCTAGTGTACCAGGTGGCAAAAAGCAGAAGTGAGAAAGGGCAGTTGCCCATCTGCCGGAAAAAGGTGGGGGATTTTTTCCAAGGGTAAAAATATCAAAATTTGCGGTTAGTGTCATCCGGCCATCTGTGCAGAAGTAGTTTTTTTATAACTTCGTAGAACCTAATGAAAATCAAGAGTATAAATATGGCTGACAGCCTCCCTATTGGGGGATAGTCTGAGACTAGAGGTTGACCTGCATCACCCTGTTAAAGATCTCCCCATAAGAATATTATTTGATTATATTCTTATAAATCAATGCTTCATATGTAACCTGGCTTTGGTGAGTAATAAATCCTAGAATTGAACCTCTCTCTAATTCTCTTTATTTCTTACTTATGGGGAATTTGTTACAGTATATGAGATCTGATATAGGTAAGGAAAAAGGTTAACTAGAATAAAATGGCAATCCTGGGTCTGGCTGGGGAAGTCCACATCCCCAGGAAGACCCCTGTCAGAGTTGGAAGATCATAGTAAGTTGCTCTATGAACTTCTACTGTACTGGGTGACATGGATGGGCTATAGTTAATCAGTTTTGAATGGAATTCAAAGGGTTCAATGATTGGAGTCATATGGAATTGTAACAGCCTTCCCTGTAGATTTAGGGGATATAAAACCCCATTTAAAATCAGTGGCCAATGAACTGAGGAAAATGTTAAATAAAAACGGCAACAGTGCAGAATCCTAGGGCACACCACATGGCAAACATTAAAGAGAAGAGATAGGAGAGCTAGCCACAGGGCCGTGCTAACACGGTAAGCGAGGTAAGCATGGCAGGGGGGCGCTTCCCTCTGGGGGGCGCCACCGCACCATGCTCACCTCGCTCGCCCTCCCGCAACATCCCTTTTCTTTTCTTTTTTTTTTCTTTTTAAATTTACCTCCGTGGTGGCGGTTTCGGCAGCGCATCGTCAGGGAAGGAGGCGGCGCTCCTGACGTCTAGCCTTCCCTTCGCTGTGTTCCGCCTTCTTCTGACGTCAAGGATGACGTCAGAAGAAGGCGGAACACAGCGAAGGGAAGGCTAGACGTCGGGAGCGCCGCCTCCTTCCCTGACGCTGTGCTGCTGGAACCGCCATGGAGGTAAATTTAAAAAGAAAAAAAAGAAAAGGGATGTTGGGGGGAGAGAAGAGGGCGGGCAGTTGAACAATGGGAGCGGGAGGGCAGGGGAGAAACGAGAGCAATGATGCGAAGGGGGGGGCATAGATGCAAAGGGGGGGGGGGGAGAAGAGGGCGGGCCAGGCTGGGACATGGGAGCGAGAGGAGAGAGAGGAGCATGGATGCGAGGGGGGGTCATGGAAGGGAGAGAGGGGAATTGCTGGATAGGGATTAATGGAGGGGGCAGGGGACAGAGGAGCATGGATTGGGAGGGCAGGGCTCAGGGAGAGAGGGGAATTGCTGGAAAGGGATTAATGGAGGGGGCAGGGGACAGAGGAGCATGGATGGGCATGGATTGGGAGGGCAGGGCTCAGGGAGAGAGGGGAATTGCTGGATAGGGATGAATGGAGGTGACAGAGGAGCATGGATGGGCATGGATTGGGAGGGCAGGGCTCAGGGAGAGAGGGGAATTGCTGGAAAGGGATGAATGGAGGGGGCAGGGGATAGAGGAGCATGGATGGGCATGGATTGGGAGGGCAGGGCTCAGGGAGAGAGGGGAATTGCTGGAAAGGGATGAATGGAGGGGGCAGGGGATAGAGGAGCATGGATGGGCATGGATTGGGAGGGCAGGGCTCAGGGAGAGAGGATAAATTGCTGGACATAGAGGGGAGGGAAGAGAGATGAAGGAGATGAAATGAGGGAAAAGGAAGAGTGGAGAAAAACTGCACATGGATGAAGAAAATAGACAGAAGCTGAGGACCAGAAATGAAGAAGAAAGGAGGAAAGGAAAGAAATAAATGGAAAGGAAGCCCTGGAAACGGAGTTAAGAGGACAGATAGCAGCAGAATCAGATACTGGGCCAGCATGATCAGAAAAAGAAAGTCACCAGACAACAAAGGTAGAAAAAAAAATCATTTTATTTTCATTTTAGTGTTTGGAATATGTCCACTTTGAGAATTTACATCTGCTATCTTATTTTGCAATGTATAGCAATTTGTTTCTAAGAATATTGCTGACAATTCCTGTCAGTGTGGCAAGTGGTGAGCGATCATTTTCACGGGGGGGGGGGGGGGGGGGGGGGCGCCGCCGCTGCCGCTAACTGATAGTCTGCAGGGGGGGTGCCAACTGATAGGCTGCAGGGGGGCGCCAGAGACCCTAGGCACGGCCCTGGCTAGCCATAACTATCAATGTCAGATCCTAGAGAAAGTAAGTAAACCAGCCAGATCGATATCCATCAATCTGGTAATCAAAATAGAATGATCAACAAGCTCAAACAGTCTGGCCTCCATCTAATATTCCATATATCTCACTCAACATGGCTGTTAATATGGTTTCAGTTCTGTAACCAGCACCTAAGTCCCAATTTATGGCAATGATGCATTATGTGACTTCTCAATGTGATCAATGAATTGGGGAATAAAACTATTTTCTCAGTTACCTTAGATAAAAAGGGAAGGTTAGCCAGTAATGTAAGGAAATACTAGGGTCAACAGATGGTTTCTTGAGAACAGGACATATAATGGCCTGATTACAAAGAAGGAGTACCTTACCCAATGATAAGCTATTAACAATTGAGTGAACCAACGGAAGCAATCTCAGAGTTGCTTCTTGAAGCCATTTAAAGAAGTGGATCGAAACTACAAGTTGTAGGTCACTTCTAGTAAATAAAATGGCCAGACAACCAAGGCAGAAAATGTTTGTTTTTCATTTAATAATTGAAATATCAGTTTTTGACAAGTGCAGCTGCTGTCTGTTTTGGAGGAAATGCATTACTGTTTCTATTTCTCTGGTGTTGCATTGCATGCTGAGTCTGGCTTCTTGAGGGTTTCAGTTTAATTTTTGTCTACACTATTTCTATTTTTATTTTGTGGCTACTTATTCTATACGTCTTCTGTGTGGATAAGAGAGGACCGGTATTTTGTTAGCATTGAATGTGTAAGATCAGTCTGTAGTAATCTGTCTTGTTCTGATTTCAGATATGTGTACTGATGTTCTGATGTTTATGCTTATTAAAATTTGATGGATCACCTTTTTAAATACATAAGTCAAGGTGATTTATATTAAAAAATATTACCCCCCCCCCCCCCCAGAAGATTAAGACAGGAACACTATAAAATTATAGGATAAAAAAATCATACTGAAGATCAAACACACATTAAAAAGTCCATATTTCTGCACTGGGATCTCGGGTGCCTGCCAGATTCAATGTAGAAAAAAGGGTAGGTCTTTAAGTTAGTCTTGAACATGTTCAAGGATGATTTTGCTTTAAGGTCAAGGGGAAGGCTATTCCACAGATAAGGGGGTCAAGAAATAGAAAGCACTTTTATGGGTTACTTCCCAATAGGCTCAGCGTGGACTCGGCAACACTAGCCTATATTCATTCATTGAACACAAACGAGAGGGAGCAGAGGAAACAGGTAATTGTGCCAGACATCCCAGAAGTCCAGTATGAACAGCTTTATGGGTTAACATAAGAATTTTGAAATGGATACGCTCATGAATGGGCAACCAACATAATCTCATCAACAGGGGTGTTACATGGTCCAGACACTGCAAAACACAGTAGACAAGCAGCTGTGTTCTGCAGGGTTTGCAATCTCTTAACTACATAGTTTGGGATACCGGCATAAATGACATTGCAGTAGTCCAACTGCGAGCCAACAAAAGCTTGGTACAATATATGGAGCACACAAGAATACCACTCACTGATTTTAACCTCCAGAGTGCAAAAAAAAGCCTCGCTTAAGAACTGTAGAAACAGGAGTAGGAAAACTAAGCTGGGAGTCCAGGATTATACTTAAATATTTAAACTGTGTTACTGGATGAATAGGAGTGCCAAATAGTACAGGAACCAGAGTTGGCACTTGTACATGGCCAGTTAGCCAACAAGCAGTTATTTTACCTGGATTTAAAATCAAATGATTTTCTCTTATCCATGATGAAATCTGGTCCAAACACTTCTGAAGAGGTGTAAGATCTGGTGAAAGTCTGGAAGCATAGTGAATGATGAAGATATCATTGGAATAGAAATATGAACTGAAAACGGCAAGTTGAACAAAGTGTGCAAGTGGGCTCAAGTAAATATTAAATAGGATGGGGAAAAGGATCGAGCCCTGCAGGTCTCCACAAGCCAGAGTATGCAATTCAGATTGACCACCTGAAGTAACTACTCAAAGAACGATCTTGGAGGTAAGATGTAAACCATTTCAGGACAATGCCTGACAATTCACAATAAGCAAGACTGAAGCAGGAGGGCATGATCAATGACATTAAACACTGCGGATAAATCCAAAGCAATATATCTTTCATCTAATTTCTGATATTATTTATTTTATTTATTAGGATTTATTTACCGCCCTTTTGAAGGAATTCACTCAAGGCGGTTTACAATAAGAATAGAACAAACATGAGCAAGAGGCAATTACAGTAGTAAAAATATTCAAATAATTATACAAAGTATGGCATAGTATACTACTTACAATGTCAATACAATACAATACGTAATAGAACATTTTAATTGATAGGGAAGGGTAAAGCAAAGATGGAATAGATAGGTAAGAAAGTAAGAAGAGTAAGGTGACTAAAGTAAGTAGCACATAGGGTCAGAGAGATGATTAAATGTTATCTCAGTTATGGTAGGGGTGGACAAACATGTCCTGCTGCAGTATGTGCAGCCTGCGTCATTCTTTGTGTGTGTGTGACTAGAAGTTAGTTACTTCACTTAGTATAGTGATATACTCCACTTAGTAAAGAAGTCTGAACTATCTCTGTACTAAAGCCAGATCTAAATCCTGATTGGCGAGGATGAAGAACTAGAGTTGATTCAAAATAGGCCTGTAATTGAACAAAAACAGTGTTTTCAATCAGTTTAGATAAGCAAGGTAGGTTTGAGACACAAAGTCATTAAATCGCGGGAGGATTGTGAAAAATTACAAGAGGACCTTACAAGACTGGGAGACTGGGTGTCTAAATGGCAGATGACGTTTAATGTGAGCAAGTGCAAAGTGATGCATGTGGGAAAGAGGAACCCAAATTATAGCTACGTCATGCATCCATGTTAGGAGTCACGGACCAAGAAAGGGATCTAGGTGTCATCATTGATGATACATCGAAACCTTCTGCTCAGTGTGCTGCTGCGGCTAAGAAAGCAAATAGAATGTTAGGTATTATTAGGAAAGGAATGGAAAACAAAAATGAGGATGTTATAATGCCTTTGTATCGCTCCATGGTGCGACCGCACCTCGAATATTGTGTTCAATTCTGGTCGCCGTATCTCAAAAAAGATATAGTGGAATTAGAAAAGGTGCAGAGAAGGGCAACGAAAATGATAAAGGGGATGGGACATCTTCCCTATGAGGAAAGGCTAAAACGGCTAGGGCTCTTCAGCTTGGAGAAAAGGCGGCTGAGGGGAGATATGATAGAGGTCTATAAAATAATGAGTGGAGTTGAACAGGTAGATGTGAAGCGTCTGTTCACGCTTTCCAAAAATACTAGGACTAGGGGGCATGCGATGAAGCTACAATGTAGTAAATTTAAAACGAATCAGAGAAAATTTTTTTTCACTCAACGTGTAATTAAACTCTAGAATTCGTTGCCAGAGAATGTGATAAAGGCGGTTAGCTTAGCGGAGTTTAAAAAAGGTTTGGACAGCTTCCTAAAGGAAAAGTCCATAGACCGTTATTAAATGGACTTGGGGAAAATCCACTATTTCTGGGATAAGCAGTATAAAATGTTTTGTAATTTTTTGGGATCTTGCTAGGTATTTGTGATCTGGATTGGCCACTGTTGGAAACAGGATGCTGGGCTCGATGGACCTTTGGTCTTTCCCAGTATGGCAATACTTATGTACTTATGAGATAGGACAATAGCTTGATGGAAGGCAAGAATCAAGGGAAGGATTTTTTTTTTTTTAGAATAGACCTAATTAGGGCAAGTTTTAAGGGATTCTGACAGATAACCTTCAGATAAAGATTTGGAAACACTATTACTACTACTACTACTACAACAAACATACTGGTAAGCCATGGATCTGAGACCAAGAGTCAAGATTTTAATCCAGGATGAAGGAATGGGGTCTAGAGAGCAGGTAGTGACACTGATCCCCATCAGTACCTTTCTAAGCGAATCCACAGAGGGAAGATTAAAGGAAGCCTATTCAGGGCAGAGGAAGATGAAGAGTTATCACATACAGGTGGTGGTCCTAAAGAACATAAAGAGGAAAGTTTCTGAACAAAAGATTGTGCCAAGGCATTTGGGGCAGGGATATCAGGAGAGCTTTTTGAAAAAGACATCTGTGTAAGAGATGAGAAAATAGCTTCTTACTAGAAATATTAGCATCAGAAATTTGTTTCGAATAATAAGTTTGTTTTGCCTTTTTGAGTTGAATAGTATAAAAACACTGCTGGTGTTTACAGACCTTAAGGGTTTCAGGTGTTTTGTGTTTGCGCCAAAGTCGCTACGCACATTGCAATTGTCTCCTGGTGAGATCCAGACCATAGTGATACCAAGGATTCTGGTTAGGATGGGAAATTCACTTTGTTTGCTGAGGAGCGATCTCATCTAATGTATCTTGATGGGAGGAATTCCATATGTAGACTTGTTTACTATGACCCATGGTCTGCTTGTCTATGCTGCCTGCAATGTTTGTGGTGCTGCCTTTTCCTAGGTAGGCCCTTGTGTGACTCCTGAAAGTTAGTGCTTGCTATGGTAGAGTAGGATTTGCTCTTTAGTCCTGAGTGACTTTTATAGGGTTTTATACTACTTCACAATATGCTCACATTGAAGAGTTTTATGTTAATAAACAATGATACAGCTAATACAGATGATTCATTGTCACAAAATGCCTAGCACCCACCTGGGGTTAAACCTGCTGTCACCTGGAGGGTATGTCTCCAGCAGTGCTCAGGCCCACCTGCACCTGGGCACATGCTCTATACTAGCACCCTCCTCCCACTGACTGGGTTCCGCTTGATTCTGGGCTAGTCTCCCACTCTCAGGTTATTCCCTGGTGCCCACAGTTCCTAGAAAGCACCCACAGACCCAAAAACACAAACCAGGATTTTTAGTCAGTCCAGGACAGCAAAATCAATAAACTAATAATGTTTATTGTCACAAAACTGAAAAGTGAACAGAAAAAGGTGAAGTCAGCAAACAATAACAGGTAACTGAATATGGATCAATTATAAAACTATCTAAGCATTTGTTTACTACTCGAGTAGTACCTGGGGAGTTCAGGAAATATAGCTGCTCACAGGTTATAAAATATAACTGCTCACAGGGCCTCAGTAAAGATCTCTCTCTCTCTCTACGCTCCCTGGCTGAGACTGGGGAAAATCCAGTACCCTCCTGGCTAGATTTGAACTCTAGGGCCACTCAAAGCCCAGAGCACCAACTTTGAAAATATCTGGCCACTGGTACTGCAAATAGCCTTTCCACAAGCTTAAACTAGAAAAGAGAGTCTTTTTCTGCAACAGCTTTAAAACACAGAACAGTCGCCATCTGCTGGCCAATTAGGAGAAATACACTTCAGGAAATAATTAAGTTCACAGGCTTAGAAACCCCACTGTTTTGTCACATACATATTCTAGATATGTTTGGTAATACAATAATAAAATTAAATGCAAGCCGATCTGAAGCCTATAGCCATTTAGAAACCTACCAAAAATGAGTAAAAAAAACAGACAAATCATTATATGGTTGCCTGTAACCACAGGATTTCTGTTACTGTGCTGCTAAACACAACTGTTCAAATAGCCAACAGGAAGATGCTGGACCCAGGGGCTAGGGCTGACTAGGAACCAATTGTTATAGTACCAGCATATATTTCCAGAATACTACACATGTTCTGTTAAATGTGTTATAGTATTTTGGTACAATTACTTTATTTTTTGGCTCATAACTCCTAGACTGTATTCAATGGGCATACTACCATCAGTAACAGAGATATTAGGGGGAGGCAGATGGTACTGCTGCACCAGAGCCACACAGTGAAAAGGTCCTTCCCTGCTATGCTTAAAAGTGCTTTCACTGTGGGGGTGGGAGGGTACAGGATGTGTTTAAGGTTAAGCCTCTTATACGTAATTCTTTTATCAGCTGTACTCTATTACTGTATTCGCTCTCCTTTTTTTCAGCGTCATGTTTCCTTTTTGTTCAATATCTTTCCTTTCTCTTCCTTGCAAAACATGGCTATTAGTGGGGTTATTTTATGGGACCAGATTCTGTAAATGACGCTTAAAATCTAGAGGCGTCCAATTAAAACACCTAGCACTATTCTATATACATGCCTAAAGTTAGGCATATTATATAGAACAGCACATAGGACCGGGGAATGCACCTAGGCATGGCCATTTATGCCACTGAAAACCTGGTGTAAATACCCGCGCCTATATGTAGGTGCATTCCCCTGAATTCTATAACACACATAAATTTGAATAACAGCCCCGACATGCCCACACTCCTCCCATGGCCATGCCCACTTTTCAGCTATGCATGTTAGAATTTACGTGCGCCTCTTTTTAGAATATGCCTCTAAAGCAGCACACGTAAATTCCAATTATTACTAATTAGTGATAATTGGTTATTGGCCAAGGATCACTGATTGACTCATTACTCAATTAAACACACAAATTGGATGCGTGCCCAAATTAACATGCACTGCTCACCGCACCTTATATAGAATCCGGGGGATGATACCCCAGCATGGACCAATTATGTACAAGTCTCCTATTCAGGCATTACAACCCAGTGCTCAATAACTAGCTGATTTTTTTTCAGATAAGGCGGAATCAATTTGAAATGGCTTGGTTGAGGTGCAAGCCATCTGTGATTATTCTTTAATTATGCCAGGAAAGACAAATTATGATATTGTAGCAGATCAGTCACAGTGTCCATTTAGCCCTATTACAGAGAATAATGTTCAAATTATGTTGCATAAACTTTTTCAATTTTGTTGTGTTTCAGATTATTGCCCATCAAATTTATTAACACTGTCAATTATTATAACTTGGATCTCTTTGTTTGTAAATAGGATTCTGGAACTTGGGTGTCTTCTGACAGATATGGGTCTAATTGCTTTAACATTACCTCCTAAATGGATTGGACTCGTCAAAGACTGCTAATTTTAGGCCTATAGCAAATATGCCACTTTTTACTAAGTTGATTGAAACTTTTGAGAGATGATAGTTAGCTAAATATTTAGATGACTTTAAATACTTAAACTTCACAGTTTGGCTTTAGAACCCAACATAGTACTGAAATATTGTTACTAGCACTGATAACTGAAGTTAAAAAGCAATTGAGTTTGGAAAGCAGATTGTGCCTCTACAGTTTGATATTTCAACTGCATTCAATACAGTAGATCATTTTTTTTTATTGTTGAACAGATTGAATGAGATTGGGATAGTAGGACCAGTATTTAATTGGTTTAAAGAATTTTTTAGAGCTATTTTGTTTGGAAAAACGGTGAAAACTCATGTACATGGAGTCTGCCATGTGGAGTCCCTTTTTCTCTTCTGCTCTATAACCTGTTTAAGAATACCTTACCTCTAATTGCCTTGAGTGAAGATGAACACCTTTATTCTTATGTCAATTACATTTTAATGTTAAACCCTCTCCTGTATCAAACATAGGACAAGATATTAAGTTGTATTAGGAAGATACTGCACTGGAAAACTGAGAATAAGTTGAATACAAGTATTACCAAGGTACTTTTGGTTTAGAAATCTTATGGTTACAGTTCCTTCCTCTATTCCATTGTCACATGGTAAATTTTTGCTGGTAGAAGACATATTTAGGGTACTCCTCACTGTCATTTGAGCCACAGATAAACAATTTGATCAGAAAAACCTTTTAAAAGCTTAAACAACTTCATCCTGTTCGGTTTTATTTACTTTTATGAGGAATATTTTGTTTTATTAGCTCAAATGTTAATATTGACTCATTTGGATATTACCAACCCATTTTATATAGGTAATAACATCCACATTGCAGAAAAAAAAACTACAGATTGAATCGAGGCACATTAATTTTAGATCATTTTTATGATATTTATAGTTGATTTACTCCCAGGGACCTGTTCAAGGTAAGAGTGTATTTTTTTAACCTTTATATGCCTTTAAATTTTAGCATTTTTGGTTGGATCATTTTTGAAGCTTTTTTTCCCCCAATGTTTTTAGGTCTTTTGAGGTCTGTATACACCTCTGGGCACTTTTTTTTTTTTTTTTTTTTAAAGATGTTACCTTCCTTGAGTTTTTTCTAAAGCGTTTTACAGTCTTTAATGTGTTTTGCAAACGATGTGATTTTCACTTTCGTTTCTGTATGCAAAAATGATATGAGTGCTTCCTACTGGTATAATCACTATTTTAAAATCAATTCTAAGATTAATAATTTTTGGTGTGCGCTGTGCTATCTTTAGTTGGAGATCTGTACTATATTATCTTTCAACTGTTCCCTCTAACTGTTCCACCCCACTTGTGATTTTATAAACTTCTATCATACCACTTCACAGCCAAGCTAAAGAGCTCCAACCAGTTTAACCTGCCTAAATACGAGAGGTGTTTTATTCCCTTTATCAAATTTCTTTTAGCCATCTCTCAATTATATATTCAGCAGTCTGGATAGATATACTTTTTCCTGAGACCTGTACTATTAGGTTCTGTCGATTTGGAATAGAGCTATATTTATCTAGCCTGCTCTATACTTTTTTTTAATTATTATACACACAGTATATTTGCTATCATGGCTACTTCATTATAGAGATCTGTACTATATGGTCTTTTCCATTGTATAACAGCAGACCTGCTAGATTTGATGTCCCACCCTCTCCAAAGAGACCTGTTCCAGATGATCTTTTCAATAGGGGTTAGTTATAACTGCTCAAGTCTAATTTTTGCATATTTATATTGTATTTTAATTGTTTTATGTTCTCTTGTAGTTTATATCAGGGGCTGGATATCCTTACATGTGCAACCTTATAAGCATTTTAAGCAGCTGCTGAGGTAAAGTCTGTGTTTTTATTATTTTGGGATTTTGTTTTTTTTTTTAAATATTTATCTTGAGGCTCTCTTTGTGACCATTCCCCAGTTTAATGCAATATATTTTAAAATCTTTGAATGGAATATGGCATTGGAATATGACTCTTATTCAGCTATTAACATTTTTATCCTGGCTTCTCTGTCCGTATTCACTTGTAAATTTGCCCCAAAGCAGGCACTAAGTGCAAACATATTGGGCATATGGACTATTATATAAAGTGTTTTGGTTCTATTGATTCTACTTTTGTTAAGATTGCTTTTAATTAATTAAATATCTTTATACAGCTACTAGCTCAGTGCTTGCTGCTCTGTGTTTCTGGAAAGATAGTTGCTACAAAAATCAAAACATTTGATTTTGAAAATTAGTAGCTCAACTGGGAGGCTGAGGTCCTCACTGAGGCCTACATACGACGATGCAAAAAATAAATTTGAAAACAAATAACTGTTCTTGTTTCTAAATATTTATATGTTATGTGATAACTGTCACAGTCAGAAGTACATTAAATAATGGCTGCTGACAAGGAAACCAAAACTTAAACCTTTCTGGGGCAATTAAGGAAATTAAAATGGAGGTGGATTCCTTTATAGCACCATTTCTTTATTTCAAGAGTGACTAGGAAAGGACATCCTTTTTGGAAAATACAACACTGCTATAGATAGGGCTTGATTTCTGGCAGAATAGCCTGGAATTCAGTTCTGCAAAGCAGTCATTCTGCTCCCTAATACAGCACCTCTTCTCCTATTGCTTCTGCCCATGGTCCGCCCGCCTCCCCTCTGGCTCTACAGCTCCATTTTCTTTTTATCTACCAATTAAGTTCTGACTAGGAATTGGGACTTCTAAGATGCAAGACTGTAGAAACAATTAGACACTTTTGGACTTTCCAGATGGGATAAAATGTGATGTGCTTTTTATAGGGACAGCAATAGTAAAGATGCTGGAAATTATACTTATGAAGTATGCCGAGACTGAAAAAGTGAATAGAGTAGACAAAGTTCTGCAAAAAAAATTAACTGCAAGCATTGCAAAAGGTTGGAAACATACTTCTTGCTGATACTAAAACGTTGTAGCAAACATTGTACAGTATGGTAGCAGTGTTCCTACTGTTTTGTTCTAACTGTATACAAAGCAAAACATTCTTGAGAATTTAAGAAAAACAATCACAAAATAAAACTTAAGCTCCAATTCTATAGGAGCAAATCCCAACATCATGAACATTAATTATATATATATATAATCAACGCTGATTTAAGATTGGATTCCTTAAAAGTAGTGTCCATCACTTTATGTAAGAAGTAACCTCTTTTACTACATACATTTTAAAGAAAGTCCAAAACTCACCAAGTTGGAACTTTGAGTAATAACTTGTCATATGTTGCTCACTGCCAGTTTGCCTCTTAGGTCTTTTTGCAACTTTCATATCAATCTCCAGAGGCACTCCAGGTCTTTTTTTCCCATTTTTTTTATTAAGAACTTTGGAAACAGACGTAGAGCTGTGCTCAGATTTTATAAACATGCTGGATTTGTTCTTTTTCATTTGTTCATCCAACCATTTTGTGGAAGATTTATGTTTTCTATTATTCACTGTTTCATTATGATGGCTTTCTGCTCCATTATCTGTCCTTATTTCCTTTCCTCCTTTAAATACATTTTCCCGAGCAGAATGAGATCTTAATGCACAACTTCTTTCATTATATGCCTGACAATTATTGCCAAATTCACTAGATTCAGGAGCAGGAAGAGCTGTATTTAAATTCCATGAACTTTTTTTTCCAACATGATTGATCTTCTTCAAACACACCCTACAATCTTTAAAAGTTTCTGGATTGCATGTGCTTTGACAAAAAATTTTGCTTTGATCCTGTGTTTTTTGCAGCTTCCATTTACTATTTATTTCATTTTCCTCAATCAGTTTACTGGCATGTGTCCTTAAAGCTGATAATTGAAAAACACCCATGATTTCAGTTTCAGCAGATAACATTGGTTGTTCGGTTTCACTTGTACTGTGTTCCTGAAATCTGGGCACAATATCATTCACCTTCTTTAAAACATGACCATATTTGTAGTTTACATTGCTATGCTGAGATGTCCTTTCAACTAACTGATTGCACAACTTGTGCTGTAGTCTCAACTTTTCCTGCTTTAATCTGATAAATTTAGTTCTTATGCCAACTAATGTACTTTTAAGGTTGAAACACTGTGGTCTGACAACCCCATGCAACATTTGCAATTTTTCTGAAGATTGTGAAGAAGATAGTGCAAATTTCTTTAAGTGCTTGCTGAATGGGCTTAAGTTAAGATCAGAATGTTTGGCTTTTGCTTTACTTCTTGAACTAATTACATCCAAAGGGTTTCGGGCATTTGCTTTCCTTACCATTGAGAGGGACTTGGTTTCTGTAGTTTCCATAAACCAAGAACAAAGTTCATTCATATCACACTTTTTCTGAAAAAGCATTTTCACTGGAGATATTTTAAATTCTAGAAGACAGGTCCTTAAAGGGTTTGATATTTCCAATTTGCAGTCTGGCTCATCATTGCTTCCTTTGCCATAAAGATAACATTTAGGCTCATGTCCATCAACTTGCAACCAAGTATTTGCAATCTTCTCAAATCTACTGTCTAGATCCTCTAACAAAGAATCATTTGATACAGTATTTGCCCACCACCTAAGAGAAGTATCTGATGGAAAAATGGGATCAGACGACACTTCAAAAATGGAATTACATCTTTCCTCACAATCTTTTTTGGCATTCCTAGCATCTAAAATGTGTTTTAATGGTGTGCTCATGGTTACCTGTTTAGTGTTATCTTTTTGATCTTTAGCTTTGTTTAAACATAATTTGTATGACTTGTGTAATAAGGCAGGTTTGCAAGCAAACATGTTTACAGATTCCAGTGAATGTGAAAAAGGCAGTGAAGATTCTCTCTTTCTAACAGAATACCTCAAATGAGCGGCATCCATTTTGGTTCCCATAGAAGGAAAGTCTAAGCGATCTTGGCTACAGTTATCTTGCATAGTACTCAGATTACTGCACTGCTGAAAATCATGCTTGGATATAGTTTTTTCTAAGGTACTCTCTTGAGTGAAAGGTTTCAAGCAGCTGTTCATACTTACTTTTCTTCCTTGAGGTGAAACACTATTAACAGTCACAGATATACCAGAGATTTTAATTTTTGCCGGTCGACCGGGCTTTCTTCCAGGCTTTTTACTTGGATGAATTATATTGCTGCCAGAGAAGTGTAGAACAGGTTTGTCTTTGATCGGTCTAACATACTCATAGCTAGACTTCAAAAACTCATGATTTGCTACAGTATTTAATTCATCCAAAATTTTGTTTCCATTATTTTTCAAATCTGCACATACATTTAAAACATGCACATTATTGACTGGTTTAGCTATCCACATATCTTCAGAAACATGTCTTTGGATTCTTCTTGATCTTCCAAACACAACAGTTATTGTAAGATTATTTTTACTATATTCTTCCAATCCAGAAGAAGCAAATTCTGCACTTTTATCATTGCTGGACTCATCTCTGCTGTGAATGCTTTTATTTCCATTTATCTTAGCCTTAGGTGGTCTGCCAATTGGTCTTTTAGTCTGCTTCAGAACTTGAGGACCTATTTTTTTAGGTCTACCAGGCTTTCTCTTTGGCGTAGAATCATCCATATTGCTTAATCTGTCCACTGTCTTTTCTAAATTTTGTATGCAATACTTTTCTGTCTCATTCATGCTATAAGTATCTAAAATATTGTTTAAATTTGGTTCCTTTTCAGCAGAAATATTTTCATTGGAAATATCTAGACAAACATCATTGCAAACATCTTGAGAGCTTTCTTTTAGATTTTCTATTTTCTCAGTTTTATTTATCAGTGATTCTGAAGACTTTTCAAAAAAGCAGTCACTAGAATTTCCCTTAGAAGCCACACTTATAGAACTTAAAGTGTATCTCACACCTTCTTTACAGTTAATCTCTGAGACAAACATAAGCTTTATGGGACTATAATAACTAAATGGAGAATGTCCAACAGTTTCAGACTCTCTCTTTCTCTCTTTACTAATAGGTACTAAATTGTTAGAATTCCAATCTGAAGGATTTATGGGACAATCATACTCTGGTTCGGTTACATCAAAAAGATTTGATGACACACCTTCAATTTTGTCTACATTGCTATGTGGCACATGAGACTTCAGCAATGAATTTGTGCCATGGCATAATTCTTTGTTAGTATTTTGCTTTATATTAGATTTAAGTACATTTTTCAGTTTACTATTTATTTTAAACCTTTGCATCAGTGCATGCTCAAGGGATGCCTTTTTTGGTAAGCGCAATGCATCTTCCAAGCGTTCTACGACAACTTGCAAACTTGTATTCCTTGCTATCTTACTCACATCTATATTCCCTGATCTTTCAACGTTGCCTTCCACAATTTTACTTTCTTCCAAGCTTCCAGAAGATAGTTTTGCTGTGGCAGATTTTTTAAACATGAAATCATTAGTTATACATACCGAATACCATCCAGGAGTAACATTATGTTTTGTTCTTCCCAAAATTTCACTGTAATCTACTGAGAATGCACTCTCATTTTCTCCCTGTTTTGCACTATCTAAACAGTTTTGTGTATTGTCTTGTTTGTTACCTATAGTTTCTCCTCCTGCAGTAGTTAAATTCAAGTAGTTAGGTACCACACGGTTGCAAGTTACCATATCAAAGTGGGGCTTAAAACTTTGCTGAGGTAGTTCTAGTAATTGTGTCTGACAAGCTACCCGATGCACTGATTTTTCTTGATTGTTTACATCCTGCATAGTTATGCTTTCAGACATATTACCTCTTGTTTTGTTGCTTGATTTTTGTGGAGTTGATTCATCACTGTTAATATACTTTGTTCTATTTCCTTTACAAGTTAACTTTTTTCTTACATAAGGGTCATCGAGACACACAAGTTGTCTTTTGATTTGTAATGACTGCCGTCGCATAAAAGATGAATCAGGAGAGATATGCATTGCAAGCAAAGTTTCCTGGCGTTTGCGAAATCTTGTTTGGATAGTTTTATTTTCTACACTTTTCTCATGTTGACTCAATAACTCCATGAAACTATAATCATTTGCTTTCGCATTTTGCACAAGAGATTTTATAAATTCTCCAAATTTTGAACTGTTTGCTTTCCTGTTTTCAATACTTGTGAATTTTCCAGAATTTGTTTCAATGTCCAATGTTTCTATTGATTTCAATTTTTCATTAATACGATCCATTAAATCTTGAAAAACAGAGGCACTTTCACTTTTCACAAAATTTTTTGAATTTACAGATTTATTGTTCTGGTCTGTTGATAGTGAAAATCCAATTAAATTACCTGACCTACCTTTCTTGCATATTTTAAGTCCCCGATTGCTGCATGCTACTGGCGAGAGAGATGGAGGCTGATTGTTTAATTCAAATTTGTTGGATTCAAAATCTCCATAGTCTGACATCAACTTTAAGTGTTCAATGTTATCAGTCCATTCAGGTGATAATGGTGGTGGTGATGGGCTACGAGGTCTACCAGAGTCATTCATTCTGATTTCATTTTGTGAAGTTTTACCATGATGCATATTAAGATTTGGATTTTTGCAAACTTCTTTGTTTACCATTGGTTGGACAGAACACAGCGATACAGTCTGGCAAGATAAACAATGAACTTTCTTAACTGGTAGCAAAGGACTTGGCTTTAGACATTGCAAACGGCAACGCCTGGTATGCCTGTGTTCAACAGAACTGCACAACAGGCCACCCTTGTCTTCATGGAGGGATTTCTGTGATTCTAGAGAAACATATGACGTACAAATATTTAGTTCATGTGTTAAAAATATCAGCATATTTAAAATCTGTTGTCTGTGATATGGGCACAATGAATCCAAAACCTTGTAAAGTACAGCTGTTCTTTCGTCCAATTTACTGTTTTCATCTGATTGAAGCATTATTTTGGCACAAATTGTTGAACTGGAACTAAAAAGAAAAACAAATAAAATTGTTGTTAGAATATCAAGATATAGTTACCGTATTAATAGTTTTTAATCTGAACATTTAATTGCAATTCCTCTACACATATGCACTGTGACAGAGAACATAGAAACAAAATATGATGGCTGATAAAGATCAGTCTGCCCTTCCATAACAGCTGTCTACCCTTTTTTCTCTCTTATCTCATGACTCCCTCATTCCAGAACCTCCTTTCTTTTGAAACAGGCCTTCCTCCTGCATTCATACCTTGGAAATTTTTAAAATGTCACTATTATATCTTCCTTTTTCTGATTTACAGTGATTACATTTTAATAGCCATATCCACATCACAGACATCACTAACGGGTACATATCACCCAATGAATGAAAAATGACCAGAAATCAGGTTGTATACTTTACGGATCTTTTTTTTTAAACACACTGTTCAGATATTCAGCCAGCTATATGAGACAAAGTAAAAGCAAAAAATGATGTGGTTTAGCATTAATCCTGAACATATTTTATTTTTGTTACATTTGTACCCCGCGCTTTCCCACTCATAGCAGGCTCAATGCGGCTTACATATTGTATACAGGTACTTATTTGTACCTGGGGCAATGGAGAGTTAAGTGACTTGCCCAGAGTCACAAGGAGCTGCCTGTGCCTGAAGTGGGAATCGAACTCAGTTCTTCTGTACCCCAGGACCAAAGTCCACCACCCTAACCACTAGGCCACTCCTCCATCAGAAATCAGAGGGTAACACTGTCTAAAATACATATCTATATATATATATATACACACACACACAAAGAGTTTAAGACTTGATTATATTAAATTTTTCATGACACGGTAAAACATTATGGGGTATGTTTACTAAGGTGTGTTAGCGTTTCTAATTTGTCCTTAAATTTAAGATGCATTGAATGCTAACACGCCTGTACATTTCAATGGGTGCGCTAGTGTTTAATGTGCCTAAACCATTTATGCACGTTAAAAACGATAACGCGCCCATAGTGCGCCTTAGTAAACATAGGCGTATGACTGTTTAAATGATTTATGACAAAAGCAGTAAGAGTGAAATACTCTATCCTAGTAAAGCTGCATAAAATCAATGTATAAGGATGAAAGTATTTTGGACCCAATACAAAACAAATAAAAATACATACAGGGGTCATAATATTTTATGCTCGTACAAGCATCTTAAGGTTCATTCAGCAACACAGAGGAGCACAAAAATATTGAATAAAAATGGAAAACTGACAATGTTTTTAAGTAGAATGGACAGTAACACATCAAAGAAACTGACATACGTAATATAAGTGTTCTTCTCTTAGAGCAATACTGATTTTGTGCACTGTTTTAATAAGAACTGATGCCAAACAGAATGCAATTGAAATTACTTGTAAAGATAACATGGTAAATCAAAGAACATCTTTTTGTGATGGCTCAGAAAAAAATAACCCTTAAAACTAGTTCTCAAATAACTGCAACGACTAAAGGCAATTTTTATATTTTATTTCTATACAAAAAACTGTATTTAAAACTAAAGCCTTTATTTACTAAAATACTTTAACTAAAAGGATTGAAACCATAAACATTTTTATTATACTTCTATTTACTGGCATATTGAAGGTTGAGGAACTATTAAATATAACATCAAAAGTTTTGAAGTTTTAAGGAAAACAACAGTCAGAAAAATACAAGTACGTTTATATAAACTCATTGAAATAAAAATCTCTACTATACAAACAGATCACCAAACTATGAACATGACACTACTGATTTATGCCCTAATTGCTTGTTCTGAGATGTGATTGAAGCAAAAAACACTTTACATAATTTTTTTCCACTGTTCTTTTCATTTTCAAAAGTTTTAATGCATACACACATCTGCAAACCAACTACAAGATAGCTTTCTCCAGTGTAATTCCACTGCAGCCTTTTAATTAACTCTTTAATGGCCCTGTTTACTAAGCTGCACTGTAGGTGCACTAAAAATTAGTGCGTGCTAATAAGAGACACCCATTATATTCCTATGGATGTCTCTAATGTTAGTGCGTGATAATTTTTAGTGCATCTACAGCACGGCTTAGTAAACAGGGCCCTAAAAGTTTTCAGATTTATTTATTTGTTACATTTGTATCCCACATTTTCCCACCTTTTTGCAGGCCAAAAACTAGAAATACGGGGAAGAGAAAAAGACCAAAAGGCCCTTCTCCGGAATCCCTTTTTTTTTTTTTTTTTTAAGCGAAAAGTCAAAAAGACGCGCGAGGGTCAACTTAAGGGGCGCGAACGGCGCAAAACACGACCGTACCGAGCGCGGACAAAAGAAGACTGACGAACACGAGCCGGTTCGGGCGGGAAGACGGCCGTGCATGCGCGGTGCGCATGGGCACGCGAGGACTAGCAAAGGACTTTGCTAGTGAAGTTTCCGATTGGAGGGGCTGCCGTGGACGTCACCCATCAGTGAGAACAAGCAGCCTGCTTGTCCTCGGAGAAACTATTTTATGTTGCCACCATATTATATAGAGACAGTTTAAATTTTGCTATGTGGCTCAGGCTGCTAATAAACTTGACATAGCAAGGCAAAGTATCAAAGCAAGATATACGTGGGAGAAAAGAAGTGACAGATGACATGAAAGCTGTGACAAATAGGGGAGAGGGTACAGAGATGAAAGAAGAGAAAGGGAAAATGATAAACATGAGAACTGTAGTCAAAAGAAGACTGTGAAAGAAGCATTAAACTTGGAATTCAGTAAAATATGGAAGACTCAAGGTATGTTTCATAGAGAAAAAGGGAAAAAATCCTTTAAAAAAAATCCCCCAAAATAAAAATAAAGAAAGCAGAAAACAAATGAAAAAAAATGGAATGGAAGGGAAGGGAAAACTACACATGTTAAGAGCTTCAAAAAGTTTGTTTTCTTACAAGAAAAAGATTAAAGACTTCAAAAAAGTTAGTCAAATTGATTAAATAAACCTAATATTGAATTTTTTTTATGTTATTGTACTATAGGCAAGAATACAGTCATGACTTATAAACCCATTATACATGCTGGGGAAAAAAAGTCAGCACTTTTAAATATTTATTGATATCACTATTTACAAGCCCACAGGTGCACTACTATATTTAGAAGTATGCTAGGACAAGAATGCTCTAGCAAGGTTATTTATTGCATTTGTATCCCACATTATCCCACCTATTTGCAGGCTCAATGTGGCCTGCAAATAAATGACAGTGCTAGCTAACCATGCCAACAAATTGGATTCTACTGAACTATTGTCTGTTTTCAAATAGTCAGCTAGTTTAACTCTATGAAATATCAGAAGATAACAGTGCATTGTAAAAATCTTAACACTTGTACATTTCTGACACTCTGCTAAAAACACACCACTCAATATGGATTAAAGTAGGCATTTGTTTCACTGATCTATATACCATACTCTATACCCCACCATGAAAACAATTATAGAAATATTCAAAAAATAAGAACCCAAGTCTTGATTGTATAATTCTGCATACCCATTGTTACAGTAAATCTGTTAGCTCTTTCCAAAACCTGTCTTAAAAAGACCCATAATACCCACCTGTGTCCAATCACAGTAGTCAGCTGATTTGACTATTTCTGCTGTATAAAATGAAAGTTAAGGCTTGGTACACTACCGGCTCAGGCAAGCAGGGATAGTGAGAGACATGTTTGAATTAGATATATATTATGCTAACTGCTTTACTTTTTCTTAATTCTAGATTAATATTGCAAACGAAGATCAACACTGATGTGTTTGAAAACATTTTGTCCAGGAAAACTTCCTTCTATGAGTACAATTTCTTGTCTTAAGCCTTTTAAGGGCCCTGTTTACTAAGCAGTGCTGTAGGGGCGCTAGTGTTTTTAGCACGCGCTAACGCTAGAGACACCCATATATTCTTATGGGTGTCTCTAGCATTAGTGTACACTAATTTTTAGTGCATGCTAAAAACGCTAGTTTCAGTTTTAAAAGTCTTTCCGCTTGGGTGGTTGCAGAATGGCAGTACACCGCCCACAACACAGCTAATTGACTCCTGTGACCACCCACTGCCTTCAGTCCCTGCAACTCTGCCCCAAAGTACAATTACAGTCCATGTCAACTGGCTCCTCCAAACCTGGGGTGCTGCTCCCTCCAGCCTCTCCTTCCTCCAAGCACTCCGTTAACTCTGCCTCTCTGCTAGGCTGTTGGTTGGAGACCTCCTCCCCCTCCCAGGTGGAAGGAATCTTGTACTGATTTCTAACCCAAGGGTATTGAGCTTTGTCATCCCTGCTCTCCCCTTCTGGCCCTCGCCTGCCATCGCAGCTGCTCTCTCCAGTCCTTTCCCCCCTCCCTTTCACGTGGGGGCCATACCGGGTTTTGGGACCTACCACCTCGCTCCCTTCTCTCAGGGCCTTGTGGGGAATGTAGTCTGGCCCCATACCTCCTCCTGAGCTGCTTAGACCCTCCAACCTCCTTACAATATGTACAAGCCAGTTCAACAGCACGTTTATCCTTGCCAGTCTGGTCATCCATAACGCTCATCAGATGACGTAGCACAAGAGCCTGATAATGTTGTTTGAAATTGGCTATTATGCCCTGATCCATAGGTTGGATCAGAGAGGTAGTGTTTGCTGGCAGGAAGACCACCTTGACGTTAGACAGGCTGACATCATCATTGTGTGAAGCACAATTATCACAAAGCAACAAAATCTGACACTTTTGTGCCCGCATTCTAGTGTTCAACTTCTTTAGCCACTGCTTCCAAATTTCCCCAGTCATCCATGAATTTGCGTTAGCCTCGTATGACACAGGAAGTCGCTTAACATTCTTGAAGCAACAGGGCTGTTTGCTCTTTCCAATGACGGGTGGTTCCAACTTCTCACTCCCATCCATATTGCAGCAAAGGAGGATCGTCAGTCGGTCCTTCGACGTCTTACTTCTTGTAATTTTGGCTTGTTTGAATGCAAGTGTTCCATCAGGAATCGCTCGCCAGTACAGACCATTTTCGTAAGCATTGAAAATGTCACGAGGTGCAAACGCGTTCAAGATGGTAGGAAGAACTGAAACAACCCAATTTTCAGCACCAAAGTCATCAGCACCTTGTTTTTCACCATGCTGTTTCTTGAATTTTATGTTGTTCCTCTCCTTCCATCTTTCCAACCATCCAACAGTGGCTTTGAATTCAGTTAGTCCAAGACTTTCAGCTAGCTGATTAGCTTTCTCCATAAGCAGTGGACCACTGACAGGAAACTGTCTGCTCCTGACTTGAGAAAACCACAGAAGAAGAGCATCTTCTACCTCCTCAGGTTTCCCGCCCGTTTACGTTTCCGGTGTGGATTTGTATTGTTTTGCCAGTCTTCCAGAAGCTGGTCTTTCTGCTTCAAGATTTGTGAAATCTGACTGGGATTGACACCATATTCTTTAGCAATAGATGCTTGAAGTTTTCTAATTTTTTAAGAACTTCTATTCGTTCAGCCAGTGTTAAAGTCTTACAGTTGTGCGATGACGACGATGACTCCAGTGTACACTCTAACAACATTCTTTCGCTTATTCTGCCTGTGGAAGCTAACCAACGAGATTTCAAATTTACCGCTCCTTTGTCACGCACCAATCGGCTTCCATATTCCGTGCTTGCGCTTATGCGGAATCTTTCCTGCAGAGGAGCGGTCTTAAACCATGCATATAAGCAAATCTTACACTTAACAGTGGTGCGCTAAACCGAAGTTTGTCCCCATAGAAATTGATGGCGCCAAAAACACGACCAATATACGGCATGCAGTTAAACAGAGCATGCGCTTATCCGACGTACACTTAAATGGAGTGCACTATATTTACCTATTCTACAAGGAATTTTACATTTTTTTGCCTATCCCTCTTTGAAAAACAAAAAAGACCAAAGGGGTCCTTTTACTAAAGTGTGCCAAAAATGGCCTGCTCTGTTGTAGGCATGTGTATTGGTCATACGCAGGTCCGTTTTTCAGTGCGCCTGCAAAAAAGGCCTTTTTTTGGCCGATAACGGATGTGCGGCAAAATTAAAATTGGCACGCATCTATTTTGGCCCCGAGACCTTATGGCCACCCACTGACTTAGAGGTAATGTCTCATGTGTTAACTGGGCGGTAATCATAACGTGTACACTGTCGATTTCCGCCCGGTTAGCGCCATGCGGTAGAAAATAAAAAATATTTTCAGCCACGCATATCGGACGCGCGTAAAAAATGGAATTACCTTGCAGGGCATGGAGTAGCCGGGCAGTAGTTCTAAATTGATGTATGTTTGACGCGCATAGGTGCCTACGCATCTTAGTAAAAGAGCCCCTAAAATTGTTGATACACTTCTTTCATTTAGATAAAGAGCTCTTAGGATTTTTAACTGCAGCTGATTAAATGCAATTCAGAAACAGCATCAAAACACACCTATTCAAGAAATACATCCTGAATGCTAGAGAATGATATCCTAAAATGGTGATATTACAGTATACTGTTTTTAGTACTATAGCTTTGTTAGAATCTGAGTGATTTTACTTGCTTTTAGCACTGTCTGTTCTGGTGATTGTCCAGCCTCTATAAAAAGCATAATCCGCCTAGAACCATGTTTTACTGATTGTTCATCACAGATTGGAGGGCAGTATAAAAATCTTTCAGACAAATAAATTAGAAACATGATCTAACCATGCTGAACACTGAGCTTCCGTAAGAACTCAAGGATAAAGTTATTCAAAGATAAAGATGGGGGAAGAGAGTAAGGAACATTTCAATGTGTGAGTATCCCTTGGGCACTACTTGGTCCATTCATTTAAAGTGGAAACACTTTTAGCACCACCAAGATACAGCCCCTAAACAGGATCAGTAACCATGGATTAAGGAAGCGATTGAAGATTATTATAAAAGAATTAGATATCTCTGGCCAACACTGGGAAAACATTGACCATTCAACACTTTCGACATTACTTCACAACATGGCCTGTATGGGAGGGTGGAAAGAAGGAATCCGTTGCTTGAGAAAAGATATATGGTATGCTACACAGCATTTTCAAAGAAACATCTCTGACTACTGACTATGAGATAAAGGAACTTGAACAGGAATATTTATATAAATATCTAGGAGTGGAGGAAGGAACAACTATCATGCAGAAATTGCAGAGAGAAAAAAGGTCAGTAAAGAATATTATAGAAGACTAAAGAGTGCATTAACGTCACAGAATAAGATACTGGTTATTAATTAACTGGCACTTCCTAGACTCTCATAGATTTGGAACTGTAGGCTGGCCTCTTAAGCTTGAAAAACAGTGTGTGAACTAGAAAACTCCTCCATGCCCACAAGGTCATCTATAAGAATCTGTGTATGCCAAGCCAGTACAGAGATTACACCTATCGAGCTACTATCATAGGCCTCCAGGCTTACCTGATGTTATCAGATCTCAATGCACACAAGGTGTTGAAAAATTACAGAAAACTTCTAGAATCCAGTTCCATTATTAAACTTGGATACATATTCTGATGAGTAATAGAAATGGGTGAAAATCCCTCGGTACCAAAAGGGAAGGAAGCAATAGAATCTGCAAAGGAAGAGAAAAAACTCTTCAAGGAAATAGATCAGCAGGGGAGAAACAAGTGGCAAATGTATAAGTACAGCAGGAAATACAAAGTATTACTCCAGGAACCATTCATAGATCAAAATCAGACACATCAATGGTTAAGGAGAGATGAATTGCCACCTAAGGATAGGCGATTGATAGCTGCAACCCAGGACAGCAGACTATGGACAAAATGGTTTACAGAAAACACTGAAAAAAACTGCTATAACAGACATCTGTAGATTCTGGAAGAAAGAGCTAGAACCAGTACTCATCTCATGGCTGGCTGTGAAGTGTTGATAGTGGAACATTTTTATGCAGAAAGTACAAAGTGTTACATCTCATTCACTGAAAACTCTGTAAGTATTACAACATCAGTGTATTGAAAAGAATTGTGATCATGACTCTAAGAGAATTGTGGAAAACAAAGAGGTTTTGATCACCAGGGACATCCACATCCCAACTGATAAGAAGTCAGATGCAATAAAACCAGATAATAGTGGTAAAAGAGAAAAAAACACCAGGAAAGCATTGATTATAGAGGTATCAAGTCGCGAGTGATTACTCAATGGATCGCATGAAGAGAGGGAAGATTCTCAAGTACCAAGAAATGCAGTCTGAGACCAAGAAAATGTGGAATAGAGATAAAGAAATATTTCTCATAATTTTGGGTGATCAATGCAAAAAGCAATAGAGAAGGATAGAAGCCTTACGATATTCAAGGAAGAACAGTGAGGAGGTGTAGTTCAAAAAGAAATCAGCAAAGAACCATATATAAGTTTATTAATATCCACAAAGGCACAGTGCAGTACTTCAACTCAACTACACATGCTTGTGACATTTAAAAAAATGGGCTAATTTTTTATGTCACAAGCATGTGCAGTTCAGACATCACTGTGCCTTTGTGCATATTAATAAACTGCCTTTGTGGATATTAATAAAACTTCCAAAAATATATGGTTCTTTGCTGTTTTCTGATTTGGACTACACCTCCTCACCATTTTTCTTCCATCATTTTGGGTGCCACAGGCTTGTTCTTAAGAATGTAAGAGTAGCCATACTGGGTCAGACCAATGGTCCATCTAGTCCAGTATCCTGTTTCCAACAGTGGCCAAGCCAGGTCACAAGTACCTGGCAGAAACCCAAATCGTGGCAACAATCCATGCTACAAATCCCAGGGCAAGCAGTTGCTTCTCCATGTCTGTCTCAATAGCAGACTATATAGATTTTTCCTCCAGGAATTTGTCCAAACCTTTTTTAAACCGAGATATGCTAACCTCCGGCAAAGAGTTCCAAAGCTTAACTATTCGTTGAGTGAAAAAAAGTATTTCCATGTAACTTTCTTGAGTGTCCCCTATATTTTGTACATTTGGAACGAATAAAAAAAATCAATTTACTTCTACACCACTCAGGATTTTGTAGATCTCAAACATATCTCCCCTCATCCATCTCTTTTCTAAGCTGAAGAGCCTCAACCTCTAGCCTTTCCTCGTACAAGAGGAGTTCCATCCCCTTTATCATTTTGGTTGCTCTTCTTTGAACCTCTTCTAATTCCGCTATACCTTTTTTGAGATATGAAGACCAGAACTGAATGCAATACTCAAGGTGCAGTCGCATCATGAAGCGATACAGAGGCATTATAGTATTTTCGGTCTTATTCACCATCACCTTCCTAATAATTCCTAGCATCTTGTTTGCTTTTTGGGCCGCTGCCGCACACTGAACAGAAGTTTTCAGTGTATTATCTACGATGACACTTAGATCTTTTTCTTGAGTGCTGACCCCCAACAAGGTGGATCCTAGTATCAGGTAACTGATTCAAATTATTCTTTCCAAAGTGCATCTCCTTGCATTTGTCCACATTAAATTTCATCTGCCATTTGGATGCCCAGTCTTCCAATTTCCTAAGGTCTTCCTGTAATATTTCACAGTCTGTACGTGTTTTAACAACCTTAAATAGTTTTGTGTCATCTGCAAATTTAATCACCTCACTCATCATTCTGATTTCCACATCATTTATAAATATGTTAAATAGCTCTGGTCCCAGTACAGATCCCTATGGCACTCCACTGTTCACCCTCCTCCAAAAAACTCCCAAACACACCAGGATAAGTTGTCTATACATGCTGCATCTTATGAACTCCAGATAGAAGCTCTCTTTGGCACAATGCAAGTACATAAGTATTGCCATACTGGAACAGGCTGAAGGTCCATCAAGCCCAGCATCCTGTTTCCAACAGTGGCCAATCCAGGTTACAAGTACCCAGCAAGATCCCCAAAAAAGTATAATACATTTTATGCTGCTTATCCTAGAAATAAAGAGTGGATATTCCCCACGTCCATTTTAATAATGGCTTATGGACTTTTCTTTTCGGAAGCTATCCAAACCTTTTTTAAACACCACTAATTTCTTTTACTACATTCTCTAGCAAAGAATTCCAGAGTTTAATTACACATTGCGTGAAGAAAAAGTTTCTCAAATTCGTTTTAAATTTACTACTTTGTAGCTTCATTGTGTGTCCCCTAGTCCTAGTATTTTTAGAAAGAGTAAACAATCGATTCACGTCTACCCATTCCACCCATTATTTTATATACCTCTATCACATCTCCCTTTAGCCGTCTTTTCTCCAAGCTGAAGAACCCTAGCAGCTTTAGCCTTTCCTCATAGGGAAGTGCTAGCAGTAAATTTGATAAACTGAAATCATACTTCACATGCTCTAGCTTAGGAGAGAGGTTCATTTCTGTCATAGTATGCACAAAACTAACCCATTTGGAAAAATTGCCCCCGAGAGACACCATTTTCAAAGAAACACGGTATACCGCACACATATGAGAGAAGGTTCATGGTATGATGAGAATATAACTTTAAAAAAATTATTTCCATGCTAAGTAGTGTATGATATAAAATAAACAGTACATAAAAACATAAGTAAATAGCCACTGTCTTAGCTCCTGTAAGTCAGCTGTTCTCCAGTCTCTTGTAACTCGTCCTATTTCAAGGGGTAGATTGAACAAAGCTAAGAGAGGTACGTGCAGCATCTCCTTAATTTCCTTCAGTACTGAAGGATTAACCCCCATCAAGTCCCATGGTCTTGTTTGCTTTCACTTGAGTCAGCATATTGAGTCTTTGAATTGATAGCAGTTTCTGCCTCATTTGTTGTTCTGCCCCTAAGTCAGCTGAGAAACTAGAATGAACTGTTAAAGAGCTAAAGCAAATTAAGTAAGTCCAGTAAACTTTAGTTATGGACAAAATTGTGGAGAATCTGGAGAAATCCATTGGACACAATTTGAGGATATCAAATTCTGGTTATGTCACTAAAGGAACAATTTTATAGATACTTTGAATATCATCTATTATCTACCTGTGGGAAAGAATAATAAGCCTCTACAAGATGACGTTAGGGCTGGAGAATTCTCTACCAACCATTTAGACTCGATTGGTCATTTAAAGACTTCTGGGGACATGGTGACAAACAGGGTGACTTTGTTGGTATGCCTTGCATTTGCTGAAGATAAAGACTCTGTCATGCCTTTCTGTTAT
This sequence comes from Microcaecilia unicolor, assembly GCF_901765095.1. Lineage (NCBI taxonomy): Eukaryota > Metazoa > Chordata > Amphibia > Gymnophiona > Siphonopidae > Microcaecilia > Microcaecilia unicolor. Next base: position 513,881,350 of record NC_044032.1, read on the forward strand.
CAATATTAATCAATATTAAGTTTCCTAGATAAGAGTGTTATGACAGTTCCTGATTTATGTAAAAAGACACAGGAGAAGTCTCTCTAGACAGAACGAATTTCCTCTTTATTTTTATTTAAAAATGTCCTTGTGATAGCAATCAAACAATTATAGCCATGTGTATTAATGTTCTTGTACAATGGAAGATGAAGGGTCATGGGAAGTAGTTTTATGGTACTTCGGGGCCCCCTTACTGTGGTGCGCAGGCGCCTATGCGTGTTCAATATGCATCAACTTAGAACCACCGCCTGGCTACCGCATGCCCAAGTCGGTAATTCCATTTTTCACACTCATCCAAAAGCTGCTGTAGAAAATATTTTCTACCGTGTGGTGCTTACCCGGCGATAATCAGCAGTTTACGCACGCTGATGATTACTACTTTGTTAATGCGTAAGACCTTACCGCTAAGTCAATGGGTGGCGTAAGGTCTCAAGCTGATAATGGATGCACGCTGGTTTTAATTTTGCCGCACAGCCAGTTTTGGCCATAAAATTAAAAAAAGGCAATTTTTTCCAGGTGCTGAAAAATGGATCTGTGCGTATCCAAAACACACGTCTACATCAGTGCAGGCCATTTTTTGATGCACCTTAGTAAAAGGGCCTCTTTGTGTTTAAAGAATTCTAGATGACAAATTTGTGATACATTTTCCATGTAAATGTGCAATACAACTCGAGAACCAAACCTGTTTTCTTTGAAACATTTCAGTTGTGAACTTTTCTAGACAATACAGTAGGGACACGTTCAGGGTGATGTTTATCATCCATGAAAGTACAGGGCTATTACACTATGTGACAATGTGCCGATACTTTTTCCTTAGTTATTACTTATATATTTTTTGATTACCCCCCTGAAGTTTTGGTTGCTCCCATATTGTGGTCTATATCTCCTATTTGTGTTTCTTGTAGGATGCTCTTGATTTAAGTTATTGTATTTCTCTTTTGGGAGTTTTTTTTCCTGTATGCAAAGGACTCAGATACAAATCAACCTATGCATCCAGTTTCTCTTATATAAGCACACAACTATGGAACATGCTACCAATAGCCATGAAAACAACATACGACCACCTAAACTTCCGGAAACTCCTAAAGACTAACCTGTTTGAAAAGGCATACCCTAACAATCCAACCTAAATGCCTTAACCCCGCAACACAACAATATAAAGGTTCATGCCGAACATAATCCAACTCTTCCTCCTTATGACCCCTAATGTGTCTATCACACTGATCATTACTCTACCATAACCTCACTTTGTATTGTCCCTACCAGTATTGGCAATTGCCTCTACTGCACTATGTAAGCCACATTGAGCCTGCAAATAGATGGGAAAATGTGGGATACAAATGTAACAAATAATAATAATAATATGTATAATACTAGAGAAAAAAACCCAAAAGTAAAGCATGATGGTGGAAGCATTACGTTTGGGGGGGGGGGGGGGATGCTTTACAGATAGTTGGAACAGGGAAGCTTGTGAAAATAGAGGAAAATCACGTTGGCCACAGACCTAAAGAAGGGAGAATATTCACCTTTCAGTAGGGCAATACTAGGCACAAAGCAAAAGCAACAATGGAATGGCTCAGAAAGAAGAAAATCAATGATCTTAAATGGCCCAGTCAATAGAAATTCAATAGAAACTCTGTGGCAAGACTTGAAGACAGTAGTTCACACATGAACCCTAGTCAACATAAAAGAGCACGAGCCATTATTCTTGCAAAAAGAGGCTCCCACAATATTAGGTCAGGGGGCATGAACAATTACGCAAACAAGGATTTGTCTTATAAAAATATTCAAATAAGAATATTTTTTTTCACATTGGAAGTGTAAAATATATAGTGTTTGCATTACCCTGTGACACGGAGAAAAGGTAATATTAAACAGCTACACACACTTTGGCTCAGCAATTTCCTTATGTTCCTGTGGGCTTCTGTGTTTAATAGTAGCATTAGTATACATGTTTTGCAAAATAGTTTAGAGATCATTTTGCTATGTGATGCCACAGTTTCAATGAAATAACATAACTCTTGGGAGCTAAAGTTTTTAGTCCCCTTTTCTTAAAATAGCAATGCGATCTATATAAAACTAAAGGGGAAAATGAAAACATTTTTGCATATCCAGAAGCTTTCTATTTTGTTGAGTTTTCAATTTTACAAACTCAATTTAAATTGGGATTTGGTGCTATCAAGTATTTTCTCCATTTGTACTTAGAAAATGTGCAGTATCCCATGACCTCCAATTTCTACCCCCATTACGCTGACAGAGAAAACTCACATCCTATTACATAGGGGGATGTAACTACACAAAATCAGAAAAATGTAGAGGCAACCAAATTCGAACTAGTGTTCCAAAATCATATTTACAAAGTATATTTCTATTGAAAATGAGAACTGCAGTGATTTAGGAGTTCTTTTACTAAGGCGCAGTAACAGATTTAGGAAGTCCTTTACAAAGGCGAGGTATTTTTTAGCGTGTGCTAATCATTACCGCGAGCTAAACGCTAGAGACCCATAGGAATATATGTGTCTCTAGTGTTTAGCGCATGCTTATTTTAGTGCATGCTAAAAACGCTAGCACGCCTTTGTAATAATTAGCATGCACTAAGTGATAAGATGCAAATAGGAATATAATGGGAGTCATCATTTAGCACATGATAATCATTAGTGCATGCTAAGTTCATTGACGCACTTTAGTAAAAGGCCACCTTAGAATTTAATTAAGGCTTTTTTTTTTGTATTCCATTGTCTATTTAAGACAAATGTTTTCTTAAGGAAATCATGTCCTTAGATTCTTAAGGTGAAATTAGGTCTTACCTGCTAAATTTCTTTCCTTTAGCCCCATTGGACCAATCTGTGGTTATATCTGTCAACCAGCAGATGGAAAGACAGAAACAAAGTAGTTCTGTGTGATTTGCCCCTTAGGGGCACCATACAGTCTTAGAATGCTCAGTATTTTGAATTACCAAGAAATGGACCTTGGTCCCAACTGCGTAATGTTTAAATTCTCCAATGAAGATCTTCCACAGAGTGGTTTTTCCTCAAACCGAAGTTGTACAACAGGAGCTGGATATATACTATTTATTATTATATACTATATATACTATTTATTATTATATACTATATATACTAGTATATAATAGTATATATACTATATATACTATTTATTATTATATACTATATATACTATTATTCTGGACTTATGTTCAGTACTGATAGAACTGAAAAATGAGCTTGTGGAGCTACTGCTAGTGATATGCAACTTATCCTTAAAATCGAGCGTGGTACCGGAAGATTGGAGGGTGGCCAATGTAACGCCCATTTTTAAAAAAGGCTCCAGGGGAGATCTGGGAAATTATAGACCGGTGAGTCTGACGTCGGTGCCGGGGAAAATGGTAGAGGCTATTATTAAAAACAAAATTACAGAGCACATCCGAGGACATGGATTACTGAGACCGAGTCAGCACGGCTTTTGTGTGGGGAAATCTTGCCTGACCAATTTACTTCAATTCTTTGAAGGAGTAAACAAACATGTGGACAAAGGGGAACCGGTTGATATTGTGTATCTGGATTTTCAAAAGGCGTTTGACAAGGTACCTCATGAAAGGCTACAGAGGAAATTGGAGGGTCATGGGATAGGAGGAAATGTCCTATTGTGGATTAAAAACTGGTTGAAGGATAGGAAACAGAGTGGGGTTAAATGGGCAGTATTCACAATGGAGAAGGGTAGTTAGTGGGGTTCCTCAGGGGTCTGTGCTAGGACCACTGCTTTTTAATATATTTATAAATGATTTAGAGATGGGAGTAACTAGCGAGGTAATTAAATTTGCTGACAGGATTGCGAAAAATTACAAGAGGACCTTACGAGACTGGGAGACTGGGCGGCTAAATGGCAGATGACGTTTAATGTGAGCAAGTGCAAGGTGATGCATGTGGGAAAAAAGAACCCGAATTATAGCTACGTCATGCAAGGTTCCACGTTACGAGTTACAGACCAATAAAGGGATCTGGGTGTCGTCGTCGATAACACACTGAAACCTTCTGCTCAGTGTGCTGCTGCGGCTAGGAAAGCGAATAGAATGTTGGGTATTATTAGGAAAGGTATGGAAAACAGGTGTGAGGATGTTATAATGCCGTTGTATCGCTCCATGGTGCGACCGCACCTTGAGTATTGTGTTCAATTCTGGTCGCCGCATCTCAAGAAAGATATAGTAGAATTGGAAAAGGTGCAGCGAAGGGCGACTAAAATGATAGCGAGGATGGGACGATTTCCCTATGAAGAAAGACTAAGGAGGCTAGGGCTATTCAGCTTGGAGAAGAGACGGCTGAGGGGAGACATGATAGAGGTATATAAAATAATGAGTGGAGTGGAACAGGTGGATGTGAAGCGTCTGTTCACGCTTTCCAAAAATACTAGGACTAGGGGGCATGCGATGAAACTACAGTGTAGTAAATTTAAAACAAATCGGAGAAAATTTTTCTTCACCCAACATGTAATTAAACTCTGGAATTCATTGCCGGAAAATGTGGTGAAGGCGGTTAGCTTAGCAGAGTTTAAAAAGGGGTTGGACGGTTTCCTAAAGGACAAGTCCATAAACCGCTACTAAACGGACTTGGAAAAATCCAAAATCCCAGGAATAACATGTATAGAATGTTTGTACGTTTGGGAAGCTTGCCAGGTGCCCTTGGCCTGGATTAGCCGCTGTCGTGGACAAGATGCTGGGCTCGATGGACCCTTGGTCTTTTCCCAGTATGGCATTACTTATGTACTTATATACTTAGTTAATTGTATCTTAATAGGTCTTCTTGTTTGTCCAACAAATTAATTTACAAGGACATCACTTGTATTAGACCACAGTTTAATCTAACGTTTTGTCTGAGGGTCTGTCCAATCTAGAGCAGCACCATTGGTATCTACCACATTTTCAACGACTATCTATAACAGAGAATTCCTGAACATAATCCAACCATTTATAACTTAATATCTCCCCAATAGTATTGGCACACTGAAAAGCAAAGATGGTAGCTCATTAAAAACACTCATGCAGCCTTGCGATTTTTTTTTTTGGCTTGGTAATAAATAGAAATAAATCAAAGAAAATAAGATGATACCTTTTTTATTGGACTAAATACATATTTTGATTAGCTTTCGAAGGTAGCCCTTCTTTTGTTTGAAACTTCATATTAAAAGTTACTATATTGTTGGTAACAAGATTGAAGAAGTTAAACTAGTCGAAAAAAATGCATGATGATTATGGACAGAATTAACCTAATTATGACTGGAACGAAAGAGTAAGATTACTTTAAAGTAAAGCAGTTTAAAAAATAACATACCAGGGAGGGCCTCTGGACTGTTGGGAATAAAGGAAAGAAAATTAGCAGGTAAGAACTATTTTCTCCATCCTTAGTGTCCTCAATAGACCAATTCATAACTGATAGAAGGTAGCAAGGCAGTTCCCATTAAGGGTGGGACCTCAAAATCCATGGCCAAATGAATTATAACTCACAGGGGCAGGAAACAGCTGTGATGCAACATGGAGTCTAAAATAACTTGCTTAAGTAAAAAAGAACGACCCTGTGCTCAGACTGCAGATGAAATTGGAATCTATCCTCTGAGAAACAAATATCTTTGGTAGAAGAGTTGTCAAACCTTTGAAGGTCGGATTCTTTTAAATTTTATATATGCATATCTTATAATATTATACACATATACACACACACACATATATACACCAAGAACAAAATCCTCAACCATGAGATTAAAAAAAAACCAGTATAAGGAGGTTATTTCAATTTCTTGAATCACGGAAAACAGAAGCTCAAATAACTGATCCCCAGGGAATAAAGATATTGCAAAAAGGAGAGAGCTGTTTTAAGGAAACTCCTACGCCTGAGAACCTGAAAAATAAGATTTCTATATGGAAAACTTGTGACTCAAAATCTCTTGGCTAGAGAACAGGACGCCATACAGAACCTCGGAAGGTGACAACTTTTATCTCCTTAAACTCCAAGAGTGTGATTTTAACCTCCGAGTAGCAAATTCAAAGTTTTATCCGAACAGGAGAAACATACAAAAGGATGGATACTCCTCCAGACAGAGAAAAAGCACAAATGGACTAAGCGCTAAGGAGTAGTGTTCTAGATGAACAAAGCAGGAGGACATCATAGAAGCTCTTGGAATAGATGTTGTCTAAGAAAAGGATGTGAAGTACAACTCAGGATAGGGAAAACACTGGACTTTTCTGCACCTCAGTCTTAAGAAACACCCAACTTAAAAATGCAAGAGGAAAAACGCCTTCCAGACAGGAAAGGCATGGAAGGTACATGCTCCCCCTAAAACTATTGATAAATCACTTGAACTAATTCAAAAAGATTTAATTGCAGGGGAATGATGTATTCATCTCAAAATAATCCCAACACACACACACACAAAATCTTGAAGCAATTTCAATTATGTCTGCTAACATACAGTATACATCAGAAAAGAAAAAATTAAATCATTGCAAGATTAGCAGCAGTGTAAGAGCTGCTTAACCATTTCAGCAGCTCGTGGCATAGCTTCCTTCATCATCGGTCCAATATTTTCATTATTTCCATTTGTGCTATTAAAAAAATGTTTCAAAATAAAGTCTTCTACTACTTATACACCAGACAATATTTATAATAAATGCCCACAGGGGACCAGCTGCTGACATGAACATATTTCACACAATCTGCTTCACAGAAGTTGTTGCCTGAAAAGATTACAAAAATTTAGACTTGAAACTTTCAATAGCAGACAAAAAAAAAAGGGGGGGCATCTTTCATTACATACCTTACAAAGCTTTTAACGTGGTCAACCAAAACAGCAGCCATGTCTAAAAATGAAACCTTGTCACAGGCACACAACTGCTCAACACCAATCAGATCTTTAGATTACAATTAGACATGCCATTCAATTTCCAGATTTAATCCATAAGAACATAAAAATAACCATGCTGGATCAGACCAATGGTCCACTTAGCTCAGTACCTTGTTTCCAACAGTGGCCAAATCAAATCACAAATACCTGGCAGAATCCCAACTAGCAAGATTCCAATGCTACCGATCCCAGGGCAAGCTGTGGCTTCCCCCATGTATTTCAATTGCAGTCTATGAACTTTTCCTCCAGGAAAGATTTAACCCATATAGTATTACTGAATTTAGGATATAAATCCAATGTTGCTCTTTATAATTCAAGAAATTGTCAAAATTTCCATCCTCCCATCCAATCTGTATAATGTTTAAATTCTACAACGAGGATTTTCCACAGAGTGGTTTCTCTCAACCCATTGTTGTATCAGAGGAGCTGAATGTAAACTATTATTCTGGACTTATATTCAGTTAGTTATAACTTAATATGTCTTGCTGTTTGTCCAACATAAATTAATTTACAAGGAAATTAATTTACAGGGACAGATTATAACATGTATAACATTAGCCAAATCACAAGTAGTAGTAGACTCTAGTTTGATCTAACGTTTTGTCTGAGGGTCTGTCCAATTTGGAGCTTCCAATGTAGAGGAGCACCATTGGCATCTACCACTTTTGCAATTACCATCTGTAACAGAATTCCTGAACACAGTTCAACCGTTTATAACTTAATATCTCCCCAATAGTATTGGCACATTGAAAGGCAAAGATGGTGGCTCATTAAAACACTCGTACAGCCTTAACACTTGCCAGTGTTTTTCATAATAACTGAAACTATCAAGAAACTTGCCATCAAGAATGGGAAAACAGTTACTAAAACATCTTCTTGGCTCCTTAGATTTATATTGCAACAATAAAACCTGATGGGAAAACTTTGTCCCCAAAATATGTTTTATCTATTGAAGTAGGATAACCTTTTACCAAAAAACCATGTTTAAGTTTCTCTGCTTCTTTCACATATTTTGTTGTAGAACACAATCTGTATATGTGTAAACATTGACTAATAGGTAGACTAGCTTTCAGCTGAAAATCTAAATAAGCATTTCTTACCACTTTTTGATAAAGTATTTTTCCCAACTATCTCATAATTTTATATAGACAGATTCTAAAACGTCTACATAATTTGGATGGGAGTGCACAGTAAACTAGAAATCAAGGAACTTAAACCAATTCACAAAAGCAAATGCTCTCCAGTGTCACTGTACAGCAAAAATTTGAAATCCAAAAATCTCTTCCATAAAACAATTAACTGACAATGGCAAATAATAAACATGATCTTCTTCAAATTGAGCCACATATGATGTGGCTACCAGTGGAGCCAATGAAGTTCCCATCGCCAACCCTCGACTATGCTTAAATAAAATAAGGACCCTGAAACCAAAAATAATTGCATTTAATCACCAATTGGGTTAACTCCATCAGAAAACTTGCAGGTATATGGTGCAATGCTGCCATTCAGAGTAAGTCTCTCAGTTTCCAGTACGGCATTCTGTGGAATCTGAGTATATAATAACACATCAATTTATTTATTTTCTGCATTTATATCCCACATTTTTCCACCTCTTTGCAGGCTCAATGTGGCTTACAAATATCGTAATGGCGATCGCCATTTCCGGAATAAGAAATACAGAGTAATGTTCCAGTTAGAGTATATAGAATAAACAGTAAATTAGAAGAAAATCGGTAATCAATACATTTCAGGTTTTGAAATCAAGGGTAGTGAAAAACGTTCAATAATGACAATGTGCTAAAGTAACCAAAATAAGAATAGTTCAATGCTAACTAATTCTGGTGCAGTTCTGATGTCATGCTTTTTAAGAAGGGTCCTTTTGATAAAGAAGATGGTATTTAATATCTTGAATTATTTTCAGTAAATGTGTAGAATCCTGTGAAAAAAGATTTCACTGACATCACTTCACAAAACAATCAACACAATGGGCTAAAGATTCCAACACTGAATTTCTAATGGAAAAAACAGGTTAACCCAGTGGAGATCTTATAATTTTATGAACGCTCGGTATAAAATATATATCTGTGGAATACAAGGATTTTGTGGACATAAAAATGTATTTTCATTTGTCAGAATAGACTTCAGAGAATCCATGACTAGTTCTCATATCTCATCTTTCAATTCACACAGTGAACTGTGAGATAGGTGATAATAAGCCACAGAATCTGATAGCTGCCATTCAGCCTCCATGGTATATTGATCAGTACAGCGAATCACCATGGTATATTGATCAGTACACCGAATCACCACTGCTTCACCTTTATCTGCTCTTGAGATTATTAGTTTCATATTGTCAGGTAATTCACTATTTGCCCCCCCCCCCCCCCCCCAAACTATGGCATGACAAGCACAACTGTTACAGAACCTAGAAGCAAAGCAAAAAAGAAAATGGATTCCCTAGGACCCCTGGACTCTGAAGGAAAACCTCTTCTGATAAAATTAAACAAGGACGTTGCTCAAGTCTTACAAAAAATAAACCAAAGCAAGGTTTCCAAGAAGAAAGAGCCATACCAAAAAGTAACAGACTGTAGAAAAAAAATGGGTTCTCCTGTAGCACACGACCTAGCAACAGGACTATTAAACATAGCATAATGTTTTATTAGGCCAGTGTCATAGAAACACCTCTACACAAAGCTTACTCCTCTTCTGAAGAGCAAAAAATACAGCTTCGTTGTGAAGTTTGTTGCCAAGAGATCTCCAATGGACATTCCTAAAAATGATAAAAATGCAAAGGTCTCTTGCTAGAAGTCTCATAGCTGCAGTTTTGGAAAGAAGTCACTGAAAAAAAAATCTTAAGGAACATTCTGAATATTAGCAAGATGCACCACTGACATTGATAGAAAATTCTACCCCAGCCAGACAAGTAGGAGGTAGCTATCCTGGGAGTCACAAGTATTCTCAGACCCCCTTATCCAGATGCAAAAGATTACAGCCACCTTCCCCCAAAAAACTTCCCCTGATCATTCTTGGAGAAAAAAAGCAGACATCCTGTACTAGTAGATGAGCTGCCATAAATTTCTGCCAGTTAAGATGCAAAATGCCAGAAATGAAGACAGAGGTGTGTAAGTGTGTTGTGCACCACGTGCTTGAAAGAGCATCTCAAACAAACAGTGTCATCTGAAGCCAAATTGATCAGGGAATATCATGGCTGATAACTGTGACCAGATTGCTGAACTGGAACAAGTAACCACAGTGTAGAGTTGTCAAAATGTCCAGGTAACAGAAAACCCAGAGCTCAAAGTGTAGGGCTCAATGAAGAACAGAGCTATGTAATGGTCAGAAGTGAGGACGAGAATACAAAAATATACATTTCATAGAGTGACCCAGATTATAGTACTTGCATCTAGCCCCATGACTGAGGCTACTTTTGACAGAGAGGCAACTGGATGCAAAAGAAATTTGAACCACCACTGCTTCTGAAACTAAAGATCTTCTACTGAATTGGTATAGAAGACACCTGGTCCAGGACTTGAAAGAGAAATAGTCCACACCAAAAGAGGTTGACTACACAGCTTAGAACTTGTAGGAGATGAAAAACCTCAGGCTGCCACCTCCCATAGACCTCCAAGACTTCAGGAATGTCTCACCTATCTAAAATCAGGCACAGAGAAGCTTAAACTTTACAAGGTTAAGTAATGTTCCTAAGATCACAAGGATTAGAAAATGGGATTTGAATACGTCTTTCCTGGTTCTCAAGTTGCTGCTCTAAGCATTGGGTCACCCACCCATGTGAAGGCTTCCTTGTCTTATGCACAAAGTACCTCCAGAAACAAAGCATTTTACACAAGCACACTGACTGGAAATCTCAGTCAACCTACTGAAGCAATGCAGCGTATACCCAGGAAGCTACCCCTTGAAGTCTGGAAGGCCCAGTAGTCTCAGAAACCTCCTGCTCTTTTAAAAACAATGTAATAACCACACCTTAAGAGGTAATAAAGAGACTTCAGGAGAAAATAAGCCTCCCAGTTCAAGGAGCTCTCCCATCTCCAAAAGTGTTTCTTATAGGAAGTGCCAAGATGGCAGCACGCTGTTGATTGTGGCTGAGCTCTCTCACTGGTTGCTCTGTATTACGGCTTTTCCTCAATTCTGATGCCTCATATGAAACATAAAGGGACGGTGGTCAAGGCTGGTTCCTTGATGGCCAGAACCTCCTCTCCACAGCAGCAAGCAATTGAGAAGTTTGCCACAAGAACCCCCGTTCAAAACACCGGGAGGAGCCCTGTTGTTGTACCAGGAGGAGGAGATCCTGGAGACTTGGGGCTGGATGTTACTCTCCCCCACCCCCGGTTCTCAACCCACCGCCTCTCCCCGAAGGACGCTTATCCCAGCGGAGGTCCCCCGAATTGGAAAGCATAGAGGGTAGGCCTCTGGATTGAGGTACTGAGAAGGCGGGTCCCGATGGAGGTTTGAGGCCTGTTTGTGTCTCAACTGAGCGTGTTGCTCTAACACAAAAGCCAGAGACGGTAACTTTGGAGAGCATATGGGAAGCTCTCCAACAATTGGATATTACTGTGGCCAAATCTACGACAGAAGTTTCTGCTTTAGTGAGTACTGTTGATGCCTTATCTAACTCTTTAGAGGGTATTAAGACAGAATTTAATATTCAAATGGTCACTAGTAAAGAAGATGTTAAAAAGTTACAAGATTTTTCAGCTACAATGATAAAAGATAAAATATTGCATCGAAAAATTGAGCAAATTGAGAATTATAACCATAGACTAAATCTTTGTTTCTTGAACTTTCCAAAATCTTTGGGTGTTACCCCTTTGGAAGCTTTTAAGAAATATTTGCTTGAAATATTGAATTATACCCTGGAAACCATTCCCCTGATAAATCGGATATATTATATACCAAATAAAAAGGTTTTGGAGCAGTCTATGGAAATTAACTCAAGAAAATAAGAAAGATTTATTGACTATATCTGACTTATTAGAAGCATCTTTATCTGAAGATTCTGAAAGAGTGACTTTATTGGCTTCATTTGTATTCGAGCAAGACCTAGAGGCGGTGAAGCGCTTATCCCTTCGAAAACAACAAGCTCTGTTTTATGGTAAGAAAATTTGGACATTCCCCGATGTAACAAAACAAACTCAAGAAAGGAGGAAGGCTTTTTTGGCCCTGAGAATGGAAATTTTGGCAATGGGGGCAACTTTTTTATCTTAACTATCTATGTAAATGTGTAGTTAAATATACAGGGTTAAAATACGTATTTTTTCTTCCAGAGCAATTTCGTGCCTTTATAGATTTAAAAAGGGTGACCACAGGTAATATCCAATAAGTTGAAATTATGATATGGTACTGGACAGGGTTATGCGTGTTAAGCTTTTCTACTTTTTCTTTTGTTCTTTTCTTCTTTAAGCTCATCTCCTGCGTTATTCTTTGACACGCCCTCTAACAGTGGTCTAAAGAGGAATAATATTATTTTGTGAACTATGCTGACTTACAGTCTTTACTTTTCCGTTTTTCGTGTTCAAGTGTTTGACTTGTAAAGAATTGTTTAAATAATAATTTTTAAAAATGTTTCTTATATTCGGCACATTATTTCACCTCATCTGGGCAAAACATGCTTGAGGCATCACACCCTACATTCCCAAAGGGCTGTGTCCCAAATTTGAGCTGTTCAGAGGTCCAAAGAGGCAAACAATGCGTTGCCCAAAACTACTATGGCACTGGATGCAACAGGACCAGTGCTGCACTTGCTCCACCAGAATCTTCACACTGCCTTAAAATACTGCTCATCACAAGGCTAAAAGTGAATTTCAGTCATTGATAGTGCATTTACCATTGAAAGTGGCAACCGGCCAGGAAACAAACAAGTTCCCTTGGCAACAGCTGGCCCTGTGCTCAGACTTCAGTACAAAAAAAACCCAAAAAATAAAATAAAAACCCACAAAAAAAAAATCTTTTTCTGTACTTTTGCATGCACCTCAGGACCATCCAACAAGTGACCAAAAGCCTTAATCTTTGCAATACACAAGGAGAAAGCCCTGTACTGAACTCTTCTCCATGCTTAATCCAGCATAAGGCAAAGCAACATGCAGAAAGAACAGAGTGCAGAAGTAGACCCTCAAGCATTACACCCTGAAGTTTACATCAGGTGCTTGGGCTCAGCCCCAGTGGAGCCAAGCGTTGTGACCTAGACAGATCCGAAGTCAAACCCCCCTCAGTGACAGGACTTATCTGAAGATCTAAGCTCCTTCAAAAACAGCCAAGCCAAAAATTCCCACCTCTCAACCACAGAGTGAGTAAACACATATTTATCACTGCAGTTTAAGCAGTACAATTTACAAATAGCATTGTCAGCGTTTCAAGTTGTTCTCTGCTGAGTAACAGAAATATGATGAGGAGAGGACAGAGGGGAAGAGGGGGTGGAAGAGATATCCCACCTCCAAACTATATACAGTGGTGGAAATAAGTATTTGATCCCTTGCTGATTTTGTAAGTTTGCCCACTGACAAAGACATGAGCAGCCCATAATTGAAGGGTAGGTTATTGGTAACAGTGAGAGATAGCACATCACAAATTAAATCCGGAAAATCACATTGTGGAAAGTATATGAATTTATTTGCATTCTGCAGAGGGAAATAAGTATTTGATCCCCCACCAACCAGTAAGAGATCTGGCCCCTACAGACCAGGTAGATGCTCCAAATCAACTCGTTACCTGCATGACAGACAGCTGTCGGCAATGGTCACCTGTATGAAAGACACCTGTCCACAGACTCAGTGAATCAGTCAGACTCTAACCTCTACAAAATGGCCAAGAGCAAGGAGCTGTCTAAGGATGTCAGGGACAAGATCATACACCTGCACAAGGCTGGAATGGGCTACAAAACCATCAGTAAGACGCTGGGCGAGAAGGAGACAACTGTTGGTGCCATAGTAAGAAAATGGAAGAAGTACAAAATGACTGTCAATCGACAAAGATCTGGGGCTCCACGCAAAATCTCACCTCGTGGGGTATCCTTGATCATGAGGAAGGTTAGAAATCAGCCTACAACTACAAGGGGGGAACTTGTCAATGATCTCAAGGCAGCTGGGACCACTGTCACCACGAAAACCATTGGTAACACATTACGACATAACGGATTGCAATCCTGCAGTGCCCGCAAGGTCCCCCTGCTCCGGAAGGCACATGTGACGGCCCGTCTGAAGTTTGCCAGTGAACACCTGGATGATGCCGAGAGTGATTGGGAGAAGGTGCTGTGGTCAGATGAGACAAAAATTGAGCTCTTTGGCATGAACTCAACTCGCCGTGTTTGGAGGAAGAGAAATGCTGCCTATGACCCAAAGAACACCGTCCCCACTGTCAAGCATGGAGGTGGAAATGTTATGTTTTGGGGGTGTTTCTCTGCTAAGGGCACAGGACTACTTCACCGCATCAATGGGAGAATGGATGGGGCCATGTACCGTACAATTCTGAGTGACAACCTCCTTCCCTCCGCCAGGGCCTTAAAAATGGGTCGTGGCTGGGTCTTCCAGCACGACAATGACCCAAAACATACAGCCAAGGCAACAAAGGAGTGGCTCAGGAAGAAGCACATTAGGGTCATGGAGTGGCCTAGCCAGTCACCAGACCTTAATCCCATTGAAAACTTATGGAGGGAGCTGAAGCTGCGAGTTGCCAAGCGACAGCCCAGAACTCTTAATGATTTAGAGATGATCTGCAAAGAGGAGTGGACCAAAATTCCTCCTGACATGTGTGCAAACCTCATCATCAACTACAGAAGACGTCTGACCGCTGTGCTTGCCAACAAGGGTTTTGCCACCAAGTATTAGGTCTTGTTTGCCAGAGGGATTAAATACTTATTTCCCTCTGCAGAATGCAAATAAATTCATATACTTTCCACAATGTGATTTTCCGGATTTAATTTGTGATGTGCTATCTCTCACTGTTACCAATAACCTACCCTTCAATTATGGGCTGCTCATGTCTTTGTCAGTGGGCAAACTTACAAAATCAGCAAGGGATCAAATACTTATTTCCACCACTGTATATATATTTAAGTAATGTTCAAACCTCAAAAGGTAGTTGGCTCAAATGAAGCTCAGTTCTCCAACAGGCTCAGGAGTGCTTTAATTAACAAGTCGAGGAGCTGCATGAGTAGTCTTATCAACATCTGCTGGAATTCTGAGAATTCTAAGGCTGCACAATGCTCTTAGTATGAATCACACAGAACTACTTTATTTCTCTGCTTCCATTCACTGGATGATGGACATAACCTACAGGTTCTGGACTGATATTGTGAAGATGCTAAGGAAGGTCTTATTCAAAAAGGATTTCCCCCCCTTTTCCCCATTCTGTGCACATGAAAACACCTTTTATGTAATAAACTCTTAAGATTACATCCCAACAAATTATGTAGCAATGGCTTTAAAGATGCAATAATAGAAATATTGCTAAGCATACCAGAAACTTGTGTCTTAGGAATAAGGACTAACTAATAAGCCAGTGACCTATCGCCCCTATATATTGGAGCTACATTATTTAAAGTATTTTATATTTTTGAATAAAAGATTCTTATCAGAAAAGGTGAAAAATTTAGCCATACCTATTAATTTCCTTTCCTTTAGTCCGGCTACAACATCTTGACCAGTGGTCTGTATTCCCCGCTTTAGATGGAGGTAGAAAAATTGACTTTTCCCAGTGGCATCACTGGTATAATAGCTGGTGTTCTGTGGAAAATTCCATGCCCCATCAACTTCTGCAGGTATAAATTAATTCATAACCAGAAACTTTAAACTCTTCACATTATCTTTTAAACACCTCTACAAAGAAACAGAGATCTCCATGAGTCCCACCAACTGAAGTCTTCTGAAAGGGGGGGGGGGGGGGCTCAGAATGATGCAGCTGGACTAAGGAAAGGAAAGGAAACTAGCATGTAAGACTAAAATTCACCTTCCTTATCTTCCAGGCTGTATCATCCTGATTACTGGGATGTACCCAAGCAGAACTCTCTGTGTGGGGGAAAACAAGGTCCCCTGAATGATAGTTGTACCAAAGTCTGAGTGGACTCTGTCAGGCACATTCAATCTGTAATGTTTCACAAAGTTACCACCTTACAGATATTTTCTGGGGAGACTGCTTAGGCCTCCACTCAAGAGGTTGCTTGCACTTGAGTCCAGTTTGTCCTGAGCCCAGAAGGCACATATTTGTTTCTGTAAATATAGGCAGCATTAATCTAGTGCATAATGGACACCTCGAAGCTGCAGGACTCTTATGCGGACCATAGAAGAGAAGAGAATCAGAGAGCCAAAGGTGTTCGCCTCCTTCATGTACTGGAGCAAAATGGTGGCCGTTTCTCTTGCAGTCTCTCCTTGCCCTCGATTCTACACCCAGGTCTACAAAAGGAGGAAAAGATCTCCTGGTTCTCATGAAAGGGATTTCATCTTAGTGAAAAGTAAAGTGCCAGTGTGGATAGACAGAGTCCTCCGTGATGGAGATATACAGGTCCCAACAGGACAGGGACTGCAATTACCATGCTCTCCTAGCTGAACCAGTTGCCACCAAAAAGATAGTCTTCAAAGTGAGATCCTCAATTAAAGCAGATCTCAGAAGTTCAAAAGAAGCTCCAGATTCAAATCCCGAACTAGATATGGCCAAGTGGCAGGTCACAAGCAAGTGACCCCCTTCAAAAAACAAGTGATGTCTCCGTAAGCAGCTAGGGAAACCCCCAGAACAAAACTATAAGCCAGAAGGGATCCAGATCCGCCATCTCCACCGGACACGTCAGAACAAGCCTTGACTCCTGAGGAGGGGAAGTGGAGCCTCCACCAGCAAGCAAACCAGATCATAAGAACATAATCTCACTACAGTTTCACTAAACACCTAGTCTGCAAAATAAGAACATAAGCGTCACTATACTGGGACAGACCTAAGGTCCATGAAGCTCATTATCTAGTTTCCAACACTTGCCAATCCAGATCACAAGTATCTAGTGGCGAAGGGGGGGTGGGGGGAGGGGCGGTCCGCCCCGGGTGCACGCCACTGGGTGGGGGGTGTCGGCTCCGCTGGTTCCCTGCTCCCTCTGCCTCGGAACAGGTTATGTATATGCTCAGTAATTTTGTCCTTTATAATATCCCATCACCAACATCAGGCTCACTGGTCTGGTCTATAATTTCCCAGGTTGCTTCTGGAACCCTTTTAAAAAATTGACATTACATGGTTCACTCTCCAATCTTCCAGGAACATGCTTGATCCACATACCATGGTCTTGGGGCCACTCCGGAGCTATCAGATTACCAGAAACAAATGATGTGCTATTCTGTGAAGTACTCAACCAATCAGCGACCACAGCACACAGACATAAAGGGGTTCCTCCCTAGGACCAGAGAGTCTATGACCACTAGGGCCATCTGTTTCCTGTGGTTGAAAGTGCTCTGCCTTGGCATTCCTGCCCGAGGCCATGAGATTGGAAACTGGCTGCTCGTACTGGTCCAAGAGAATCAGAAAGGCTGCCTGCCCCCGTTCCCACTCCCCTGGATCCAGCAGCGACCTGCTGACAAAATCTGCCTGCCAACTATGTGGCCTGCCGACGCCAGAAGGTTCTCCTCTGCCCAGTGATAAAGGGCTGTTGCTTCCAGAGTCACCATCTGACTTCTAGTGCCTCCTTGCTTTTTGATATAGGTCCATTGTTGTCACATTGTCTGCCATTACTTGGACTGCTCTCCCCTGTAACAGCGGGAGAAACACCCAATCAAATTGTCCAGGTCTCCAGGTAGTTGAATGACTAAGAGGTCTCCAGCAGGAATAAACACCCCTGTGCCACTTTGCCCAAGCGGTAAGCCCCCCAGTTGGAGACCTGCATCAGTGGTTACTATCACCCAACTGGGCTTGTGGTGTCTAGTATAGTCCTACCAGTCCAGAATGCATCAAGACTTGAGAGGGAGCAGTAGATGAAGTCAAAATCCTGTGAGATTGAAGCTCAGAGAGACAAGAGGGCCACACAGAGAACACAAATGGGCTGAAGTCCAGGGTACTACTTCCATGGTTACCTCCGTGGAGCCAAAAAGCTAGGAGATAGTCTCATGGTCTGTAACTTTCAAACTGCACAGGCCATATTTTGAGCCTGCAACATGTTCATACACTAGTCTGTGAGAAAAACCACACCCTTCGCAATACCAAAACAGATCCCCATGTATTCCAATCTCTGAGTGATAAATAGGTGACTCTTTGCCAGATTCACCACTCAGCTCAACTGATTCAGGAGCAGGATAACGTGAGAGGTGAATCTGCTGTGGAGTCTGCTGCTGATTTGGCTTAGACTAACCAATCATTCAGGTAGCAATGGACTCAAATGTCCTGACAGTGCAAGTGAGATGCAACCACCACCATCACCTTGGAGAAAGTACGAGAGGCAATTACAAGACTAAACAGAAGAGCCTGAGCCTAAAACTGAAAATGGTGACCCAGGACATAAAAACACAAATAGCGCTTGTGTTCCCCCGATTGGAATATGGAGATAAGCCTCCAAAAGATCCAGGGAAGTCAAAAACTCACCAGGATGGATGGAGGCAATCACTGAGCAAAGCATCTCCATCTGAAACTGCTGAATCTTGAGGCAGGTGTTTACCCTTTTGAGGATGATAATGACCTGAAAGGAGCCCCCCCCACACAACAACCCTGATACTGATCTGTGGGTGCTACTGTTTTCACCCAGATCCAGAAGGTGCTGAAGAGTAGGAGTGATGGCCTGCTGGTTTATTGTTAAACCATAGGGCAAAACCATGAAGGTGTCAGGCACTGGATGAACAATCTCTAGGGCATACCCCCATTTGACCACCTCAAGAACCCACTATCAGAAGTAATACAAGCCCACTCATGGTTAAAGTAGCCAATCTCTCCCCAATCCAAGCTGTTGAGTAGTCCAGTGCACCCTCATTGGGAATTCATAAAACCTCCATCCGAGCCAGAAAGCCTCGGGTCTCCTGATCTTTTGAGGCCATGAAAGAGCCCGTTTGAAAGGTCAGCTAGGCCCTGGGAACCAGACTGATGCTTATCCAAGAGAAAGCAACTATTACCCCAAGAGCGAGACTTGGCCAAGGGGGTACACTGTCTCTTTCTGGTGAAAATTCCAGGAGCTGGAGAGAGAAAGCCTCTTCCACATCCTTGATCAGCTTCTCCAAATCTTCTCAAAGGAGTAACTGGCCCCTGAAAGGCAGTTGACTGAAGCTTCTTGAACGTTGTATCCACAGCCCAATGATGCAATCAGAGCCACCTCCACAAGGTGATGTGTACCAAATCAGAGAAGATCAACCAGAAAGGCCATCATAGGCTCCAAATGGGTCATCTCTGGGGACTCTGGCAGCTGCTGTAGCCAAACATGGCTCTCGCCACATACCTGCCCACACATGGGGGCCTGTACTCCAGCTGCTCCTGGGAAAATCCCAGCTTCAACTGCTGTTACACCTTCTTCTCGTGCATTTCCTTGAGAGCAGAGTCCCCTTTACATTGGGATGGTGGTCTTTTTGGTGACTGCCATTACCAGGGCGTCCACCTTGGAGTACTTTCAATACTAACCTACCTCTTCTGGAGAGAAAGGATACAATCTATCCAATACCTCAATACTTTGGGACCCTGGAGGATCCCATTAGAGTGTTATACTTTGCTAGCATCATGTGGGAGAGCACCTTATGCAGTGGAAAGTGCTCAGCCATGAGCACCAGGGCCTCAGACACTGAATCAATAAGGTAGGAAAGCTTTTCCCATCAAAAACGTTGCATGACTGGGGAGCATTCATCCTCCACATCCCGCAGTGGGGGCTTACCTATGAATCTGAGTCTCCTTCATGACCACCAATAGCAGGCAAGGAACAACCAACAAAAACCCTTCAGTTCTACGATGTTTAGCCCCTAGAAAAGCCTCCTGGGGCCAGAGGGGCCCCCGTTGTGGCTGTGGATCAGACTCAGCTGCCTGTGCCTGCCTAAGCAGCAGGACCACATGTTGGAGTTATTCTGGGGTTGGAGAAACTCCCCAGGGCCCAGGCCAAGAGAAGGTGAAGGATAAGTACATAAGTACATAAGTACATAAGTAGTGCCATACTGGGAAAGACCAAAGGTCCATCTAGCCCAGCATCCTGTCACCGACAGTGGCCAATCCAGGTCAAGGGCACCTGGCACGCTCCCCAAACGTAAAAACATTCCAGACAAGTTATACCTAAAAATGCGGAATTTTTCCAAGTCCATTTAATAGCGGTCTATGGACTTGTCCTTTAGGAATCTATCTAACCCCTTTTTAAACTCCGTCAAGCTAACCGCCCGTACCACGTTCTCCGGCAACGAATTCCAGAGTCTAATTACACGTTGGGTGAAGAAAAATTTTCTCCGATTCGTTTTAAATTTACCACACTGTAGCTTCAACTCATGCCCTCTAGTCCTAGTATTTTTGGATAGCGTGAACAGTCGCTTCACATCCACCCGATCCATTCCACTCATTATTTTATACACTTCTATCATATCTCCCCTCAGCCGTCTCTTCTCCAAGCTAAAAAGCCCTAGCCTTCTCAGCCTCTCTTCATAGGAAAGTCGTCCCATCCCCACTATCATTTTCGTCGCCCTTCGCTGTACCTTTTCCAATTCTACTATATCTTTTTTGAGATACGGAGACCAGTACTGAACACAATACTCCAGGTGCGGTCGCACCATGGAGCGATACAACGGCATTATAACATCCGCACACCTGGACTCCATACCCTTCCTAATAACACCCAACATTCTATTCGCTTTCCTAGCCGCAGCAGCACACTGAGCAGAAGGTTTCAGCGTATCATCGACGACGACACCCAGATCCCTTTCTTGATCCGTAACTCCTAACGCGGAACCTTGCAAGACGTAGCTATAATTCGGGTTCCTCTTACCCACATGCATCACTTTGCACTTGTCAACATTGAACTTCATCTGCCACTTGCACGCCCAATCTCCCAGTCTCGCAAGGTCCTCCTGTAATCGTTCACATTCCTCCTGCGACTTGACGACCCTGAATAATTTTGTGTCATCGGCGAATTTAATTACCTCACTAGTTATTCCCATCTCTAGGTCATTTATAAATACATTAAAAAGCAACGGACCCAGCACAGACCCCTGCGGGACCCCACTAACTACCCTCCTCCACTGAGAATACTGGCCACGCAATCCTACTCTCTGCTTCCTATCTTTCAACCAGTTCTTAATCAAGCACACTAACCCTCAATCAGGTCTCAAAAAGATCCTGCTGCAGAGAAACTGAAGGATTTCCCAAAATGGCCGTTATTTCCACAAAAGGCATCGGGACCAAAGGTCCCAAAGCCATGCCAGGGACAGCATCTGGCAGTACAAAATAGCACTCCCCCCCCAACTCTTCCGGGGCCATTTCATTCATCACAGGAAAGAAAGAGCCAGCACCTGTGATCAGCTGCCAGCATCTGCAGTTTGCAGTGATGGCCTTCCCAGCCACATGGCTGGTGCACACGAGTCTGCAGACTTACCTAAGGGCCGACCATGACCTAAGCACTTGTGAGCTTGCCTTCCCTCCTTCCTGGCTCTCTGGTGTGCGGTTTGTCTTAACACTGCTAAAAGGGGAAGCTTATATATCTGAATGTAACTCACCTTGAGCTACTATAGAAAAGGTGTGAGCAAAATCCAAATATATATATATATATATATATATATATATATATATATATATATATATATGCTGTCCCTGGCATGACTTTGGGACCCTTGGTCCTGATGCCTTTGGTGGAAATAATGGCTATAAGCTTTATTCCCCTGCACAGGAATAACCTTTTTTTGTTGTTGTTGCTGCAGGAAGCCCAGAGGAGCACCCACAAGGGGTATGGGAGGGCAGACATGGGGGGGGGGGGGGGATAGGGACCCACACCACCAGCAACAACAGCCCTATGGTGACCAAACTGCATGTCCAAACCTTGATCCATGACTTAGGGTTGTGGAGGCATACTCCTTACTAAACCAGGTCCAGTCTGCGAACCAGGAACCTGGGAGCAAGGCCTTTAGACTCAACCAAATGAAGCAGTCTTAGTCTGCATGGCTGGTTAACAGGCCAGGACACCAACCTGAACCATCATCTGCTGGAGGAAGAGAAAATACTGGTGTTTTCCTACAGAGCACCAGCTATTATACAGATGATATCATTGTGAAAGTCGGTTTCTCTACCTTCATCTGCTGGTAGGTGAGAAGTATAACCTACTTATCAGGAGGATGCAGCCTGGAATTAGATTCTTTCTGAGTTTGCTCTTTTGCTGTTCATGTTAGGTCATAGTTTACATGCATTAGCGTGATACCTGCAAGATATTCTGATAAAGGTCAGCATGAAGTATCTAAAATGTAGGGGCCTGTTTACTAAAGTGCAGTATGTGTTTGCACTTACTGCACCTTAACTACAAATGTTTAAGGTGCAGTTAAGAGCAAAGCCTGTGCAATAAATACAGAAGGCATGCTCAGACTCTGCCCTGCATATACTGCATAAGGCAGACACTTACCACATGGGCCCCGCAATACATGTATTGGCAGTGAATGTGGGTGTTCGTGCATGTAGTGTGGGTTCCAGAGCAAAAATAAAAAGCCCCCGCAAAAACCAAAAGGACAGCAAGAAGCTGTGGTAGTGCAACCCAAACCAATCTCCCACACAAACAAGCCCCCCCAAATATTCCTCCCATTTCCCCAGATAGCAACCCAATCAAAAGGAATGCCCCCCCAGAGCAACCTAGCCCCTCAATAGCACCTCCCACCCCTCCCTCAAGACTTACCGTAGGATCACATTAATAGTCTAGTGAGCCATAGTGGGAGTGGACCCCTTCCACTCCCATTCTGGTGCTGCTCTGGGTTCAAAATGCTGCCATTATTTATATATGTGTTCTTGTATCCCACTGTTTTCCAAAATCAGGTTTTGGATCAAAGTGGCTTACAATTTACATTTTAAGTGTGATGTACAAATCGCTTTTTATCATTATGACATGGATGGGACAAAGATCATTATGTAGATACCTATAAAATTACACCTACCAACAGTCTCACAGTACTACTGGCAGTGATCAGCCAGCTACAGAAGAGAAATTGCTCCATATATGGCACAGTAACCCCTAGTGGTTGTACTGCGAGACCACTGTTAGGCAGCATCAATAAGCTTTTGAACCCAAAGCAGTACCTGTGTGGGAGCAGCAACGGATCCTCTCTGCCCTGCCTAATAGGCCACATGGGTGACTTCTAGGTGAGTCCTGAGGGAAAGGGGGTGGTATCATGTTGGGGGGATGGGGATGCTTTGGGGGGATTCCTCTTGGGAATAGGCATTCCTGTTATGTAAGGCTGCTGTCTGGGGTGGGGGGACTTATTAAAAGGTGAGCTTCATCGGAATGGAACCGTGATGAACCTGGTTCTCAGGCCACTTGCACTAACCATTAAGCTACTCCTCTATTCTTAACTATGGGGTGGTGGCTGCACTATTGGATTGCTAGTAATGTAGGCTCATATAACGCCACCAAGTGCAGTTGTGAAAGCTAGCACAAACGGCCCATCCCTCATGCTGCCAGTGGTGGCCACACCCTCTACCCATGCTAAACAGCTAGTGCAGGATTTTTATCCTCTGGCTGGTTTAGAATGCAGCATCGGTTAACACAGGTCTGCTAGGAGCTTAATTCATATTAGTAAAAATCCCCACCCCCCTTAGGGGCTCTCTTACTAAAGTGCAGTAAGTTTCTGCAAAAAGTAATGTGAAGTGCAAAGGTTGTGCAGTAATTTTTGAGGGATGATCAGCATATGAAATGTTCTTCACCACATGGATAAGGCAGTTTGCAATTACTGTATGATAAGCACCACATGGTAACTGCATTGAGCAATCCCCATTCTCCACCCAAAACCACCGAGTTACCACTCCCATGCAGTTAAAGCATGAATTAGTGTGGTCATACCATTATGGTAACAATTATTGTATTCATGTGATAACCATGCTTGCTAATGTATGAATTTACTGCTTAATGCACTTTAGTAAAAAGGGTTCCTTTGCCATTTATATCATGCTAATCCTAAGTAGGAGATATGATAAATGTGAGATGCAAGTCATTGTTTAAAAGTTGTGAAACTAAATTTAAGTCATTATTAATCCTAAGAAGGAGACGTTAAAAAAACCAAACAAAAACAAACAAACAAACAAAAAACCCCATTTAAATGGCCTTCTCAGAGATTTAGAAAAACACTAAGGGCCCTGTTTGCTAAGGAACGCTAGCATTTTTAGCGTGCGGTAATGCTAGAGACACCCATATATTCCTAAGGGGGTCTCTAGCAGTGCGTGCTAATTTTTTTATCGCATGCTAAAAATGCTACTCGTGCCTACAGCGTGGCTTAGTAACAGGGCCCTAAAATTTGAGATTTCAATAAATACATTTAAAAAATATTGATACTGCTTCAAGTTTTGCAGTGAAATGCAAACTATTTATTTGGAATCTTAATGAATGCCTGTAGAAAGAGAACCTTTATCACCAAGAGGAGGTCCTTTTACTAAGCTGTAGTATAAAATTGGATTAGCAAGTGGGAAAGCTCTGTGCTAAGCACTTTTTTTTTTTTTTTTTTTTAAACAGCAGCTCTAAAATAGGCCTTTTTCTGCTAGTCCCATGCTAATTTTTCCATTAGCATGCGAGACTGGCAAAAATATTTATGTGGGAGCACTTACCATCTCCTATTTAGGAGTTAGTTAGTATGCGCCAATGTGAACGTGCTAGCTGCTTAGCGCTTTCATGCCCATTCCCCTCCCAAAAATAATTTTTAAAAAGTGCACAATTAGTGTGCGCAACCGGGAAAAACCTTTTTTGGTACACCAAGTCCAGGTTAGAGCTTTGCTAGGGTGGAGTCAAGATGGTTGCACATACCTGACCGTGGGTCACTGCTTGCTCTCTGTTTTGCCTAAACTGTTATGCTGCATATGAAAAGGAAAGGGGCAATTAAGCCCACATCCTCTTTGAGCTGTGCAGCAAACCACTGAGTGATACGTACTTGAGACCTCTCACAATGAATCAGAGTTGGATAGCCTGCTGCTTAGCGTGAAGGAGGAGCGTCTGAGAGCTTGGGTCTGGAATTCTCTCCTCTGGTCTGCAATGCATTCCTATGGCCAAGTATGAGTAAAGGAAGGAGCACTAGTACCGCTGCCTGCAGAAGTCACTATTGGTGATGGGAATGTGTGTGTGTGGGGGGGGGGGGGAGAAGCTGACTTTTGTTATTGAGCTGCTGGAGACCTCAGTGGTCTAATGTAATCTTTGCCCTGTGACACTGGATGGCATCTAGCGGGCGCTGACCAACTTAGAGGCAACACTGTCTAAGACTTTGGCAGATGTATCAACTCTTGAGTAAAACTAATATGGAAAATGTTAAAGTAGGACTTACTACAAGTTAAGGAAGATGTAAAAAAAATCATCAAGAAGTGACTGCCGCTTTGGTGAAGGATAAAGTGATGAGACACAGGAAAATTGAACAACTGGAATAAGAAATTGAATTTACTTCTGTTAAATTTCCCTAATTTGCATAGTATGGCTGCCTTGGATATACTGAAGAACTACTTGGTTGATGTTTTGACGTATTCCCCAGAACATATTCCTCCTATAAATAAGATTACTTCTTGTCAGTTTCCTCAAATAACAATGGAAGCAATATCTCTCAGGGAATAATTCAAAGGGAAGAACAGATAGAACAATGAGGTGGATTTGAATAACTTAACAGCTTTTTTGGAAAACTCCACAATGGATGTATTAGAATGATTTACTTTACTTGTGGCATTTGTATTTGAGCAAGACTAATTCCCTTCTTTGGCTGTATTTCAGAAAATCTCAGGAATTGTTTTTTGGCCAGAAAATTGGATATTTCCAGACATTACAAAAAAAGAAGGAAGCATTGAAACAACAAGTAGAAAATTAGGAGCTTCTTTTTTTTATTGAGTTATTCTTGTAAATATGTAATATGCTATACAGGAGTCAAGTATGTTTTTCTTGCTCCTGACCAGCTAAAGTCTTTTGTGTACATGAGAAGGTTATCAGTGCCTACTACTTGACTCTTGCTTAATTTGGATAAATGAGAGAGCAAAGAACGTGTTAATAGCCTTTACTTAAAATTTTACTTTTATGATACCCCTATATTTTTTCACTCTGCTGTCTGATAAAGAGAGTAATGGTTTCTTTTTGTGATGTTAGTACACATGATAGGATTTATGACTTATTTTTATATGTTCTGTGTTTCTGTAAATAAATTTATGCTTGTGAAATTTATTTCAAATTGTAGAAATAAAGAAGAAATAGAGCTTAGAGCACCTTAGTAAAAGAGCCCCTAAATGATAAAATCACAGTCTCTCATGAAGAGCCCTGTAAAAGTAAAATGACTTCAAAATCTTTGATTATAGAACACAATCTAAAACGTTATCATCTATGACATTATACTTTCTTGCCACTGAATATGTGGCTCTGGACACACAGAGGCAGATTTTAGAAAAGAATTAAGACACCAAGGTTGGGATGTGTCAAGTTCTGCTGACATGGAGCCTGATCTAAAATTCATGCAGGTCCAGACACGTGTATGCTGATTATGAGTGAAACTATTCACTGTGCAAGCATCAATGTCTAAAACTATCAACGGGGTCAACATGACAAACACATATGTGCTGGCAAATACACATGTATTATCGCCATTTTAGTATAATATATGTCTTTTTTTCTGATGCTGTCATAGAGCCCAATATCTTCTGCTAGCATCCCTTGTGTGTGTGTGTGTGGGGGAGGGGGGGGGAGAGAAGGGGAATGGAGACAAACACTGGGGATTAAGGGGGCAACCACCCCAATTCCTCCAATGAAGTGCTACACAAAATGAACAACTTTCTCTCAACTACATCACCAGGAGTAGGTGTAAACCCTGATGTTAATGTCAGGGGACCTACATGTGCATTCACCTTCATGTTTTTGGCTTGCCCTAGTCCTGTCAAATTATGCTCAGAAAAACGCCTCCTTGCCAAGTGCATGTATTCAAGTTTTGGATATATATATATATTTAATTTTTTTTTTATTAATTTTTTCCATAATTACTAGTTTTCCTTCTTACTGTTGACATTTGAAGTCTTTTTATGTCTCATTTAGTTTGTGGTTTTAAATAAGTTTAATCTGCTTGTAGGGATTGTGAGCTCTTTGAAGCAGGGACTGTCTTTTTCATGTATGGTGTACAGCGCTGCATATGCCTTGTAGCACTATAGAAATGATAAGTAGTAGTAGTAGTATATTACATTTATTTTAAATATTAGAATATAAAAAACCTGTTTCATTACAGTAACATTATCCATGATTAGTGACATATATAATACTTCCACCTTTGTTCATTATATCCTGTATTACTAATATTAATATCACTATAAAAA
This sequence comes from Microcaecilia unicolor, assembly GCF_901765095.1. Lineage (NCBI taxonomy): Eukaryota > Metazoa > Chordata > Amphibia > Gymnophiona > Siphonopidae > Microcaecilia > Microcaecilia unicolor. The sequence continues at coordinate 513,908,713 of NC_044032.1, forward strand.
CTAAACTGGACATTTTGCCCCACATAAATGTTAGACTGACATAGCCTTATCCCTTATGAGAATTAGTATTTGCTGAAGAAGATCAAATCAGCTAATCTGACAAATTCTACCTTTTACACATCTCCCTTTTGGACAAGATGTATGCCGGTGCAAAGTCTGTCAATTTTGGGGCCCTGTTTACTAAGCTGTGCTGCAGGTGCACAAACTCTTTAGCAAGCACTAAAAATTAGCAAGTGCAAACAGAGACACCCATAGGAATATAATGGGTGTCTATAAGTTTGCTTGCCTACAGTACAGCTGAGTAAACAGGGCCCTTAGTATATAAATTATGCTCAGAAAAACGCCTCCTTGCCAAGTGCATGTATTCAAGTTTTGGATATATATATATATTTAAATTTTTTTTAATTAATTTTTTCCATAATTACTAGTTTTCCTTCTTACTGTTGACATTTGAAGTCTTTTTATGTCTCATTTAGTTTGTGGTTTTAAATAAGTTTAATCTGCTTGTAGGGATTGTGAGCTCTTTGAAGCAGGGACTGTCTTTTTCATGTATGGTGTACAGCGCTGCATATGCCTTGTAGCACTATAGAAATGATAAGTAGTAGTAGTAGTATATTACATTTATTTTAAATATTAGAATATAAAAAACCTGTTTCATTACAGTAACATTATCCATGATTAGTGACATATATAATACTTCCACCTTTGTTCATTATATCCTGTATTACTAATATTAATATCACTATAAAAACTAAACTGGACATTTTGCCCCACATAAATGTTAGACTGACATAGCCTTATCCCTTATGAGAATTAGTATTTGCTGAAGAAGATCAAATCAGCTAATCTGACAAATTCTACCTTTTACACATCTCCCTTTTGGACAAGATGTATGCCGGTGCAAAGTCTGTCAATTTTGGGGCCCTGTTTACTAAGCTGTGCTGCAGGTGCACAAACTCTTTAGCACGCACTAAAAATTAGCAAGTGCAAACAGAGACACCCATAGGAATATAATGGGTATCTATAAGTTTGCTTGCCTACAGTACAGCTGAGTAAACAGGGCCCTTAGTATATAAGCATCAAGCCATCGCAAAAATACATTAGATTCTGATAAAATCAAATGAGCCAATTCATAATCTTTTCTTGTTTACTGAATGACTGAAATCACAAACCAATTTCATTTCAGATTTTATGTGCAAAAGCATTGAAGTGTTTTACTACAAATTACATCCCAAAAACACATTAACCAAACAATTTTTTACAATCAGATTTAGGTTTAGAACACAAGAGGAAACAATTACAGTACATTTACAACACAAAAGTTAGATAACATGAAATTCATTAGAAAATATTGTAATAAATAATTCAGGAATTATAGTGCAATTGATTTATGCATAAATATGACTGTCTAAAAATCAGTTATATTAACAAAATCTGTCAAAAATCAAGGCAGTCACAAAGTTTTACTAAGTTACTGCGACAATGAAAATACTGCAATTAAAAAAAACACACACACACACATACAAGTATTTGTACTGTAAACAACTAAAAAAAAAGTTGCTAAAGTTAATATACAATTTAATATAAAATTGTCATTAGCTACCAGAAATGTTCAAACAACTTTACTGAGCAGTAGTTCTAAAAACAGAGGCACTGTTTTTTCTTTTAAATATAAAATACTTGAGAAACATTAAGTAGAAAGCATATAGGACTTGCTTTAACCTTCATTCAAAAGTGTGCTGAAACTTGAATTTTCAGGAATTGTTAACTGCCAATCAGTGTCTAGTAACCATTTATAATACAGTCCAAAAGTATCATTTAAATAACGCTTTATTAGAATGTGTTGAAATTTGCCTTTTTATGCTTTTCTGTTTAGCCTTAGATTACTTAACTATCTGTCTTGTGAGGTTTAAGTATTAAAGTATCAAAAATATGTTAATATACTATTAGACCTGAAAATAAATATATATACTAGACATCGGCAAAATTAATAGAATACTATTTATAAAAAAACGAAATGAACAGTGGTTAGTAAAATGTCCCTGATTATACAAATCCTGTTTCTTTTCAGATCATCTTAAATATGGAACTCATCCTACTGTCAGTATACACCTCCACCCAATATGCATATTATCTGGTGTCTAACAAGTGCTCAGTATTGTAAAAATTCTAGGCATCATCTGTCAAATGTGCCTCTTTTAGGAACAAAAGTCTATCAAAAAGGTCAATCTTACTGCAAAACATTTTCACTTTTCTTTTGATTGGGGATATATTTAGATGACAAATATGTCCACGTTACACCATATATACTAAAAACTATCCTCAGCAACTGATGCTGTGTAGTCTGCTTGCACATTTAGATTATGTATTAGTAGATGCATAATTTACTACATTATATTCTATTTTGGATTAATTTTATAACACACAAGGAACACATCAAGAAGTCAGAGAATTCAGGACAGTCCTAGAAAACTAACGCCCACCAACTCTGAAATGTGTTTGTTATAGTTTTTCTTTTCCTAATTATCAAAAATATATTTATGGGGTGATCAGTAGCCTATTGGCAGCTTTATCTATTACCAAGTAACACATGGGATCATGACTCAAGCTCAGTTCCTTTTCCTTGGGCAAAATCAGGAATGTAAACACTGTGGAAAAACAGTCAGGAAAATACAGGGCACATGTTTCCAATGAAAACATAAAGGACTCAAAAGTGTGTAGCTAGAGTCTATGGCCTAGTAAAAGGAGGCAAGAGGCTAGGCATGCCATTTGACTAAGACTGTGGTGGTAAAATTCTGATCAAAGAGTATCCACAAGGATGCTGGCCTACTGGACATTCAGTCTAAAACAGAAGACCATATTCAAATTCACCTGGTCACATAATAGCCAGAAAAAGGGATTTTATGCACTGCAAAATACACAACTGATCAACTACACTGGTTGAGTCAGATATTTGTTGTGCACAAATGAGCCAACGTGTGGCTAAATCAAAGATCTGCTTTGTAAAATATTAGTTGGTATAAGCATAGTTGTTAAAATTAGGAAATGTATAAAATGGTGTTGCTAGCTTAATATTACTTTATTTCATTTTAACAACATTTTTGAGGAAAATAGGGTTCTTAATAGAATTTTGAATATATAAAGCAAGCCACAACAATAGTTATGGTTTTATGACACTTTGCTACTAAAAATTATGCATTCCATAAAATCCAAATACTTAAGAATTCATTGAAAAACCACTATCTTGAGAGGTCTCTCAAGTGAAAATATTAAAATTGAACTGCCCAGTTTCTAACTGATTTTATAAAATATTTACATGACTGAAAGTTCAAAACAGTTTACATAACTGTTTAACATTTATAAAACTATTAAGACCCTGAACAAACTGCAATTTGGTTTTTAGCAAAATATTGGCCTACCAAAATGAAGTTTGGATATTCATTTTGACTGAAAATAAAAGTACTGAAATGTCACAGCAGCAAATACATTACAGTTACAGTGAGGTTTCTCAATAGGAGTGTGACACAATCCTTAAATAAAAATGTCAAAAAATTTATAGTAGTCAAAACATCAACTAGCACGCTTTTAAACCAAAGTCACTATTTTCAAGCTTATTCTGTGCATATTATAAACATGCTCTAAGTTGCATTCTAACTTTCTCCTTGGAACTTAAGTTTACTTTCCGAAAGTCTTTTTAAATAAATTATTTGAATAAAGTTTCCTTTTGCATGGTATTATAGTTTCATCATATATTCATTATGAAAGTCTATAGCTACTCTGGTTTTAACTGTCAGTTTCCATAAATACTTCATTACTAAGCATATTTCATAAACCTCAAACTCTTGCTATATCCAACAAGAAAATTATGCTTAAGTTATAGATGTTCCTCATTCTTCTCTGATAAAACTTTGCAGCAGTGAAATGTTTTTTTTTCTACTTTTAAAGGGGTGTTGAAATGTACTCAATATTTGCTGCTACAAAATGTATCCCCTTAATACTGTACACAGCCACCTCACTGGTGAGGAATTAGCTGTACTTAAAAAATAAAAATCCCCTTCCCATGATTTGTTTAATCCAAGACTGTATACAACAGTTGGTATATGAATGTTTTAACTGAAGTATAAAAGTTTACAAACCATTACTCATTATTATATATCCATAATAAGATGGTTTATTAAATGGCTAGGAGGAGAATAGTTTTTCCAACAGTTATTCAAAATCAATACTTCACGTGACAAGTATCTATTTTCTCAAAAGTGTTATGTTATTGACTACTAAAACCTGAATCTTTTTCATCTAGTTATACAAGGATTGTATTAAATACAAACTATAAAAATTAAGTGCGCAACTATTCTGTCCACAGTGAAAACCCTGAATAAACTATTTCTTAAAGGCATGTATGTGGTTTTGAACGGTATAATTTTATATCTCCTGTTATAGTGAGCATATGTATTTTTCATACACATATGTATGCATTTGCACACATACATACACACACGCGCGCACGCACACACACATACATATCAATGAACATAAATTACAAAAGTCTGCTGCTGTTTTTGGAGCTGCCAGTCCCTGAATTTGTCACATTATACAACTCAGTATCTGATAATCTGAGTTTCTTCTTCGGTGGAGTCTTCAGTGTTCCAGATCTTTCTTTAACTTTGTATTCTAAAGTGCTATGAGGTACCCCATATATCCCTTGTGCTTTGGAAACACTCATCTTTCCACTCATTACCATACCAATTGCTTCTTCCATTATTTCATGGTCATATTGTCGATAGCGGCCACGTTTTTTCCTTGGCTGCTTACTATCTTTGTGATCCAAGCCATCTTCTGCATGATCAGATGATACATCAATTGTTCCATTCTTTGTATTAAGACACAAAGGAGAGAGATCCCCATGGAGAATGTAGGAATCAACATTTGAGTGAGTTACATGTCCAGAACATTCATTTTTGTTCTGTTTGGGGAGTATATTTTTCAGTTTTTGAAGTGCTGATCCTCCAAGGACTGAAGAGGTTTTGGAAACCTTATACATAACATCCAGAAGACCAGACGTGTCGGGCTGTGGCTTGGGCACAGAAGATCGTACCTGAGGAATTTTTAATTGTACAGTAGGATATGAAGATTCATAATGTACACCTTCATTTTTTTCTTTGAACTGAGTAACCATTCTCTGTAGAGTTAATTGATGGAGGTAACTGGAAGCAGATGGGAATTTTATTTCTGAGGTTTCAAGTATATTGAGTTTATTTTTTTCTGAACGCTCTGCTTGAGTTCTTGCCCACAAAGCTACTTTTTGCAGTACAGCACATGTTTCTTTACTATCTTTACATAAATAGCTATCACTGAAATCTCTAGCTTTGTTTTTAAAATATGCAGGCTTTCCTGCTGGTAAGGCTTCTAAGTGGGAAAATAAAGTTTTTTGAGGTATGCCATAGAGTATGGATGCTTTATTCATGTCCAGTGCTCCTGACTGAATGTCTTTCAAAGCTTTTGAGAGCAAGCCATCTGCAAACTCAGCACTTCTTTCCACATAGTCCTCTCTGTCCCTGTGTCGCTTCCTGGATAGATGGAATGAAATGATGGTAAACTGATGCACTGTATGAGAGGCTTGCATATAGTAATGCAAGGGAATGTCCACTCCTTTATTATACTCCTTGCTTAGGTAACATCACTGCTTCTCACATTGTTTTAAGTCTTTGAGATCTGGCAGTTACTGGTAATCGTAGCAAATGCTACAGATCTTTCAAACATACGATAGCTCGTACAGCAGCCTTTCCAAGAACTCTTAGGTCCCAGTTCTGTATTTGCATAATACTTGTGGATGTGCTTGCTATTTCCTGTGATAGTTGCTTCCAGAGCAAAAATATGTTATATTTAGTTACGCAATTTGAAATCATTAATTCCCAAATCCAAAGGATTTTGTTAGTAGAAACGTGACGTTACCGCTAAACAAGTAATAAAAGAGTCAACCCCCCTTATAGAAAATTTGCAGCAGCAACATTAATATACACAACCATCAGATACTTGCATAAAACCTATATGTAGCCATGAAATCACATTATTAAAACTTAAAAATCACATCTCAGATTGTTTTACATTAAAATTGTCATCTGTTGTCTAAATTTGACTGAAAAAGTATTTTTCAAAATAGGGAAGATACTTACCTGTAGCAGGTATTCTCCAAGGACAGCAGGCTGATTGTTCTCACATGTGGGTTGACGTCCGTGTCAGCACAGGAATCAGAATTTTGCAAGCAAAATAAAAAAAAAGTTTTGCCAGAGTCTAATGGCGTGCGTGCAGCGTGCACCACGCATGCGCAGACTGATTTCCCGCCCATCGCGTGAGCACGTCTCATCAATTAAATCAAAAAGCATATAAAGAAATAAATAACTCCAAAGGGGAGGAGGGCGGGTCTGTGAGAACAATCAACCTGCTGTCCTCAGAGAAAGTGAAGATAAATACCTGTAGCAGGTATTCTCCGAGGACAGCAGGCTGATTGTTCTCACATGTGGGTCCGCGTCTGCCCAGGAATCGGACGGCATTTTGCAAGCAAAATATTTAAAAAGTTTTGCCAGAGTCTTCTGGTGCACGTGCAGCGCGCACATGCGGACTGATTTCCCACCCGTTGCGTGAACGTGTTCCCTCAGTTAAATCAAAAAGCATAAAAGAAACAAATAAATCCAAAGGGGAGGTGGGCAGGTTTGTGAGAACAAGCAGCCTGCTGTCCTTGGAGAATACCTGCTACAGGTATGTATCTTAGCTTTCTCCAAAGACAAGCAGGCTGCTTGTTCTCACATGTGGGGTATCCCTAGCAACCAAGCTCACTCAAAACAATGAACATTGGTCAATTGGGCCTCACAATGGCGAGGACATAACATAGATTGACCTGGAACCATAAACAACTAACGAAGTGCAGCCTGGAACAGAACAAAAATGGGTCTAAGGGGGTGGAGTTGGATTCTAAACCCCGAACAGATTCTGCAGCACCTAATGTCCAAACCGACTGTCGCGTCGGGTATCCTGCTGAAGGCAGTAGTGAGATGTGAATGTGTGGACTGATGACCACGTTGCAGCCTTACAAATCTCTTCAATGGAAGCTGACTTCAAATGAGCCACTGATGCAACCATGGCTTTAACATTATGCGCCGTGACAAGGCCCTCCAGTCAGCCCAGCTTGGGCATAAGTGAAGGAAATGCAACCTGCTAGCCAATTGGAGATTGTGCGTTTTCCGATGGCGACTCCCCTCCTGTTGGGATCAAAAGAAAAACAACTGGGCGGACTGTCTGAAGGGCTTTGTCTGTGTCACGTAAAAGGCCAATGCTCTCTTGCAGTCCAAGGTATGCAAACTGCTTTTGCCAGGGCGGGCATGAGGACGGGGAAAGAATGTTGGCAAGACAATAGACTAGTTCAGATGGAACTCTGACACCACCTTCAGCAGAAACTTAGGGTGCATGCGGAGGACAACTCTGTTGTGATGAAACTTGATATAAGGTGCATGCACTACCATAGCCTGAAGCTCACTGACCCTAAGAGCTGAAGTAACGGCCACCAAGAAAATGACCTTCCAGGTCAAGTACTTCAGATGGCAGGAATTCAGTAGCTCAAAAGGAGCTTTCATCAGCTGGGTGAGAATGTCCCATGACACTGGTGAGATCCCATGACACTGGTGGAGGTTTGACAGGGGGCTTTGACAAAAGAAAACCTCTCATGAAGCGAACAACTAAAGGCTCCCCAAAGATAGGCTTACCCTCTACATGCCGATGATAAGCACTAATTGCACTTAGGTGAACCCTCACGGAGTTGGTCTTGAGACCAGACTCTGACAAGTGTAGAAGGTAGTCAAGCAGGGTCTGCGTAGTACAAGAGAGAGGATCTAGGGCCGTGCTGTAACATCAGACAGCAAACCTCCTCCATTTGAAAGAATAGCAGCTCTTCGTGGAATCTTTCCTGGAAGCAAGCAAGACTCAGGAGACACCCTCTGCAAGACCCAAGGAGACAAATTCTAAGCTCTCAACATCCAAGCTGTGAGAGCCAGAGACTGGAGGTTAGGATGAAGAAGCGACCCCCCTCGTTCTGGGTGATGAGGGTTGGAAAACACTCCATTCTCCACAGTTCCTCGGAGGACAACTCCAGAAGAAGAGGGAACCAAATCTGATGTGGCCAGAAGGGAGCAATCAGAATCCTGGTTCCGCAGTCTTGCTTGAGTTTCAGCAAAGTCTTCCCTACTAGAGGTATAGGAGGATATGCATACAGGATGCTTGTTCCCCAATGCAGGAGAAAGGCACCTGACACTAGTCTGTCGTGGGCCTGAAGCCGGGGAAAGAACTGAGGGACTAAAAGATCCACCAAGGGGGTGCCCCACGTTCGGAAGATCTTGCAGACTACGCCCATGTTCAGTTACCACTCGTGAGGTTGCATTATCCTGCTCAATCTGTCGGCCAGACTGTTGTTTATGCCTGCCAGATAAGTGGCTTGGAGAAACATTCCGTGATGGCGTGTCCAAAGCCACATCTGAACGACTTCCTGACACAGAGGACGAGATCCGGTGCCCCCCTGCTTGTTGGTGTAATACATGGCAATCTGACTGTCTGAATTAAAATGATTTGGTTGGACAGCCGATCTCTGAAAGCCTTTAGAGTGTTCCAGATCGCTCGCAATTCCGAAGGTTGATCTAAAGACCTTTTTCCTGAAAGGACCAAGCTCCTTGAGTGTGAAGCCCATCTACATGAGCTCCCCACTCCAAGAGGGATGCATCCGTCATCAGCACTTTTTATGGCTGAGGAATTTGGAATGGGCGTCCTAAGGTCAAACTGGATCAAATCATCCACCACTGAAGGGAATTCTGAAAGTCGGTAGACATTTGGATTACATCCTTGAGATCCCCCGCAGCTTGATATCACTGGGAAACTAGGGTCCACTGAGCTGATCTCATATGTAGACATGCCATGGGAGTTACATGAACTGTGGAGACCATGTGCCCCAGAAGTCTCAACATCTGCCGAGCCGTGATCTGTTGAGAAGCTCGAACCATGGACACCAGGGACAGGAGGTTGTCTGTCCTTGCATCGGGAAGATAAGCTAGAGCTGTCTTTGTGTTCAACAGAGCCCCAATGAATTATAACTTCTGTACTGGAGTGAGATGGGACTTGGAGTAATTGATCATGAAACCCAGTAGCTCTAATACCTGAATAGTCATTTGCATGGACTGTAGAGCGCCTGCCTCCGAGGTGTTCTTCACCAGCCAATCGTCGAGATAAGGGAACACTACTACTACTTATCATTTCTAAAGCGCTACTAGACACATGCACTCCCAGTCTGTGTAGCAATGCTGCTACTACCGCCAGACACTTTGTAAACACTTCCTGTGAGCTGGAAGTATCGAGATATGTGTGTAAGCATCCTGTAAGTCCAGAGAGCATAGCCAATCGTTCTCCTGAATCACGGAAAGAAGGGTGCCTAGGGAAACCATCCTGAATTTTTCTCGAACCAGAAATTTGTTCAGGCCCCTTAGGGCTAGGATGGGACGCATCCTCCCCCCCCCCCCCCCCCCCAATCTTCTTCTGCACAAGGAAGTACCTGGAATAGAATCCCAGCCTATTCTCCCCTGGTGGAACGGGTTTGACCGCTTGAGCCTTTAGAAGGGCGGAGAGTTCCTCTGCAAGTACCTGTTTGTGCTGGGAGAAGTAAGAATGAGCTCCTGTGGGCAATTTGGAGGTTTGGATTCCAGATTGAGGGTATATCCTAACCGGACTATCTGAAGAACCCACCGGTCAGAGGTTAAGAGAGACCACCTTTGATGAAAAAATATCAACCTCTCCCCGACCGGCAAGTCGTCCGGTACGGACAATTTTATTGAGGCTATGCTTAACTGGAGTCCGTCAAAAGCTCGTCCCTTGCTTTTGCTGGGGAGCAGTATGGGCCTTAGATGCACGCTGTTGATGAGAACGAGCACGCTGGGGCTGAGCCTGGGCAGGCTACCGAGAAGCAGGAGTATACCTACGCCTAGGATAGGAAAAGGGAGTACTCCTCTTCCCCCCCCAAATACCTACTAGATGAGGTAGTAGCAGAAGGCGCCCAGTGGGAGAGAATCCATGGCATCATTATGGTTCTTGATCTGATCAACAAGATCCTCTACTTTTTCACCAAAAAGGTTGTCCCCCCCCTCCCCCCGGCAAGGAACATCTGCCATTCGCTGCTGGACAGAATGATCCAGGTCAGAGACGCACAGCCATGAGAGTCTGCGCATCACTATACCCTGGATGCTACATCAAAAGTGTTGAACGTACCCCTGGCCAGGAACTTTCAACACGCCTTCTGCTGGCTGACCACCTGGCAAAAAGGCTCGGCCAGCTCCGTAGGGAGTACATCAACGAAGCTCGACAGTTGCCGTATCGAGTCCCACAAGTGTACGCTCGTGAAGAGCTGGTATGACAATCTTGACAGCGAGCATAGCGGCTTGATACGTCCTCCTCCCAAAAGAATCAAGAGTTCTAGCCTCTCTGCCTGAAGGCGCCGAAGCATAGTCTCTAGTACTCCTGGCTCTCTTGAGGGCGGAGTCCACCACCATGGAATTGTAGGGTAACTAGGACCTCATCAATCCAGGTTCACCGTGGATCCTAAACTGGGATTCAGCTTTCTTCAGGACCACAGGGCCAGACAGAGGGGCCGACCAGTTTCGCATAAGGACTTCCTTCAGTACCTTATGCAGAGGAACTGTCACAGCCTCTTTAGGTGGAGAAGAATAATCCAGGACCTTGAGCATCTCAGCCCTGGGCTCATCCTCAACCTTCACAGGGAAGGGAATAGCCGTAGCCACTTACCGGACAAAAGAGGAAAAAGACAGACTCTCCGGTGGAGATAGTCTCCTCTCTGGTGGAGGGGAAGGATCAGAGGGAATCCCAAAGGACTCAGAAGAAAAGTACCTGGGATCTTCCTCAGACTCCTATGAACGCTCCTGCTCAGTGTCGGATAAAACCTGTGTCAAGGTACTTCGACACTGAACCTACCCTGACACCGAGGAATGATGTCCTCTATGATGATGTCAAGAGGCCGACACCCAGTCCGACTGCGGCAAAGCTTCCTTCACCGCTGTCGAAGGGGAGTTGACCTGGGTGGCAGCTGATGCACCAAAAAGCTTCTCTCGTTGGGCTTCTCGAGACGCTTGGGTCCGCTTCTTCATACGAAGACACAGACTACAAGCGGCTGGGCTATGGTCGTGCCCAAGGCACCGGATACACCAAGCGTGGGTATCAGACGTTTGAAGCCGCTGGGTGTGTTCGATGACATGGAAGGAAAAATGGCTTTGGCAAAATTAAAGGACACGATTGTGCCTGATAAAAGAAAAGAGGCAGAAAAAGAAGGGAATAACCCGAACGTGCAGCCTAAAATCGGCTGCGTCGAAAAAGAAAGAAAACTTTAAAAGGGGGCTAAAACTACTATGGGACCCCCCCCCCTTTTTTTTTTTTTTAACACAATGATACATATTAAAGAAAAATGAGAAGAAAAAAAACTAAACTCTTAGACTCTTCCTGGGCCTAAGAAGAGCACAGAAAAAACTACCGCACCTCAACGCGGAGAAAGAAAAACTGACGAGAAATGCTCATGCAACAGGCAGGAAATCAGTCCGCGCATGTGCGCCAGAAGACTCTGGCAAAACTTTGTTTTTATTTTGCTTGCAAAATGCTGATTCCTGGGCCGACACGGACGTCGACCCACATGTGAGAACAAGCAGCCTGCTTGTCCTCGGAGAAATATTTCTACGCATATTGTATAATGCTACAAAAATATTTAGAGGAGAAGTTATCAAGGTGGGCTACTGTTAAGATGCGTTATTTTATCACAAAAGAAAATTCAGACTCAAAACTGTGCTCATCAATATGGGAGGAGTGGCCTAGCGGTTAGGGTGGTGGACTTTGGTCCTGGGGAACTGAGGAACTGAGTTCGATTCCCACTTCAGGCACAGGCAGCTCCTTGTGACTCTGGGCAAGTCACTTAACCCTCCATTGCCCCATGTAAGCCGCACTGAGCCTGCCATGAGTGGGAAAGCGCGGGGTACAAATGTAACCAAAAATAAATAAATAAATAAGTTGAAAAAATGTTGATTCTAGAGGACAGAGATTGATGATATATGGCACAGTAGAAAAACAGCACGGTTCCCTTGAGAAAGCTGTTGGCGAACAGGTCCCCGTTGGAAGCGCTTCAAGAAGCAAAGTGCTTTAAAAATATTTTGAGTGCCTTATATTGCCTGATAATCATATGGTGATGGTGTGAACTATACAAGTTTGAAATATCTAAGTAAAAGAAAAAATGGAGGTTTTTCTGACAGATGATGAAGCAGACCACCTATGAAGTGCTAAGAAATTTCTGTGCTGCAGCACTGAGCACTGTGGGCTTCTGAGGTCTTTTCCTCCTAAAAAATGTTTTCACTAGTATAGATATATTATACAAGTTTACATATTGATGAACATGGTTTTGAGTCTGAATTTTCTTTTGTGTCTCTGCAACAGTTATTGTATGAAGTTATTTTACCACAAGACATACTATTTTGGTACAAGGTCTCATTGAATAAAATTGGACCATGTGCTAAAATAGGATGACATGATAAAATAACCTGTGTTAACCGTAGCCCACCTTGATAACTCACCCCTTTACTGTACTAAATTATTTTCTATATTTTGTGGAAATAAAAAAGGGCTCAGCTATGGTGTGGATGCCTCTGTATTAGGGTAATGGCAGCTTTCTGAACATAGGGATTAATGGACACCAGCTACTGATAAATACAATTTCAGCTATGTGCCACTATCTACCAGCCATGGGTAAAAAAAATATGAAGAATTTGTGCAAATTAAAATTTTTTGTTAAGTAAATTAGGTAATATTCCATGTACATTTCTTAAAGAATACCATTAAGACTTAATATTTAACTGTTCTACAGCTACATTTCCTAAACTCCTACATTAGAATTTTCATTTACTTTTAGCATCGTAAACTAAAGTTTGGTGACTGTTTAGTTCTCATTTGTATATTAGAAAAAAATGTACAGAAAACACACAAGAACTTGGCCATAAACACTACAAAAAGACATGTTAATGTGTATTCTCTGTTATTTGTAAGCTTAGTCCCTAAAATACTGCTTACCTTAAATTATTGGATGAATCATTTGCATCTGGTGTTCCAGTTCTCAAATTGTTTTTCTTTGTAGAGAGATCTAGTACTCCTTCACCTACAATGCATATACACATTTGTAAAATGGAAGTTCATGTTATAATGAAGTGAAGTTACTCACCTATAGCAGGTGTTCTCCAAAGTAAGCAGGACACATTCTCATGTGCGAGTGACATTATCTGATGGAGCCAGGGGCGTATCTGCGTGGGGCCTCAGGGGCCTGGGCCCCCGCAGATTTTGCCCTGGACCCCCCTACCGCCATCAACCCTCCCCCGCTGCCGTTGCTTACTTTTGCTGGCGGGGGACCCCAACCCCCGCCAGCCGAGGTCTGCTTCCACCTGCCGCTGCCGTAAAAACTTCTTCTTCAGCCGGCGGGGGACCCCAAACCCCCGCCAGCCGCCCCGCGGTGTTTAAAATTCATCTTCGGCCTCCGTGGCCGTGCTGCTGTGATAGGCGCTGTTGAAATCCACTTCGGAGTCTGACGTCGTTGTACGTTGTACGTGCTGCGACGTCAGACTCCGAAGTGGATTTCAACAGCACCTATCACAGCAGCACGGCCACGGAGGCCGAAGATGAATTTTAAACACCGCGGGGCGGCTGGCGGGGGTTTGGGGTCCCCCGCCGGCTGAAGAAGAAGTTTTTACGGCAGCGGCAGGTGGAAGCAGACCTCGGCTGGCGGGGGTTGGGGTCCCCCGCCAGCAAAAGTAAGCAACGGCAGCGGGGGAGGGTTGGCGGCAGGAGGGGGGTGGAGAGAGTCATTGGTGGCGGTGGGGGCTCGGCGGTGGGGACTCGGCGGCGGGGGGGGGGGGGGCTAAAATGTGCCCCCTCCCTCTGGCTCTGGCCCCCCCTACCGCCGGAGTCCAGATACGCCCCTGGATGGAGCCCCAAGTGGACATGCTCCACAGCTTCAAATAGCTTTTTGAAGGAGCACCGCAAATGCGCATAACTTCCTCCCTATATGTGGTGCACGGGACCATGGCAGTCTAGTACAATAGCTGACAGAATACAACTCCTAGGGGAGGAGGGCAGGTATGTGTGAATGTGTGTCTTGCTGTTCTCTGAGAACACCTGCTAGAAGTGAATAACTTTACTTTCTTCAAAGACAAACAGGACATCTTATTCTCACATGTGGGAATCCCTAACTCCCAGGCTGACAGACAAAAAAAAACAGGGGTACAAGACTTATAACAGGCTAAGGAACTTTTTTTTGATCAACCTGGAACAAAAGCAAAATGGGCACAGGAGGGAGAAGTTTGATTCTAGACCACCAAATAAATTCTGAAGAATGCTGTCATGTAGGGATTTTAGCTCAAGGCAATGGTGAGATGTGAATGTGTGGACAGAAACTGCATCAGAGCCTTGCAGATCTCTTCAATGGAGGCTGATCTCAGGTGGGCTACTGACACATAAATGCTAAATTCTCGTGATGCCAACACAATGTGAGAATAAGATGTCCTGCTTGTCTTTGAAGAAAGCAAAGTTACTTTTGTGCCCACTGCATTAAGTTAAGTGCTTGGAGATTTTACTATGCTCTAAAGTTTTGACATTTTACTTGCAAATAGAAAAAAAACAAAAAGTAAAAAACGGAGGTTTTTGACCAATGATTGAGCAGGTTGCCTATGAAGTACTAAAAATTGTCTGTGCTGCGGCACTGAGTACGTTAGGCTTCTGAGGTCTTTCTTCCTAAAATAATTTTAAAAATTCAAATTAAAAGACTTGAAGAAAAAAAAAATTGTTTTCCTTACATTACATAGAGGGAAAAGCTTTTGGCACATTCATTGTGTTAGCATCACAAGAATTCAGCATTTTTGTGCACAGTTCAGGGTTGACTGGGTTCTCTATATCTGTGCTACAGTTTTTGTATGAAGAGCTACTGACACAGCCACAGACCCAACACCGAGCCATAACATAGCCTTCCAGAGACAGCCCAGGTTCTAGAGATGCAATCTGCTAGACAACTGGATAAATTGCATTCCCTAATCGCTGCCCCCATCCTGTTTGAGTCAAAAGAAACAAAAAGCTGGGTGAACTGTCAATGGGCTTTAGTCCACTCTAGACAGAAGGCCAAGACTTGTTTGTAGACCAAGGTGTGCAGTGTACTTTTGCCACAATGGTCATAATGTCTGGGAAAGAATGTTAGCAGGACAACTGACTAGTTATGATGGAATTCAGCCATCACTTTAGGAAAGAACTTAAGGTGCGAGTGGAGAACTACTTTGTTATGATGAAATCTAGTGTAAAGTGGATCAGATACTAGAACCTGGAACTTGCTTTGTGTTGAAGTGACTGCCACCAAAAACAAGACCTTCCAAGCTCAGTTACTTCAGATGGCAAGAGTCAAACAGCTCCAAAGAAGCTTTCAACTAGGTGAGAAAGTCACTGAGATTCCATGACACTGTAGGAGATTTGATAGGGGGCTTCAACAAAAGCAAACTTCATATAAAGCAAATTAAAGGCTGTATAGAGATTGACTTACCCTCTACATGTTGATGGTAAATGCCAATTGCACCAAAGTGAACTCTTATAGAGTTGGTTTTGAGACTAGACTCAGTATTCAAGCAGTTTTTGTGTAGGACAGGAGAAAGGGTCTAGGGCCTTGCCCTCACACCAGCCAGAAAACATCTTCAACATTTTTTTAATATGACCTTCTAATGGAATCCTTCTTGGAAGCAAATAGGACATGGCAGATAACCTCAGGCAGCTGGAGAGAGTCAATGTCTAATCTCTCAACATCCAGACCACAAGGGATAGGGACTGGAGGATGAGATGCAGAAGAGACTCTTCATTCTGTGTGATGAGGGTTAGAAACTACTCCAGTCTTCACAAGGAGATTTGATAACTATAGAGTAGTGTGGCAGCTGGAGCTTCTTGAATCCAGCATCTACCTTCTTATGAACCCACTGGTCTAAGGTTACAAGGGGCCATCTTTCCTGGAAAAAAATTCAGCCTCCCTATCAGGATGTGGTCTGGCACAGCTACTTTTACTGCAGCTATGTTCTCCTGTAGCCAGTCAAAAGCTCAGCCTATGTTTCAACTGGGATGCTAACTGGGGACTTTTGAGTTCTTGGTTGCCTCGGACAAGAGTTAGAGCCATGGGCCGACTAAGGACAGGAAGGAGGGCAGTCCCTATGCCTTTGAGAGTAGTAGGGTCTCCTCTGTCCAGTGACCGAATACATCCTGGAAGAGAAAGTTGCAGCAGGAGCAGGCCAAGAGAGAGACTTGATGGTATCAGTTCTCCACTTGATCAGGTTGGCGACCTCCTATACCTTGTCACTAAAAAGATTATCGCCCCAGCAAGGGATGTCCGCCAGACTCTCCTAAACCACTGGTACCAGGTCACAAGCATGCAGCTAGGCGAGTCTGCGAATGCCGATTCCCATAGCACAGGCCCTGGATGACATGTCAAAAGCTGCCCATGCCATGTGCATCCAACAATTCTGCTGCTTGGCTACTAGCTGGCAAAGTTATGCAGCTTGCTTAGATGGTAGACAATCTGTAAACTCCGCCACAGTGTTCATCAAGGACTTCATGTAGAGCTGGTAAGAGTCTATGCAGGAAATAAGCATAGCATTCTGGAAAACAATTTTCCAAAAAGATTTGAAGGTCCTTGCATGCTCCCCAGACGCACCAAGAAGCGAGTCTTAGAGATTTTAGCCCTTTTGGGTGCATATTTGATGACTATAGAGTGGTATGGCAACTGGAGCTTCTTAAATTCGAGAGCCTTCTAGACTCTATACATGGTGTCCACCTTCTTATGAATAGGCTGAACAGAAAAAGGGGTCTCCCACTGTTTCATCTGAACTGTTAAAGATGTTGTGAACAGGCACTGTCACAGCTTCCTTAGAATGGGAATCAAAATCTAGATGGCCAACATTTCTGCACTGGGCTTAACTCCAACATGGTCTGAGCCATCTCCCAAACAAAACTGGGAAAAAAAAAGAGGGCTCCTCAAGTGGAGAGGGGACTGGCACGAGACCTAAGGACCCCTCCTCCAAGAGGATCTCTAGTTCAAGGTCAGACTCCTATAAATGGTCTGAATAAGACTCAGGGTAATTTTCCTCATGGGCCTGGCTTGGTCTATTGGACTCATGTTTAGATTCAGAGTCAGGGTGCTGAAGAACAGAGTCCCTCCTGGCCCTTGAGTGAGCAGTTTGAAAGGAGCACCATCTCAGCTAAAGCAGATTCCAATGCCTGCACTGTCTGGGCAACAGCATCAAGGCCCAGCCAACAGGCAGGGCATGGGTCTCCAAGATGGGATGACTGACACCCTCAGAGCGGAGATCCCGGTGCTGTGCTTCGAAGGTGACCAATGCTGGTGCTTATTGGCCTCTGCCTTCTTCCCTGTACCAGGGTCCCTTGGCACCAACAAGGATGATGTCAAATCTTTACAAGTCCTCAGGGCTGGGTCCAAACATGTTTTGTCTTGGTGGGCGCTATCAATGCTTGACGCCGAGGCAGGGGGAATTTCCTTGATGCTGATATATCCCAATACAGTGCTTGATGCCATAGGGACAGATGCCGCCAATGCTGAAATTGATAGATTAGAACCAAAGAGGGTAACGCACAGCTCCTATCTACTCTTTATTGACCTCTTCATCTGTAAACAGAGTTTGCATAAAGAAGCTAAATGATCAGGGCCCAGACACATCAATTCTGCAGGTCAGTGCAGGATATGATCTTATTGCATCTGGAGCGCTTCTTAAACCCACTGGATGTTTTTTGGGATATGGTCAGATAAATGGCCACAGCAAAATTAAACAGCTCAGTGGTGGTACACAAAAAATTAAATAAAAATTTGTGCCCATCAGTGCGCTCAGGTCTAAGGGAACCAAGAAAGCCGTAGAAAAGCAAACAACATTACAAAAATGTTTGCCCCTTGCTTTGACTAGAGCTGGCCAGGTTTCTGCTACCTTGGACAGGAGTGAGAAGACTGGGCCAATTGGGAAGGGTGGGAGGTAGGAGGGCCTCTATGTATTAAGAATGTAGTAGGGTTTCCTTTGACCTGTGCCCGAATACCTCCTGGAAGAGGAGGACACAGCGGGAGTAGGCTGTGAAAGTGGCTTGATGGTATCAGCATGTTTCTTGATGAGGTAAAAAGATCACCACCCCAGCAAGGGACATCTGCCAGTTGCTCTTGAACCACTGGTTCAAGGTCAGAAACATGAAGACAGGTGTCTGTGCATTCCAATGCCCACAGTAGAGGCCTCGGATGGCACACTGAAAGCATCAAAGGTTGCCCTTGCCATATGCTTTAGACACTTTTGCTGCTTGGCTACTAACTAGCAGAGTTCTGAAGCTTGCTCAAGTGATCGAGTGTCTGCAAAATCTGCCACATTGTTTACCAAGGACTTCAAGTACATGCTAATGAAGAGATGGTAAGAATGTATGCAGGAGGTGTGCACAGCACTCTGGAATAGTTTGCTCCCAAAAGAATCCAAAGTCCTCAAATCCCTCTTTGAGGACACCGAGGAGTGAGACTTAGAACTCTTGGTCCTATCAGAGTGGTTTCAATGACTATATAGTGGAGTGGAAGCTGGCGCTTTTTGAATCCGAGAGTCTTCTGGACTCTATATATGAAGTCAACTTTCTTATGAATAGGCTGCATAGAGAGAGGTGTCTCCCACTATCACATCTGTATAGCCTTAAGGATGTTGTGAACAGGTTCTGCCACAGCTTCCTTAGAAGGGGGCATCAAAGTCAAGGATGTCCAACATTTCTGCCCTGTGCTGATCCTCAATCTGCAACTTAAATAGGGTGGATTGAGCCAACTCCTGACAAAACTGGTGAAGAAAAGCTCCTCAGCAGAAGACTTTCTTCTGTCATGCGGCTAGAAGAGATCTGAAGGAAGTTCCAAAGATCTTGCCTCAGAGAACTTGGGGTTCTTCTTCAGAAACCCAGGAATAGTCAGACTCAGGATAATATTCCTCTATCTGAATTGTCACTTGCCTCAGGAAACTAGATGCATGATAGTGCCCTGCAATGGTACGGTACCTGGACCTCGAGGAAGCTTCTGCTCCCAAGGGACTGGACACGTACACTGTCTCAACCGTCACTGACCCAGACATCCCTTCGAGCATGGTATCAATTTACTCTACCGGGGCACAGGACTCCAAGTATGGGCCGGATCAACATCAGGTCCATCGACACCCTTGATGCTACGGCACTGCGTCGGGTAAGAAGTCACCTCAGCTCCTCCTGCATTATGGTCCTGAACTGCTCCTCAGAGAGAGGTGCACAGGTAAAGGTGGGTGTTCAGTCAGCATAGTCAGGTCTACGGAAGTTAATCGGGGCTAAAACAGAAGACTGGCCCCAGCCTGGAGGAGGCTGTTATCAGCACCAAACTCCTAGATGGGGAGCTACTCTCTGTGGGCAGATGCTTCTCAGGTGCCAATGCTCCAGTACTCCTAGGGCCACTCTTCGACAGGGACCAGTGTTGATTGATTCTTGGACTCGGTACCAACAAGGATGATGTTGAATCCTTACGCATCCTTGTTGCGGAGATCCGATGATGCTGAACCTCGATGAGTGCTATCAATATTGGATGTCATGACAAGCGGAGATCTCCTCCTTGAAGCCAATGTATTCCTAGTATCCGATGCAGCTGCCAGGGTTATGGAGACCGATGCCTCTGTCAACGGACTGGACTTGTTCTGCGCCGCTCTCAACTCGATGGTTCTCTTGAACATCCGTCAACAGAGTTTACAAAGAGAAACATCATGTTTGGGCCTCAGACATGTCAGGCACCAACTGAGTGTACGTGACATCTTGCCACACCAGAATACTTTTTGAAGCCCCTGGCTGGGACTTATTGGGGAAAATAGCAGGAAAAATAGCCAAAGTGAAATCAAATAACTCAATGATGAAAAACAAAGAAAAAAATATACCCTGACTGGAGCACTCAGGCCTAAGGGAGCCATATAAAAACAAAGAAAACTTAAGTAACAAAAATACTAGGAAAAATAAAAGGAAGGGGAAAGGAAACACTGGTCTTGTTCAGCACTTATAAAAAGAAGGCAAACAAGGCCTAGTAAAAAAAAACACAGACATGACCTGAGGGGATAGAGATGCAATGACCGTCTTCACTGCTCTGCAAATGAGAATGGCTGGTTGGGTCCATGCGGTGGGCAGAAAGTTGCGCAAACATGCACGGTGGCAGTTCCAAAAGCTTCAGAAAGAAGTTGGGAGACTGCTCTGCACTAAGCTTCTTTGAATGATGTCACCCATATATGTGAATATCGTGTCCTCCTTGTCTTCAGAGAACATTAAGAACTCTGTCATCCATCCAAACTAAAAGTTTTCATAGAAACATTAAGCTTTTAATTGAAATGTTTCTTACTGTAAGTTTCTATGGCAGTTTTCTTTTTCTTACAGTCCTAGAAATAAAGGGTTGTATAAAAAAAAAATCATTCTATAACTTGGTGCCTACATTTTGAGTGCAAGTGTAAGTTATAGAATACTAATATTTACGTACATAACTGTTACAGTTATGAATGTAAATGCAAGCTAGGCGCTAACCAGAATTCTGCAACTTTAGAGTGCAACTTTCTTAGTGCGTAAATGCAAGGGGGCATGTACATGGGCACATGAGTGTCCAACATTTACACATGTAACTTACATGTATGCTATGTGGTAAGATGCTGCATTTAAGCAGGCACAATTACACTTTTTATTGATATAGCATAAGTGGGTACACTTAAATGTAGGTGTGTATATGCCAACATGTTAGTTTTCTATAATAGAATCTGAGCACACAGAAGCCATTATAGAACTAGTGCTCAGTGCGCTGCATTTAGACACCGAATTTGTGGCACCCAGTTAGAGAATTGCCTCCATAGTTTTTGACAGGACTTGCAGAGTGCCTTTCTGTTAGAAAATACACTTACTGCTTCTTGTCCTCTCTCCAGTCACATGATGTCTTAAAAGTTTAGAATAGAATTTGTGGGTTTATTGATAAAATCTATTTAATTTAAAAACGCAAAGGTAAAATTATGTATCATACCTGATCATTTTCTTTCCATTAATCATAGCTGATCAATCCATAGACTGGTGGTGGGTTGTGTCCATCTACCAGCAGGTGGAGATAGAGAGCAAACTTTTGCCTCCCTATATGTGGGTCATGTGCTGCCGGAAACTCCTCAGTATGTCGATATCAAAGCTCCATCCGCAGGACTCAGCACTTAGAGAATTACACCCACAAAGGGACACTCTGCCCAGCTCACCACCGCCGAAACGGAGGAGGGGAATTAACCCAGCTCATCCCCACACAACTGGGGGAGGAGAATACGTCCAGCTCATCCCCGCGGAGCGGGGGAGGGACACCACCCCGCCGATGCGGGGGGATCTGGCTTATCCTGCAACCGCGGGAGGAGCTGACTGACCCTAACACCGCCGAAGCGGGAGGGGTACAAAGCTGCCCTACAGCCGCACGAAGCGGGAGGGAGCGCCGGCAGAATTTATGTCTCAATCCAGCCCCGTAAAACGGAGGGGAGAGGAATGCAGCAGCTCACTGTAACACAAACTCGTCTCAACTCTTGAAGAATCCAACTGAAAAAACTTGAACACGAAGTCCTCCTGAACAGGAACTGAAGACTAAACTTGAACCTGAAATGCAACCAGAATATAAACAGTACAGATATCTGGGAGGGGCTATGGATTGATCAGCTATGATTAATGGAAAGAAAATTATCAGGTATGATACATAATTTTACCTTCCATATCATCATGCTGATCAATCCATAGACTGGTGGGATGTACCGAAGCAGTACTCACCCAGGGCGGGACATTGAAATCCCTGACCGCAACACTGAAGCTCCAAACCGGGCCTCCGCCCGAGCAGCCACAGTCAAGCGGTAATGCCTGGAGAAGGTATGGGCCGATGCCCAAGTTGCCGCCTTGCAAAT
Organism: Microcaecilia unicolor; assembly: GCF_901765095.1. Lineage (NCBI taxonomy): Eukaryota > Metazoa > Chordata > Amphibia > Gymnophiona > Siphonopidae > Microcaecilia > Microcaecilia unicolor. The sequence continues at coordinate 513,930,786 of NC_044032.1, forward strand.
CTCTTCCAAGGAGACGGACCCGGCCTCTGCCATCGAGGCCGCCTGAGCTCTAGTGGAGTGAGCCTTCAGCTGGATAGGCGGCACCTTCCCCGCGGCCACATAAGCCGCTGCAATGGCTTCCTTGACCCATCTTGCCACTGTAGGCTTAGCAGCCTGCAGACCCTTACGAGGACCTGCAAACAGGACAAACAGATGATCCGATTTCCGGAAATCATTGGTCACTTCCAAGTATCTGATGATGACTCGTCTCGCATCCAGATATTTGAGAGCAGAGTATTCCTCTGGGTAGTCCTCCCTACGAAAGGAAGGGAGACAGAGCTGCTGATTCACATGGAAGCGAGAAACAATCTTGGGCAGGAAGGAAGGCACTGTACGAATAGTCACTCCTGCCTCAGTGAACTGCAGAAAAGGCTCTCGACATGAGAGTGCCTGGAGCTCGGAAACTCTTCTGGCTGAAGTGATAGCCACCAAAAAGACTGCTTTCAACGTCAGGTCTTTCAGAGATGCCCTCATCAAGGGTTCAAAAGGCGGCTTCTGTAAGGCTCTTAGCACCAGGTTGAGATTCCATGCAGGCACCACTGAGTGCAGAGGAGGGCGCAGGTGATTAACTCCCTTGAGAAAACGTACTACATCTGGCTGCGAAGCCAGGGAAGCACCCTTCAGGCGGCCCCTGAAGCAAGCCAGAGCCGCTATCTGGACTTTAAGGGAACTGAGCGACAGGCCTTTCTCCAGACCTTCTTGCAGGAACGCCAGCACTGAAGAAATTGGAGCAGTGAAGGGAGAAAGTGAGCCTGCTTCACACCACGCTGCAAAGGTACGCCAAACCCTGGCGTAAGCAGTAGAAGTAGAGCGCTTCCTCGCTCTCAGCATAGTGGCGATGACCTTGTCTGAGAAGCCCTTCTTCCTCAGACGCTGCCGCTCAATAGCCAGGCCGTAAGACCAAAGGGGGAGGGATCCTCCATCACCACGGGACCCTGATGCAACAGGCCCTGCTCCACTGGCAGCCGCAGAGGGTCGTCCACTGAGAGCCTGATCAAGTCCGCATACCAGGGACGTCTGGGCCAGTCCGGACCCACCAGGATTATCCGGCCCGGATGCTTTGCCACCCGGTCTAGTACACTGCCCAACATGGGCCAGGGCGGGAACACATAGAGAAGCTCCTGTGTCGGCCACTGTTGGAGAAGAGCATCTACTCCCAGAGATCGAGGGTCCCGTCCTCTGCTGAAAAAGCACGGCACTTGGCAATTGGCCGATGACGCCATCAGATCTAGGCTCGGCTGGCCCCAGCGCTTCGTGATGTCCAAGAACGCCTGAGCCGATAACTGCCACTCTCCGGGATCCAAGGTATGGCGACTGAGAAAGTCCGCCTTGACATTCATGACTCCGGCAATGTGGGCCGCTGACAGCTGTTCCAGGTTCGCTTCCGCCCACTGGCATAGATTCATGGCTTCCTTGGCTACAGGGGCGCTCTTGGTACCTCCCTGGCGGTTGACATAGGCCACAGCCGTGGCATTGTCCGACAGGACCCGTACTGACTTCAACGCCAGTACCGGGAGGAACTCCAAAAGCGCCAACCGAATGGCTCTGAGTTCCAGGAGGTTGATAGACCACTTTGCCTCTGCAGGAGACCAGAGCCCCTGCGCTGTCCTTCCCAAGCAGTGGGCTACCCAGCCCGTCAAAGAGGCGTCCGTCGTGACAATCCACTCCGGGGTCACAAGAGGCATCCCTGCAGACAACTTGTTCCCTTGCACCATGTCCTGAAGAAGACATTGCTTGCGAACTGGACCAAGCCATTAACTAATCCCCACATTCCCAAGAAGATCGAGTCCCAGTACCGGATCCATGGGGACCCAGAGCTGATGCGCACTCAGTTGCCTCATGACTCTGGAGTTGTGGATTTGGCCCTAAAGAAGGCTAAGAGTTCTAGGGAACATGCTTCGGCGCCCCCGGGCAAGGACGCTAGAACCTTAGACTCCTTTGGGAGGAAGGCCTACCATTCCTCTATGCTCGTGTCCAAGATCCAGTCTTACCAGCTCTACACGAGCATACACATGCGGAATAATGTGCGGCAGTTGGCGGGCTTGGTTGATGCTCTTCCCCCTGAGCAAGCCAAGCCTTTTCAGGAGGTGGTCAGGCAGCTGAAGGCGTGCAGAAAATTCCTGGCCAGAGGAGTTTATGACACTTTTGATGTTGCGTCCAGGGCCGCTGCTCAAGGTGTGGTGATGCGCAGGCTCTCATGGCTGCGTGCCGCCGACCTGGAGAATAGACTCCAGCAGCGGATTGCGGACTCGCCTTGCCGGGCGGATAACATTTTTGGCGAAAAAGTCGAGCAGGTGGTAGAGTCTCTCCACCAGCGGGACACCGCATTCGACAAGTTCGCCCGCCGGCAGCCTTCAGCTTCTACCTCTACAGGTAGACGATTTTTCGGGGGAAGGAAGACTGTTCCCTATACTTCTGGCAAGCGTAGGTACAATCCTCCTTCCCGACAGCCTGCGGCCCAGGCTAAGCCCCAGCGCGCTCGCTCTCGTCAGCAGCGTGCGACTCAGCAAGGCCCCGCGGCTCCCCAGCAAAAGCAAGGGGCGAGCTTTTGACTGGCTCCAGCAGAGCATAGCCGACATCCAAGTGTCAGTGCCGGGCGACCTGCCTGTCGGAGGGAGGTTGAAAGCTTTTCACCAAAGGTGGCCTCTCATAACCTCCGATCAGTGGGTTCTCCAAATAGTCCGGCAAGGATACACCCTCAATTTGGCTTCAAAACCTCCAAATTGTCCACCGGGAGCTCAGTCCTACAGCTTCCAGCACAAGCAGGTACTTGCAGAGGAACTCTCCGCCCTTCTCAGCGCCAATGCGGTCGAGCCCGTGCCATCCGGGCAAGAAGGGCTGGGATTCTATTCCAGGTACTTCCTTGTGGAAAAGAAAACAGGGGGGATGCGTCCCATCCTAGACCTAAGGGCCCTGAACAAATATCTCGTAAAAGAAAAGTTCAGGATGCTTTCCCTGGGCACCCTTCTCCCCATGATTCAGCAAAACGATTGGCTATGCTCTCTGGACTTGAAGGATGCCTACACACACATCCCGATACTGCCAGCTCACAGACAGTATCTGCGATTTCAGCTGGGCACACGCCACTTCCAGTACTGTGTGCTACCCTTTGGGCTCGCCTCTGCGCCCAGGGTGTTCACAAAGTGCCTAGCTGTGGTAGCAGCGGCGCTTCGCAGGCTGGGGGTGCACGTGTTCCCATATCTCGACGATTGGCTGGTGAAGAACACATCCGAGGCAGGAGCCCTGCAGTCCATGCAGATGACTATTCGCCTCCTGGAGCTACTGGGGTTTGTGATAAATTACCCAAAGTCCCATCTTCTCCCAGTGCAGAAACTCGAATTCATCGGAGCCCTGCTGGATTCTCGGACGGCTCGCGCCTATCTCCCAGAGGCGAGGGCCAACAACTTGTTGTCCCTCGTCTCGCGGGTGCGAGCGTCCCAGCAGATCACAGCTCGGCAGATGTTGAGATTGCTGGGCCACATGGCCTCCACAGTTCATGTGACTCCCATGGCCCGCCTTCACATGAGATCTGCTCAATGGACCCTAGCCTCCCAGTGGTATCAGGCCGCCGGGGGTCTAGAGGACGTGATCCACCTGTCCACGAGTTTTCTCGAATCCCTGTATTGGTGGACGATTTGCTCCAATTTGACTCTGGGACGTCCCTTTCAAATTCCTCAGCCACAAAAAGTGCTGACCACGGATGCGTCTCTCCTGGGATGGGGAGCTCATGTCGATGGGCTTCACACCCAAGGAAGGTGGTCCCTCCAAGAAAGCGATCTACAGATCAATCTTCTGGAGTTGCGAGCGATCTGGAACGCTCTGAAGGCTTTCAGAGATCGGCTGTCCCACCAAATTATCCAAATTCAGACAGACAATCAGGTTGCCATGTACTATGTCAACAAGCAGGGGGGCACCGGATCTCGCCCCCTGTGTCAGGAAGCCGTCAGCATGTGGCTCTGGGCTCGCCGTCACGGCATGGTGCTCCAAGCCACATATCTGGCAGGCGTAAACAACAGTCTGGCCGACAGGTTGAGCAGGATTATGCAACCTCACGAGTGGTCGCTCAATTCCCGTGTGGTGCGACAGATCTTCCAGGCGTGGGGCACCCCCCTGGTGGATCTCTTCGCATCTCAAGTGAACCACAAGGTCCCTCAGTTCTGTTCCAGGCTTCAGGCCCACGGCAGACTGGCGTCGGATGCCTTCCTCCTGGATTGGGGGGAAGGTCTGCTGTATGCTTATCCTCCCATTCCTCTGGTGGGGAAGACTTTGTTGAAACTCAAGCAAGACCGAGGCACCATGATCCTGATTGCTCCCTTTTGGCCGCGTCAGATCTGGTTCCCTCTTCTTCTGGAGTTATCCTCCGAAGAACCGTGGAGATTGGAGTGTTTTCCGACCCTCATCACGCAGGACGAAGGGGCTCTTCTGCATCCCAACCTCCAGTCCCTGGCTCTCACGGCCTGGATGTTGAGGGCGTAGACTTTGCCTCTTTGGGTCTGCCAGAGGGTGTCTCCCGCATCTTGCTTGCTTCCAGGAAAGACTCCACTAAGAGAAGTTACTTCTTTCATTGGAGGAGGTTTGCCGTCTGGTGTGACAGCAAGGCCCTAGATCCTCGCTCTTGTCCTACACAGACCCTGCTTGAATACCTTCTCCACTTGTCTGAGTCTGGTCTGAAGACCAACTCCGTAAGGGTTCACCTTAGTGCAATCAGTGCATACCATTACCAAGTGGAAGGTAAGCCGATCTCAGGACAGCCTTTAGTTGTTCGCTTCATGAGAGGTTTGCTTTTGTCAAAGCCCCCTGTCAAGCCTCCTACAGTGTCATGGGATCTCAATGTCGTTCTCACCCAGCTGATGAAACCTCCTTTCGAGCCACTGAATTCCTGCCATCCGAAGTACTTGACCTGGAAGGTCATTTTCTTGGTGGCAGTTACTTCGGCTCGTAGAGTCAGTGAGCTTCAGGCCCTGGTAGCCCAGGCCCCTTACACCAAATTTCATCACAACAGAGTAGTCCTCCGCACTCACCCTAAGTTTCTGCCAAAGGTCGTGTCGGAGTTCCATCTGAACCAGTCAATTGTCTTGCCAACATTCTTTCCCCGTCCTCATTCCTGCCCTGCTGAACGTCAGCTGCACACATTGGACTGCAAGAGAGCATTGGCCTTCTATCTGGATCGGACACAGCCCCACAGACAGTCCGCCCAACTGTTTGTTTCTTTTGATCCCAACAAGAGGGGAGTGGCTGTAGGGAAACGCACCATATCCAATTGGCTAGCAGATTGCATTTCCTTCACTTACGCCCAGGCTGGGCTGACTCTTGAGGGTCATGTCACGGCTCACAATGTTAGAGCCATGGCTGCGTCGGTAGCCCACTTGAAGTCAGCCACCATGGAGGAAATTTGCAAAGCTGCGACGTGGTCATCTGTCCACACATTCACATCTCATTACTGCCTGCAGCAGGATACCCGACGCGACAGTCGGTTCGGGCAGTCAGTTCTTCAGAACCTGTTTGGGCTTTAGGATCCAACTCCACCCCCCGAGGGCCCTGTTTGTTCTGTTCCAGGCTACACTCTCAGTTAGTTGGTAAATTTTTTAGGTCAATCTCAGTTATGTCCTCGCCGTTGCGAGGCCCAATTGACCAATGTTGTTGTTTTGAGTGAGCCTGGGGGCTAGGGATACCCCATCAGTGAGAACAAGCAGCCTGCTTGTCCTCGGAGAAAGCGAATGCTACATACCTGTAGAAGGTATTCTCCGAGGACAGCAGGCTGATTGTTCTCACCAACCCGCCCGCCTCCCCTTTGGAGTTGTGTCTTCCCTTAAATGTATTGTCTTGCTACATACTGGACTGGCCGGCTCGAGCCGGTTTCGGGCGGGAAGACGGCCGCGCATGCGCGGTGCGCGCGGGCGCGCGAGGGCTAGCAAAGGACTTTGCTAGTGAAGTTTCCGATTGGAGGGGCTGCCGTGGACGTCACCCATCAGTGAGAACAAGCAGCCTGCTTGTCCTCGGAGAATCCTCCGACACCGGAGTCCAGCGCTGCAGCAGAGAGTGTTGTAGTGGTCTCATATGAGCCCTGGCCCAGGGCACTACTTCCATCGTGGCCGTCATAGAGCCCAACAGCTGCACATAGTCCCAAGCCCCAAGCGGAGAGGCTACTAGGAACTGGTCCACCTGAGCCTGAAGTTTGACAATCCGATTGTCCGGCAGGAACACTCTGCCCACTTGGGTGTCGAATCGAACTCCCAGATACTCCAGGGACTGAGTCGGGCGCAGCTGGCTTTTCTCCCAGTTGATGATCCACCCCAGGGAGCTCAAAAGAGCAATCACCCGGTGCACAGCTTTGCCGCACTCTGCATAAGAGGGGGCTCGGATCAACCAGTCGTCCAGATAAGGATGGACTTGTATTCCTTCCTTTCGCAGGAAGGCCGCGATGACCACCATTACTTTGGAGAAGGTCCGCGGAGCAGTAGCCAACCCGAACGGGAGGGCTCTGAACTGGAAGTGTCGGCCCAGGACTGCAAAACGCAGAAAGCTTTGATGAGGAGGCCAGATGGGAATATGCAAGTACGCTTCCTTGATGTCCAAGGATGCCAGGAACTCCCCTGCCTTCACTGCCGCTATAACAGAGCGGAGACTCTCCATGCGAAAGTGCCGAACTTTCAAGGCCCGATTGACCCCTTTGAGGTCAAGGATAGGCCGTACAGAACCTCCTTTCTTTGGTACCACAAAGTAAATGGAGTAACGTCCCTTGCCAAGCTGATTTTCTGGCACCGGAACGACCGCACCCAGGCGGATCAGATTGTTCAATGTCTGCTGCACTGCCACAGCTTTGACCGGAGACTTGCAGGGAGAGAGTACAAACCCGTCTCTTAAGGGTCGGCAGAACTCTAGCTTGTAGCCGTCTCTGATGACTTCCAGCACCCAAGCGTCTGAAGTTACCCTGGTCCACTCGCCCAGAAACGAGGACAGGCGTCCACCAATCATGGACCAGGACCCCGTCATTGGGTACGAGACCCTGGGGGAGGACCAGAGGGCGCACCTCCGGGACGGCGGTCTCTGCGAAAGGAATGCTGCTTGGGGGGGGAAGTTCCTCTTGAAGGAAGAGGGGGCAGAGGAGCCCGACTTGCCCGGACGGTACCGACGGGCTTCCTGAAACCGTCCTCTGGAGTTACCGGGGCGAGCACTGGCCCGAGCCCTGACCTCTGGTAACCTCTTGCCCTTAGACATGCCGAGATCGGTCACAATTTTGTCCAGCTCGACCCCAAAGAGCAGCTTGCCTTTAAAAGGCAACTTAGCCAGGCGGGACTTAGAGGCGTGGTCAGCAGACCAATGCTTCAGCCAAAGCCACCGCCGCGCAGAGACTGTCTGAGCCATACCTTTAGCTGAGGCTCTCAAGACATCATACAGCAAGTCTGCCAAATAAGCCAAGCCCGATTCCAGGGCCGGCCAATCAGCCCTCAAGGAAGGATCCGAGGGGGAAGCCCGCTGCACAATCGTCAGGCACGCCCTGGCCACATAGGAGCCGCAAACTGAGGCCTGCAAACTTAAGGCAGCCGCCTCGAAGGACGACCTTAAGGCTGCCTCCAATCTTCTGTCTTGGGCGTCCTTTAGGGCCGTGCCACCTTCCACTGGCAACGCCGTTTTCTTAGTCACCGCAGTGATTAAAGAATCCACGGTAGGCCAAAGAAAGGCCTCCCGTTCACTTTCAGGCAAAGGATAGAGGCGGGACATAGCCCTAGCCACTTTGAGGCTCGCTTCCGGGACATCCCATTGAGCCGAAATTAAGGTGTGCATGGCATCATGCACGTGGAAGGTTCTAGGCGGGCGCTTCGTCCCCAGCATAATGGCAGAGCCAACAGGGGCTGAGGGAGAGACGTCCTCTGGAGAGGAAATCTTCAAAATGCTCATGGCCTGCACTAACAGGTTGGGCAAATCCTCTGAGCGAAAGATCCGCGCTGCAGAGGGGTCATCCGCTCCATCCGAGCGGGAATCCGTCTCCTCCAAGGAATCCCCAAGGGACCGTTGGGAGAACCCAGATACGCTGCCCTCATCTACATCAGAGGAAACAGAGTCCTCTAAGGCCTGGGAATCCACCCGAGGGCGTTTACTTCCGGGGGCCTCGACCCCTTTATCGGACAAGGTAGCAGGGGCAGCGTTTTGCATAAGAAAGGCCTGATGCAGCAGCAAAATAAACTCGGGGGAGAAACCCCCCAGACTGTGCACTTCAGCAGCCTGGGCCACAGCCCTAGACGCACCCTCAACCGGCACTCGCAAGAGCGGGGGAGAAACATGCTGTGCATCCAAGATGGCGTCCGGCGCGACACTCCGCGAAGGAGCCGCGCGGGAAGAACGGCGCTTAACTTTAGCCGCTTTTTTGCCGTCGCCCAAATCAAGGGCGGCCATGGCATTAACGTCTCCCAGCTCAAGGGCGGCCCAAGAAGAAGCCATCCGAGCACAGTGGCCGGCCAAGATGGCGGAGGCGAGCAGCGGGGGATGGGCGTTTATGGCGGGAAAAACCGCCGCACCGGAGGAAGAACCGGGACACTGACCGGCCTCCAAACTGACAGCCAACAAGGGCAAATCAGACTTTAAGACCCCCGCATCCCCGCTAGAAGCGCACACGCGGTCCGGGGAGCGATTCTTCGCGCCCTCGCCCTCCGACGCCATCGGCCACGCGGAGATCGATCGGGGAACCCCCGCCCGCTATAAAAAGGTAAAAATTACCTGCTTCTCGCTCCGAGCTGTAACGAACTGGGTCCCAGTGAGTAGCTGCAATAAACGTTTAAATAAAAGTCGAAATAAACGCCCTTAAGGACGTCCAAAATTTTTTTTTTTTTTTTTTTTTTTAACGGAGCCAGCGGGAGGGGGGAGAAAAGGAGGGACCTGGCACCACCAGGTTTGCACTTGCTCAAGAAGAGCCCTCAACCCCAGGTACTCAACAAAACCTAAAAATTAGGCTTGGAGACCTAGCCAGAGCTGCTGCTGTGTGTGACCACCACCTGCTGAGATAGAGAACATACTGGGGAGTTTCCGGCAGCACATGACCACATATAGGGAGGCAAAAGTTTGCTCTCTATCTCCACCTGCTGGTAGATGGACACAACCCACCACCAGTCTATGGATTGATCAGCATGATGATATGGAACAGATGTTAGCTTGATTAAATGGTCTGCCACTTTTTCCCCCCTTGATTTAAATTCAATCGGAAGAGCCCTAGAACAATTAGTAGCAGGTATCCATTTTACATAATCTTACCATTTTACATCATCTTACATTAGTTTAGTCTCTCACCCCCCCCCCCCCCCCAATTCTCACTCATTCCAGACACATCTTTTAATGAATAATCAATTATCCCAATTAAGAGGTCAAGAGTAAGATTTGATACCACAGGGTATTTTCATCAGAAGTTAATTCACAACAACTTATATCCTTGCACTTGGTGGAAAGGGCTCCTAGTTCTAAGAGAATGACGACTAGCAGGCTTTGTTGATCCAAGACAGATATGTAGATGAGACCTAAAGGGACAAAGTAGAGAAGTCGCACCTCCAGTCTGGCAGCATCTGTGCTGCCTCGGAGGAGGGAGGTCACCTAAAAGAAAAGCATCACCTTGGTTAAGCAAGAAGCAATCCTATAGCTGGGACCTGCTCTTGAGCGGATGCAATACCCTCTCACTGAGGATGTCTCTCCAGGGGCTTCTTCTCAGGAGGGAAGGGCTAGGACAGCCATTTTAGCAGGAGATTCTTAAGGTGGCTGGTAGACATGAGGATTGTTTGATCAATAGGCTGTCTGGCATGACAGACATCACCTAGATAAGATTTTAGATAATGCTGGGGAGAAGAAGTCAGATCTCTTGGTACAAGTAAGTACCAACAACATAAGAAAATCTGGAAGGGAGATTCTGGAAGTCAAATTTAAGATCCTAGGCAGAAAAACTCAAAACCTCCAGGGCATTTGCAGAAATGCTCCCCATTTCAGGTGGAGGACTCAAGAAGCACGAGGAGTTTCAATGTGAGAATGATACCACACTGCAAGGAAGAGTGACAGATATTCTAGGAACTGGGGGCATCATTCTGTGTAAGGGGGAGCCTATTGAGAAAATATGGGCTCCACCTTAACCAGAGTAGAACCAGGTTTACAGTTTATAAGAAGACTGAAGAGCCTTTAAATTAGAACCTGGGGGGAAAACCAGTAGTCAAAAGAGCAAATTCAGAGTGATGTATCTTTGAAGGCCATCATCAAAACAGGAAGGTTAGGACATCAAGTGTGGCTGCAAAAAAGGTCTGATGACCAAGAGAACAGCAGACAATAGACTGCAAACTATCCTTGTCAAATATTAAGAAGTTTGTAGATACAAACAAGAAACACACTTTGAAATGTCTGGATAGAAACGCTACAGGCCTAAGATGGGAGAGTTAAGAGTGTAGAGCACTAAATGAAGAGGTAGATATAACATGTACTTCAAACACTGTGATAACAAGGTACAAATTATATCACAATGATAAGGTGGATCAAATTGGAAAAGGTGGTGCTTTATGTTAAAGAGGACACTGAATCAAACAAAATATAAATTCAGCAGGGAACAGACTAATGTGGAATCCTTACGGATAATTCCATGTGTAAAGGAAAAGAGAATACTGCTCAAAATACCTGTGTTAGAGGGCTTCCACTCCAATGAACTGGCTAAAACAATATATAAATTCAAAAATTTCAAAATATTGTGGAGAGATAACCTCAGTGAAAAATACCAACATGCTCGCTAACAGTCTTCTATTCCAGGCTGGAAAATAAATATTGGGTTATAAACCCCCCCCCCCCCCCCCCCCCAAAAAAAAAAAACACCTCACTACATAACACAATCTGTGAAAATAAGATTTTAAGGACCTCTTTTACTAAACTGCGCTAGCGATTCACACCCAGTTTAGTAAAAGAGGGCCTAAGTCAAAGATTATAACATAACATAGGATACTTTTAGTCTGCATAAGTCTACACAGTTGTATGCGGATCATAATAAACCAAAGAACTAGACCAGTCCTAGGAATAGCGAAGATACTTACCTGTAGCAGATATTCTCCGAGGACAGTAGGACTTATATTCTCACAAGTGGGTAATGCAGTCCCGTTTTGCCCAGTCCAGAGCTTATGACAAGGTTTAGAAGAGCTTTGTGGCACATGAGACACACTTCGCCGCACATCTGTGAGTGACTGCCCACCTGAAGCAAGAGTGCAGTTAAATACTACAACATAAAAATAAAGAAAAGGAGACAACTCCAAGGGAAGATGGGTGGCTCTGTGAGAATATAAGGCCTGATGCCCTTGGAGAATACCTGCTACAGGTAAGTACCTTCACTTTCTCAGAGGACAAGCAGGCCATAATTCTCGTAAGTGGGGATCCTTAGCATCCAGGCTCACAGAAAACAAAACACTGGATAACTGGGCCTTGCAACGGTGAGGACTAAAACTATTCACAAACTGAGTGAGAGTACAGCCTGGAACAGAATAAAACAGGCCTAGCGGATGGAGTTGGATTCTAGACCCCAAACAGATTCTGCAACACTGTCTGCCCGAACCAACTGTCACGTTGTGTATTCTGCTCAAGGCAGTAATGAGATGTGAATGTGTGGACTGAAGACCACGTAGCAACCTTGCAAATTTCTTCAATGGAGGCTGACCACAAGTGGGTTACTGACGCAGCTATGGCTCTGACATTGTGAGCCGTGACATAACCCTTCACGGCCAGCCCAGCCTGGGCATAAGTAAAAGACATGCAATCTGCCAGCCAATTACAGATTGTGCATTTCCTGATGGTGACCCCCCATCCTGCTGGCATAAAAAAAATAAACTTAAAAAAAAAAAGGTGGGTGGACTGTCCGTGGTTCCTAGTCCGCTCCATACAATAGGCCAAAGCTCGCTTGCAGTCCAAGCTGTGTAAGGAGCTCTCGCCAGGATGGGTATGAGGTCAGGGAAAGAATATTAGCAAGACAATTGATTGGTTTACATGAATCTCCGACACAACCTTTAGTAGGAACTTAGGGTGCATGCAGAAGACTACTTTTGTGATGAAACTTAGTATAAGGTGTATTCACTACTAGGGCCTGAAGCTCACTGAAGTCACAGCCACCAAGAATATGACCTTCCTGGTAAAGTACTTCAGATGGTAGGAATTCAGTGGCTCAAAAGGCGCTTTCATCAGCTGGGTGAGAATGACGTTGAGGTCCCATGACACAGGCAGAGGTTTGACAAGGGGATCTGACAAAAGTAAACCTCTCATGAAGCGAACTAGGTGTCCAGAGATGAACTTACCCTCTACACGTTGATAAGCACTAATTGCACCGAGGTAAACCCTTACAGAGTTGGTCTTGAGATCAGATTTGGATAGGTGTAGGTATTTAAGCAGGGTCTGTGTACGATCAGATAGGGAATCTAAGGCCTTGCCCTCACACCAGATGGCAAAGTTTCTCCATTTAAAAAAGTAAAACCTCATAGTAGAATCTTTCCTGGAAGCCGGCATGACCCGGGAGATACCCTCTGAAAGACCCAAGGAAGCAAATTCTAGGCTCTCAACATCCAGGCTGTGAGAGCCAGACACTTAAGGCTGGGATGCAGAACAGATCCCTCGTTCTGAATGAGGAGGGTCAGAACACACTCCAATCTCCACGGTTCTTCGGAGGATTTCTCCAGAAGAGGGAACCAGATCTTCTGAGGCCAGTAAGGTGCGATCAGAATCATGGTCCCATGGTCTTGCTCGAGTTTCAGCAAAGTCTTCTCCACGAAAGGATACGCATACAGAAGGCTTGACCCCAATGAGGGAGGAAGGCATCAGACACTAGTCTGTCGTAAGCCTGAAGCCTTGAACAGAACTGAGGGACTTTGTGATTCATGTGAGTGGCAAACAGGTCCGCCAAGGGGGTGCCCCATGCTCGGAAGATCTCATGGCCAACGCCCATGTTGAGACACCACTTGTGCGGTTGCATAACCCTGCTCAGTCTGTCAGCTAGACTGTTTCTGCCCACCAGGTAAGTGCCGGTGAGCCCAATGCCACATCTGGATGGTCTCCTGACAGAGGTGAGATCCAGTGTCCCCCTGCTTGTTGGTGTAATTCATTGTAACCTGACAGTTGGATGAGTACAATTTGATGAGACAGCCAATCTCTGAAAGCCTTTAGAGCATTCCAGATCACTCGAAGCTCCAGGGGATTGACCTGAAGATCTGTTTCCTGGGCAAACCAAGCACCTTGAGTGTAAAGCCCATCTACAGGAGCTCCCCAACCCAGGAGAGATGCATCCGTAGTCAGCACTTTCTGTGGCTGAGAAATTTGGAATGGAAGTCACAGAGTCAAATTGGATTTAATGGTCCACCACAACAGAGAGCGAGCAAGCTCAGAGGACACTCGCGTGACATCTTCTAGACCTGACCTCCAGTGGCTTGGAATCACTGAGATCCCAGGGTTCATTGGGCAGATCTCATGTGAAGGCATGTCATGGGAGTCACAAACCGTGGAGGCCATGTGGCCAGACAACATTAACATCTGCCGAGCTGTGACATGTTGAGAGGCTCGAACCTGAGAAGCCAGTGCGCCTAGGGCATCTGCTCTCGGCCCTGGGAGAAAAGCGTGATTCCTCTGCGTATCGAGCAGGGCTCCTATGAATTCTAGTTGCTAGGCAGCATGAAGATGGGACATGGTGTAGTTTAGAACGAACCCTAGTAGCTCTAGCACCCAAACAGTCCTTTGCATGGACTCCCGAGCACGATCCTCTCACGTGCTCTTCAGTAGCCAACCATTGAGGTAAGGGAACACATGCCTCACGTGCCCTTCAGTGGCCAACCATTGAGGTAAGGGAACACATGCACCCCCAGCCTGTGTAGCAATACTGGGACTACTGTTCGGCATTTGGTAAAGACCCTGGGAGCTGGTGCAAGGCCAAAAGGCAATATGCGGTACTAGAAGAGCGAAGATACTTACCTGTAACAGGTATTCTCCAAGGACAGCAGGCGCTGATTATTCCAACAGATGGGTCGATGATTCGCATCTGCCCCGGAATCGCATAATGCATAGCAAAATGAAAAAGTTTTGCAAGAGCTTTCTGGCACGCATGCAGCACCACACCGCGCATGCACAGAGTGCCCGTCGCGCAACCGCACTGCTCAGTTCAGTACTACAGCATAAAAGAAAGCAACAAAACAACTCCAAGGGGAGGTGGGCGGGTTTGTGAGAATAATCAGCCTGTTGTCCTCAGAGAATACCTGCTACAGGTAAGTATCTTCGCTTTCTCCAAGGACAAGCAGGCTGCATTATTCTCACAGGTGGGGTATCCTTAGTATCCAGGCTCACACAAAACAAGAAACAATGATCAATTGGGCCTTACAACAGCGAGGACATAACGTAGATTAACCTGAAACTATATACAAACTAGCTGAGTGCAGCCTGGAGCAGAATAAAATGGACCTTGGTGGTTGGAGTTGGATTCTAAACCCCAGATTCTGCAGCACCAACTGCCCAAACCAACTGTTGCATCAGGTATCCTGCTCAAGGCAGTAGTGACATGTGAATGTGAGAACTGAAGACCATGTTGCAGCTTTGCAAATCTCTTCAATGGAGGCCAACTAAGTGAGACACGGACACAGCCATGGCTCTGACATTATGAGCCGTGACATGGCCCTCCAGGGTCAACCCAGCTTGGGCAAAAGTGAAGGAAATGCAATGTGCTACTCAACTGGAGACTGAGTGTTTTCCAATGGCGACTCCCCTCTTGTTTGGATCAAAAGAAATTAACAACTGGGCGGACTGTCTGAAGGGCTTCGTCCGCTCCATGTAAAAGGCCAATGCTCTCTTGCAGTCCAAGGTGTACAAGCTGCTTTCGCCAGGGTGGGCATGAGGACAGGGGAAAAAAAATGTCGGCAAGACAACGCGCCCAAAGCCACATCTGGACGGCTTCTAAACAAGGGGGGGGGGGGGGGCCAGATCTGGTGCCCCCCCCCCTACTTGTTGGTGTAGTACATCACAACCTGATTGTCTGTCTGAATTAAGATAATTTGGTTGGACAGCCGATCTCTGAAAGCCTTTAGAGAATTCCAGATCGCGCGAAGCTCCAGGAGGTTGATCTGAAGTCCTGTTTCCTGGGTGGACCAGGTTCCGAGTGTGAAGCCCATCTACATAAGCCCCCCATCCCAGAAGAGGTGCATCCGTCGTCAGCACTTTCTGTGGCTGAGGAATTTGGAATGGGCAAACTATGGTCAGATTGGATCGAAATGTCCACCACTGTAGGGAATTTCGAAAGTCGGTGGACAGCTGGATGACATCTTCTAGATCCCCCATGGCCTGATGCCATTGAGAAGCTAGGGTCCGTTGAGCAAATCTCATATGCAGACGTGCCATGGGCGTAACATGAACTGTGGAGTGTTACGATTGTGGTCGTGACCCCTCTCAAACTTACCTTATTTCTGGTGGTCAGCTTCTTAGCTGGCTTCTGTCTGTTCTTCCTGAGTCAGCTCTGTCTCTGTGTGCTGGCTGCTTCCAGCATGGCTCTAATTACTCCACTATACTGCACCTGTGTGTGTTGCCTGAGTTAGCTCTGTCTCTGTGTGCTGGCTGCTTCCAGCATGGCTCTAATTACTCCACTATACTGCACCTGTGTGTGTTAAGCCTCTGTGCTTCAGTATGCTTCCTGCCTGTGTCCAGTAGTTGTGACATCATCAGTCAGGGCCTTGATAAGGAAGTGGTGTTCTTCCATTCAGGGCCTTTACAAACGCCAAAGGTCCAGGTTAGAGTTGGTGCAGTTTGCACTTCTGCGTTGTCTTGCTTAGCCTTGCTTTATAGTTTATGTTCCTAGTAGGTATTCCTTGTTTGTTTGTCTCCTGATTCCTTTCTGGAATCCAGTTCTGTTGGTTCCCTTTCCTTCCTGTCTGAGAACCCTGAACCCCTTGTGCAGTTAGCACTGCAGCCCTGCTTTTGCCTAGGTGCTTGTGGGCACTTCTGAACCCTGTCTGCTTTTGGCTTCCTTTCCCTCCTGTCCGAGAACCCTGAACCCCTTGTGCAGTTAGCACTGCAGCTCTGCTATTGCCTAGGTGCCTGTGGGCACTTCTGAACCCTGTCTGCTTTTGGCTTCCTTTCCCTTCTGTCTGAGAACCTGATTCCCCAGTGCAGTTTGCACTTCAGCCTTGCTTTTGTCTGGGTGCCTGTGGGCACGTCTGTATCCTGGTTCCCTGTTCACCTTGGGCTTCTACCCTACCCTGGTTAGTCAAGCTTGTCTGGAAGTCCTTCTCCCTGTATAGTATCTGTACTTCCTCCGTTCGTGGCTGGCTGTCTTCAGCTTCAGTTCCTCTCCTGCTTGTGTCTGCCCTGCTTGCTTTCAGTTGCCTTCCAGTCCGGTCTGTTTGGGAATCCTGAATCCTATCCTGAACCCTGTTTTGGCCAAGCTTGTTTAGTGTTCCTTCTAGTGTGAGTTTCCTGGTGTTCCAGCCTGCTAGTTCCAGTACCAGTTTTCCTCCAAATCCTGCTGGCTGCCTGCACCCAGGGGCTCAACCCCTGAGGAACGGCGGCCAAGTGTAGGTGAAGCCTGGTTCCAGTCCCGTGTGTTCCTGTCCAGTCCGTTCCAGTCCAGTGCATTCCAGTCCGTGTGTTCCGGGCTCACTTGTCTGCGTCTGCAGTCCTTGCCTTTGCCAGTGTGCTAGCCCAGTGTTGGTTGGTGGGTTTTGCCTGCTGCTGCCGCTCTTGTCAGCAGCCCAAGGGCTCACGATTGCTCCAGAGTCCGTGCCTGCGTGTTTTGAACCTGAGAACCTGACATAGAGGCCATGTGCCTCAAGAGTCTCAACAACTGCCGAGCTCTGACCTGCTGAGACGGTCAAACTGTGGACACCAGGGACAGGAGGGTGTCTGCTCTTGTCTCGGGGAGATAAGTCTTCGTGTTCAGCAGTGCTCCAATGAACTCCAATTTCTGAACAGGAGAGAGATGGGACATGGAGTAATTTATTACAAACCCTAGTAGTTCCTGCACCTGAATAGTCATCCGCATAGACTCCAGAGAACAGTCCTCAGAGATGCTCTTCACCAGCCAATTGTCGAGATAAGGAAACACATGCACTCCCAGTCTGTGTAGCGACACTGCAACTACTGCTAGGCACTTTGTAAACACTCCGGACGCAGATACCAGGCCAAAGGGGAGTACACGGTACTGAAAGTGCTGTGTTCCCTGAAGAAATCAAAAATATTTCCTGTGAGCTGGGAGTATCGAGACGTGTGTGTAAGCATCCTTTTAAGTCCAGAGAGTATATCCAATCGCTTTCCTGAATCATGGGAAGAAGGGTGGCCAGGGAAACCATCCTCAACTTTTCCAAGACTAGGAATTTGTTCAGGGCCAATAGGTCTAGAATGGGACGCATCCCCCCTGTTTTCTTTTGCACAAGGAAGTATCTGGAATAGAATCCAAGCCCTTCTTCCCCTTGTGGAACGGGTTCAACAACATGGGCTTTTAGAAGGGCGGAGAGTTCGTCTGCAAGTACCTGCCTGTGTTGAGCTGTAAGAATGAGCTCCCGGTGGGCAATTTGGAGATCTGGATTCCAGATTGAGTGTGTATCCTAATCAGACTATTTGAAGAATCCACCGTTCAGAGGTTAAGAGAGGCCACCTTTGGTGAAAAATCATTAACCTACCTCCAACCGGCAAGTCATCTGGTATGGACACTTTTACTGTGAATATGCTTTTCTGGAGTCAGTTAAAAGCCCGTCCCTTGCTTTTGCTGGGGAGCAGCAGGGGCCTTAGGCGAACGCTATTGACGAGAACGAGTGTGCTGGGGCTGAGCCTGAATAAGCTGTCGGAAAGCTGGAGTGTACCTACGCCTAGCATAGAAATAGGGAGCACTCTGTGCCCCCCCCCCCCAAAAAAAAAAACCTCCTGGTTGAGAAGGCTGTAGCAGAAGCGCCTGGCTAGTGAGAGAAGCCACAGCATCATTATGCTTTTTGATCTGGTCAACCAGGTCTTCCACCTTCTCTGAGCATCGCTATACCTTGAGCAGAGATCCTGGATGCTACATCAAAAGTGCCGTGTGTCCCTGGCCAGGAATTTACGACACGCCTTCTGTAGCCTGACCACCTGACGAAAAGGTTTGGCCTGCTCCGGGAGGGAGGGCATCAACAAAGGAAGACAGCTGCCTCACCGAGTTCCAAAAGTGCACGCTTATGAAGAGCTGGTAAGACTGGATACGGCAGCAAGCATAGCGGCCTGATACGTCTTCCTCCCAAAAGAATGCAAGGTCCTAGCTTCTTTGCCTGGGGGCGCCAAGGCATAGTCTCTAGTACTCTTGGCTCTATTGAGGGCAGAGTCCACCACCATGGAATTGTGGTGTAACTGAGACCACAACAATCCAGGTTCACCGTGGATCCGATACTGGGAATCGGACAGACAGAGGGAATGACCAGTTTCGCTTAAGGACTTCCTGGAGTACCTTATACAAAGAAGCCGTCACTGCCTCCTTAGGTGGAGAGATGTAGTACAGGCCCTCGAGCATCTCAGCCCTGGGCTCACCCCTCCACTTCCATAGGGAATGGAATGGCCTCAGCCATTTCCTGAACAAACGATGAAGTAGAGAGGTTCTCTGGAGGAGACAGTCTCCTTTCAGGTGGAGGGGAAGGTTCAAAGGGAATCCCAAAAGACTCATTGGAGGATCTCCCTCTGACTCCTCAAGTGTCCTCCTCAGCATCAGGCACTTCCCTCAGGGAGCTCCGAGACTGAGCCCGCCTCGACGACCGACATCCTTGATGGTGATGACGAGAGGCGGACGCCTGCCCAGACTGCTGCGAAGCTTCCTCTCCCAACATCAATGGGGAGTTGACCTGGGTGGCAGCCGACACAGGAGCCACAAGCGGCACCGAGAATGGGGACATCACCACGGGTGAAGGGCTAGTCACAGCTGCAGCAGACAGCATGGCAGGCGCAAGCACCCCCCCGATGCCGAAGGTGACTGGCACAGCAGTCCTTCCAGAGGTTCTGGAAGTAGGGCCCAGATGCGCTCGTCGAGAGCCGCCATCGTAGAAGGCTGGGGGCCCGGTGAAGCAATCGCTGGCAGAATCGGTTGAGGTTCAGCAGCAGGAACCGGATTGCTAAGAGGCAGACGCATTGGCATTTCCTGTATGAAGAGGAAGTGGTCCTCCCAGAGCCGATGCTTCTCGGGTGACAAATCCTTCGACGCTACGGAGCTCCCAGCACCGTGTGACAAGGGAGAACAGTGACTATGCTTTTTTTTATTTTTTTTATTTATAACCATTTAAATTTTTACAAGCGATAAAACAACTTGCTGGAAATACAGAGGTAATTCTTTTCTCTTCCTTAGACCACTAAATAGCGAGAGTGAAACAAGACAAGGAGATCAATTAAACAGTAAACAGATAAAAAAGTGGTATTAACCTGATTATCCTCAGATATTACTCGTCTAATTCATTATTCCACATTGATCATCTGGTTGGCTTCTTCAAGGCCAATAAGATTTATAGTCAAATCATTTAATTGAAAACATACTTATTGTCCAATATTAATTAGAAATAATACATCTGATTACATTCTCTCTCTTTTAAAAACCAGAAATTATTTAACAATACATATACTTTAGTCTCTAATTCAAATCCCACTGATTAAAGTAATCCCAGTTTTCATAGGCTTCACTCCTTTTAAAGTAATAATTGAGGAAATATTTCTGAGGAACACTTTAGGAGTCATACCCGGAACTCAGGGAAAAACAATCTCGATATTAATCATCTATAATAATGTTCATTTTATTATTCAAAGTTTCTGGTTTAGTATCATTTTCAAAATCATAACCACTTCTTGCTCGTGTAGAATCATTTGTTATATCAAATTTTCACTCTCAAAGGGTTCAGTTAAATTGTCCATGTAACTCTCTAATAAAATTGAAACAATTATTTACTGCCACCGTTAGGTCCCGAAGCGCCTTCCAGATGATATTCAATGTAACCTCCACGGGAGCCAAAAACTCCAAGTTGATTTCTCTTAGGTGATTCGGGTTCTGCTGTAAACGTCCTCCGTTTCAGCATATGCCTCTAACTCACTCCTCCACTCCTTTGGACATAGTGGTTGAATAATTCGGGAGCGATGGAGTTGTTTTTTCCAGGTCCAAGAGCGTTGATGCTCCTTCGCCGGCGCTAATCAAAGAACTCACCAACCCTTTCATCTGTGGGCAGTTCGTTGTGCAGCGGTCCCGCACTTGCTGCTCAGGGGACAAAACGCTGGCCATCGGCAGCTGACCGCCGGTTGTCCCCTTCCTCTGTTAAATAAAGTGCAATTGCAGAAAGGAAATTTACGTAAAGAATACGAAACTTCAGAGGGCAGCTGGGCCGTTGGGCATACGAACTTCAGGTCGCCATCTTACCACTCTCCCAGGACTGTGCTTCTTAGCGTTCGCTCGGTGCCAACAAGGACGACATCGAATCCTTGTGTCGTCTCAGGGTCGATGGTCGGTCCCGAGGGGGGGGGGGGGGGGGGATGCACAGCAGGAGGCCTCGAGATAGGTGGAGACCCACTCAATGCCTCACAGATCCCAGCATGTCTTGGCCTCTCAGCAGCCATGTACACCTCTGCTCCAGACGTCGATGCATCATTCAATGTCTACGTTGACCCACCAACCTCGGTACCGATGCTGAAGGACCGGACCAAGTCCCAAAATGTTTCTCACATTGGGTCCTTTTCTTCATACAAAGACACAGTGCACAACGAGCTGGGCTATGGTTGGGCCCAAGGCACAGAATACACCAAGAATGGGTATCTGTACCTGAGATGGTCCGGTTGCACCAAGTACAACGTTTGAAGCCACTGGATGTATTCGTATTCTATGACATGGAAGGAAAAACGGCACCGGCAAAATCAAAGGACTCAATTGTGCCTAAGTAAAAAGGGCACAAAAAAGGTAGAAACCCAACTGCGTTGCCTAAAACCGTCCACAGTCAAAAAAGAAAGGAAACAAACAAGGGAACAAAAAGGTACGTGAAGAAATAAAGGATACTTTTTTTTTTTTTAAAGAACAAAATAAAGAAGGGAAAAAACAAGCGACAAAAAGTAAAAGCAAAATAGAAGGCTCTTTTCCCGGGCAATAATAAGGAGCACAGAATGAATCTGCCGCATCTTGTCAAATGGCCACAAATGCAAGCAACCCACGTCAAAGGGCACACACTTGATCTTATCTCACACAAACATTCAACAGACCAGAACCTAATAACAGATATTAAATGGACAGAAACACCCTGGACTGATCACTACAAATTAAATTTATCCCTACACTGGCGGAAGAATGGATTATACCAAATACAAGAACACACATCCTACACCACAAGAGGTCAAGTAGACACAAAAACATTCTGGCAACAGATATACAACAATGAATGGACAGCACAAACAGACTTCATATATTACCTCGTGGAATGGGATAAAAAATGCAAATGCATACTAGATGAAATAGCACCCTTACGAACAAGAACTTCACGTAAGCATAACTTGATACCATGATTCAATGATTAACTGAAAAAGCTAAAAGCACAATACACGAAACTCGAACGAGCATAGAGAAAAACAAAAGATGAACACACACTCAACACATGGAAACAATCACAAAGAAAATACAAATATGCAATAAGACAGACCAAAAGATCATACTATAAAACTAAAATAGGGACAGACTACAAAGACACAAAGAAACTATACCAACTCATGAACAAACTCCTAGACACCAACTTGGTCACTACATCGAATACAGACATCCCATCTGCAGACAAACTTGCTAAGTATTTAATGAAAAAATTGCAAATCTATTCAACACGCTACCTCAGGACAACACTGACATCAAAATCTTCCTTAATGAGTTGGACCCAGCCACTGGCGAATACCCGGCTGACCGAACCTGGTTAAAATTCGCCCTCCTTATCGTCGATGCTGTCTTGCTGGCCCCTGACCGCTTCATAGCAGACCTCACATACCACTTAAACTACATGCTTCAGCAAGGTCTCTTCCCTAAGGAAAGTGGCAATATCCTACTTACTCCGATACCAAAATACACCAAGAAAAAAACAACTGAAATCACTAACTACCATACAGTAGCATCCATTCCGTTGTCAATCAAACTGATGGAAAGCATGGTAGCCAAACAACTTACAGATTATATAAACAAAATCTCAAAATTACACGAATCACAGTCAGGTTTTCGCCCCCCTCCACAGCACAGAAACAGTACTACTCACTCTCCTAGCCAAATTCAAGCAGGAAATAGCAATAGGCAAAAACATTCTCCCCCTCCAATTCGACATATCTAGTGCATTCGACATGGTAAACCATAATATATTAATAAGATTACTAGATAAGTTTGGGATTGGTGGAAACATACTTAGTTGGATCAAGGGTTTCCTAAACACAAGAACATATCAAGTAAAATCAAACTCAAACACATCATCACCGTGGAAAGCAGACTGCGAAGTACCACAAGGATCACCGCTATCACCGATCCTCTTCAACCTAATGATGACCCCACTAGCCAAGTCTTTACCCAACCAAGGCCTTAACCCTTTCATCTATGCAGACGATGTCACAATATTCATTCCTTACAAATCTAAACTGGCAGAAATCACCAACGAAATCAAGATCAGCCTGATTTCATGGACTCTTGGGCAAATGCACTTCAACTAAAACTAAACAAAGAAAAAACACACTGTCTCATCCTCTGATCCCTACACACCGCGGATAACCGCAATTATCAGCACCCCAGATTACACCCTCCCTATCTCAGACAGCCTGAAAATCCTCGGCGTTTCAATGGACCACAACTTAACACTAGAGAGCCAAGTGACATCCACAACAAAGAAAATGTTCCACTCAATGTGGAAACTCAAAAGCATGAAACAATTCTTCCCGAGGGGAACATTTCGCAACCTGATACAATCAATGGTACTAAGCCATGTAGACTACTGCAATATTATTTATGCGTGATGCAAAGAACATACCTTAAAGAAACTTCAGACCGCTCAAAACACGGCAGCTAGGCTTATCTTAGGAAAAACGCGATTTGAAAGTGCAAAACCCCTTCACGAAAAACTACACTGGCTCCCAATCAAAGAACATATTGCTATCAAAATCTGCACTCTGGTTCACAAATTTATCTACGGTGAAGCTCCGGGATACATGACAGACTTGATCGACCTACCAACTAGAAACACATCCGAATCAACACGAACGTACCTAAATCTGCACTACCCAAGCGGCAAAGGGATTGACCTACCAACTAGAAACACATCCGAATCAACATGAACGTACCTAAATCTGCACTACCCAAGCTGCAAAGGACTCAAATACAAATCAACTTACGCGTCCAGTTTTTCCTACATACGCACACAACTGTGGAATGCATTACCAGAAGCCTTGAAAACTACGAACAACCACCTAAATTTCTGGAAAACACTAAAAACTAACCTGCTTAAAAAGGCATACCCTACCAATCTAACATAAATGCCTGATCTCTGCAACACAACAAAACTAAAGAATGTAATGGACATAACAGAACTCTTCTGTTGTACGATTCCCTAGTGTGGCTGTGCCACATGACCTTTCTCTTACCACAACATCACTTTGTATTTGTTTACACCGGAGTCTGTAATGCCTCTCCGGTACTATGTAAGCCACATTCAGCCTACAAATAGGTAGGAAAATGTGGGATATAAATGTAACAAATAAAATAAATTTAAAAAAAAACTGAGGTACATGCTCAAATTTTTCTTTTTTGCTATGGACGTTGACCCAATTGTGAGTATAATCCAGCCTGCTTATCCTTGGAGAAAGAAATCAGTACTTCCTTCACTGTCATTGACGTCTACACCCTGTGAGGCAACAGCAATGAAGATCTGGTCACCGGCACTGATGTAGCCTCGGAGAGAGTCTGGGGCAGTTCCGATAAGTACATAAGTAATGCCACACTGGGAAAGACCAAGGGTCCATCGAGCCCAGCATCCTGTCCACGACAGCGGCCAAACCAGGCCAAGGGCACCTGGCAAGCTTCCCAAACGTACAAACATTCTATACATGTTTTTCCTTCGATGCCAAATTGGGAGCACCCTGCAACAACTGCATCAGTTCCTCTTGGAGCATATTCTGGAAAGGAGGGCATTGGCAAAGGCTCGGGAGCTGGGGCAAAGGTAATCTGAGAAAACGTTGGTGTCAAACATAAGAAAAGCCATACTGGGTCAGACCAATGCTCCATCTAGCCCAGTATCCTGTTTCAACAGTGGCCAAGCCAGGTCACAAGTACCTGGCAGAAACCCAAATTGTGGCAGCATTCCATGCTACAAATTCCAGGGCAAGCAGTTGCTTCCCCATGTCTGTCTCAATAGCAGCCTATGGATTTTTCCTCCATGAACTTCTCCAAACCTTTTTTAAACCCAGATACGCTAACCACTGTTACCACATCTTCTGCCAAAGAGTTCCAGAGCTTAACTATTCATTGAGTGAAAAATATTTCCTCCTATTTGTTTTAAAAGTATTTCCATGTAACTTTCTCGAGTGTCCCCTAGTCTTTGTACTTTTGACATGAGTAAAAAATCAATTTACTTCTACTCGTTCTTCATCATTCAGGATTTTGTACACCTCAATCATATCTCCCCTCATCCTTCTTTCCAAGCTGAAGAGCCCTAACCTCTTTAGCCTTTCCTCATACGAGAGGAGTTCCATCCTCTTTATCATTTTAGTCGCTCTTTTTTGAATCTTTTCTAAATCCGCTATATCCTTTTTGAGATATGGTGATCAAAACTGAACACAATACTGAAGGTGAAGTCGCACCATGGAGCTGTTAGGTTTCTCAAGCAGAAACTATGTTTGTGAGCCCTTGGGCCACTGCCGAGGAGCTGCAGTGGCAGGCAAACCACCCCACACCAGGAACCAGACAGAACTCAGATAGGAACAGCAAGACTTCACCTGCACTAGCCGCCCTTCCCCAGGAGTTGAACCCCTGGCTGCAGGCGGCCGACAGGACTTACAGGACAGGGTAGGAACTGGAAGCTGCAAGCAGCCACTAAAACAGGGAACAAACACTAACACGAGACAGAACTGAAAGCTGCCAGGCAGCCACTGAACAAGAAACACAGACAAACAGAAACTAAACACAAAAAGACCAACAAGGAACAAGTCTAGGAAACAAACAATAACCCTAAGCTAAACTACACACAGACTAACTAGAATCAGACAAGTAACTAGAATAAAAACCAAGCTAGGCAGAAGTGCAACAAGCACCAATAAACCAGGGCCTAAGGCGATGCAAAGGCAAAGCAGAGAATTTCCAACTGGCTAATAAGCCCAGCAGCAGCTGAGGCTCAAGCTGCAGCAATCACCAGGCAACTACGGGTGCTGTGTAGGTTCAACCAAAGCATGTCTGGCAGCCCAGAAGATCCGGACCGGACTGAGCTGAAATCTGGAACGGGTGACAATAACCAGGCAGTCCATTGCAGCCACCAGGTGGCGAGAGGAAGGAGAGCACGAAACATGGGCACAACTGAGACAGGAGCAATACAGAGGCATTATAGTATGTTGGTCTTATTTACCATCCCTTTTCCTAATAATTCCTAAGGTTATCAATAGAAATCAAACAAAATAAAACATGGAAAAGAAAATAAGATGATACCTTTTTTATTGGACATAACTTAATACATTTCTTGATTAGCTTTCGAAGGTTGCCCATCTTCGTCAGATCGGAAATAAGCAAATGTGCTAGCTGACAGTGTATATAAGTGAAAACATTCAAGCATTACTATGACAGTCTGACAGGGTGGGAGGATTGGGGTGGGTAGGAGATATGCATGGGGACATCAAAGCATATCATTGATATTCTAACAGGATGTTTTATTTTGTTTGATTTCTATTGATAACCTTAAGAGTGGACTAACACGGCTATCACACTCCTCTACTAATAATTCCTAGCATCCTATTTGCTTTTTTGGCTGCTGCCAAACACTGAGCAGAACATTTCAACGTATTACCTACAACTGCATCTAGATCTTCTTGGGTGCTGACCCCCCAAGGTGCACCCTAGCCTCAGTTAACTATGATTCAGGTTATTCTTCCCAATGTGCATCACTTTGCATTTGTCCACATTAAATTTCATCCGCCTTTTGGATGCCCAGACTTCCAATTCCCTAAGGTCTTCCTTCAATTCTTCAGTCTGCATGTGTTAGTTTTGTGACATCTTCAAATGTTGTTGTCATTCCGATTTCCAGATTATTTATAAATATGTTAAATAGCATCGGTTCCAATACTGATCTCTGCAGTACTGCACTATTCACCCTCCTCCATTTCTGTCCAATAACCAATTACTAATCCACACCAGAACATTGCTTCCTATTCCATGACCCTAATTTTCTCAGGAGTCTCTCATGAGGAACTTTGTCAAAAGCTTTCTGAAAATCTAGATACACTACATCAACTGGCTCACCTTTATCCACCATGTTTATTCACACCTTAAAAGAAACTGGCACCGCTTCTCGGGTATTGGAGGATCTGATGTCCCAACGCTCCTTGTACCACGCGTGGAGGAAGATCAATGCTTATGCTTCTCATGGTTCTGCCGATGTAGAGCACCTCAATCCCCTGCCACCGACTAGGACGCCGCTGAATCCGTACGTATCCTCGGTCTACGGTCCGATGCTTATCGTTCCTGGGGCCTGTTATCAGCACCCGGTGTCAAGGAAGGTTGAGACCCAATTGATGCTAGTGCATTCTCCGTGGATGCCTAAGTCTGAGCAGCCATGGAGATCAATGCCACCAGTGCCAAAGTTGATGTTCCAAAATCATGTCCCAAACATTAATATATTCAGCAGGATATATTAAAAATATATTCAAAATATATACAGCAAGATATTTCTCATAATCTTATATAGACACTTATAGGGATTATCAGATCTACATGCATCTCGCAACCATATGAACAATCTTGTTCTATCGTTATAGATGAAATGGTGCGGTGCAAATCCTCATAGAATCCCACTTTTATTACTGTGTATATTTACTTTTTTTTCAAAAGAATTTTCAGTTTTGTATTCCAACTCGCACACTATAGCAAAAATATTTTGGCATAACAAACGTGCTCCTTCGTATAAACTTATCTTTAGTGGCAGCACATAAAGACGTCAGGGAACCCCCGCCGACATGGCCAAGTTTCGCATAATGCTTTATCAAGGAAGAGGCTCTCTGCAACACAAAAAAGTTAATAAAAATTGTGCTAACATCAAAAAAGTTTCTTATGACTTAAAAATGTATAATAAATTATGTTCTTTTACCATTACATCCTTCATATGCTCCTGCATAAAAAAGATGGCCACGGCGTTTCAGCGCGAACCTCCCATTTAAATAAGCTACAGCTGATCACAAAAGGGGTACTTTTGCTATAGTGTGCGAGTTGGAATACAAAACTGAAAATTCTTTTGAAAAAAAAGTAAATATACACAGTAATAAAAGTGGGATTCTATGAGGATTTGCACCGCACCATTTCGTCTATAACGATAGAACAAGATTGTTCATATGGTTGCGAGATGCATGTAGATCTGATAATCCCTATAAGTGTCTGTATAAGATTATGAGAAATATCTTGCTGTATATATTTTGAATATATCCTGAAATAGCCTGCTGAATATATTAATGTTTGGGACATGATTTTGGACATTGATTTATAGTCCCCACATTTTTTCTATTTGGTGGTTCAAAATAGAGAAGTTGATGTTCCGGCATTCAAGGAGCCAAAAAATTGCTCTCTTTAAGCCAGTCGCAGTCACTGACTTATCACCTGCATTTTTAAACAGAGATCACAATCAGAGGAGTCATGATCTGGCTCAAGACACCTGATGCACCAACTGTGCGGGTCCATAGCAGAAATCACCTATCTACACCGGGCGCACTTCTTGAAGCTATTGGAGGTCTTCTATGACACTGAAAAAAGCATCTAGGGCAAAATTAAACTCCTCAATCTTTAACTCTCCAAAAGGGGCAGTGTTAAAATTGAGGTCGGGGCTGTGGCTTACACCAGGCAGCCACACCTGAAAATAATTAAAAAACAAAACAGAAAAAGGCTGAAAAATCTCAAAATAATTAGAGGGGGGTGAGGAAAAACGAAAAACTGAGAAAAAGTAAAAAAAAAAAAAAAAAAAAAAAGAAGAATACCTACATGGGCAGGGCACTTAGAAAGATTCAATAGCACAGCACATGCAAACGCATCCTCTTAGCTCCATGAAAAAAAGATTGGGGGACCCATGCTCATGAATCAGGTGGGAAGGCACTAGAGCCTGTGTGGTGCGATGCTGCTAGAACTTAGTATTTCACTTGCTAGTCAACATCCACAATGGGAGGCATCATCCAGATGTGAGAATAAGAAGGCTTGCTTGTCCACAGAGAACCAAATAAAGAAAACAAAGAAACAACATAAGCACTGGCAAGTTAGCTGCAAAGCACTGATAAGGCCAAAAAAAAAAAAAAACCGAAGCGAAACTTGCGTCGGAGACAACAACTCAGAGTAATAACTTTTTTCAGGTATATCTGAAGCAGAAAGCCTGTTAGGGAATCTGTGGGACCAGTAGATCATCAAGGAGTGAAAGAGGTACTCAGGGAAGACAGAGAAATAACAGAGAGGCTAAATATATTCATTGCTTCTGTCTTTACTGATGTAAGAAATTTACCTGTACCAGAGATAGTTTTCAAGGGTGACAATGAAGAGGAACTGAAAGAAATCTCAGTGGTGAACCTTTAAAAATGTACTAAGCCAAATCGACAAATTGAAGAGTAGTAAATCACCTGGACCGGATGGTACACACCCTAAGCCAGTGATTTCCAAACCTGGTCCTGTAGGCACTCCAGCCAGTCAGGTTTTTGAGCTACTCACAATGAATATTCATAAGAGATATTTGTATGCACTGCCTCCACTGCATGCAAAACTCTCATTAATACAATATTAATTGTGGATATCCCAAAAAACTGACTGGCTGAGGAGCCTCTAGGATCAGGTTTGGGAACCACTGCCCTAAGGTACTGAAATAATTCAAATATGAAATTAGATATCTGCTGTTAGTGATCTGTAACCTGTTACAAATGTCTGTAGTATCTGAAGACTGGAGGGTGGCCAATGTAATGTGTTTTTAAAAAGGGATTCAGGAAATTACAGACTGGTAAGTCTTGACGTCAGTGCTTGGCAACATAGCGAAGATAGATAACTGTAGCAGGTATTCTCCAAGGACAGCAGGCTGATTGTTCTCACATGTGGGTTGACGTCTGTGTCGGCCCAGGAATCGGCATTTTGCAAGCAAAATATATAAAAAAAAGTTTTGCCCGAGTCTTTTGGCGCGCATGCAGCACGCACCGATTTCCCGCCCGTCACGTGAACGCGTTCCTCAGTTAAATCAAAAGCATAAAAAGAAACAAATCAACTCCAAAGGGGAGCTGGGCGGGTTTGTGAGAACAATCAGCCTGCTGTCCTCGGAGAATACCTGCTACAGGTATGTATCTTCGCTTTCTCCGAGGACAAGCAGACTGCTTGTTCTAACATGTGGGGTATCCCTAGCATTCAGGCTCACTCAAAACAAACATTGGCCAAATGGGCCTTGCAATGGCGAGGACATAACATAGATTGACCTGAAACAATAAACAACTAACTGAGAGTGCAGACTGAAACAGAACAAAAATGGGTCTAAGGGGGTGGAGGTGGATTCTAAACCCCAAACAGATTCTGCAGCACCGACTGCCCAAACTGACTGTCGCGTCGGATATCCTGCTGAAGGCAGTAGTGAGATGTGAATGTGTGGACTGATGACCACATTGCAGCCTTGCAAATCTCCTCAATGGAGGCTGACTTTAAGTGAGCCACCGACACAGCCATGGCTCTAACATTGTGAGCCGTGACATGGCCCTCCAGAGTCAGCCCAGCTTGGGCGTAAGTGAAGGAAATGCAATCTCCTAGCCAATTGGAGATTGTGCATTTTCCGATGGCGACTCCCCTCCTGTTGGGATCAAAAGAAACAAACAACTGGGTGGACTGTCTAAAGGGCTTTGTCCACTCCTCGTAAAAGGCCAATGCTCTCTTGAAGTCCAAGGTGTGCAAACTGCTTTCGCCAGGGCGGGTATGAGGACGGGGAAAGAATGCTGGCAAGACAATTGACTGGTTCAGATGTAATTCCGACACCAGCTTTGGCAGGAACTTAGGGTGCATGCGGAGGACTACTCTGTTGTGATGAAATTTGATATAAATTGCATGTATTACTAAGGCCTGAAGCTCACTGACCCTACAAGCTGAAGTAACAGCCACCAAGAAAACGACCTTCCAGGTCAAGTACTTCAGATGGTAGGAATTCAGTGGTTCAAAAGGAGCTTTCATCAGCTGAGTGACAACGACGTTAAGATCCCATGACACTGGTAGAGGTTTGTCTTTGGAGCCACTCTAGTCTGGCAGGTTAATTTGAGCTTTGTATAACGGGCATCCTGGTGGTACCAATAGGCTTAACCTCCCAAATGCCTGCACCCCTTATGCACTGTCCATTCTGCTCTAAGACGGGTAAGGTGGCATATTAAGGACTGCCCAACCTAAGACACGAGGCTTGGACTCATAATGGGATTTAAACATCTCACTACTGTGGAGATATGAATTAGCAGGAACAATATAACTGGAGGTATGGGAATAGTCTGTCACTACAGTGACAGATCAGGTACCCAGGTTTGCTTCCATCTTGCCTCCATGAAAAAAAAAAAAAAAAGGGGGTGGAAATGTCAGGATTGCTGGAAGTCAAAATTATTGCTGGACATACTTATATTAATATGAAACCAGCTTCTGACCTCTGAGAACTTCCCCCTCCCCTTCAGGAATCAGAGGATGGAAAAATGGAACAAATGGTGTTGAGATGCACATTAGCCCTGTGTTTAATTGCTCTTGATCAGCATACCTTTTGTTCCATCTGGGAGCAGAGCTCTCTTTGAGAACAAAGGAGGGCAGACATAGAGGCTCCATAGCTCGGAACTTCAAAAAGGACAACCTGTGAACAATGGCGTTCCTGGCCTGGATGGCACCCGAGGCGGATCGCCGATGCGCCCCCCCCCCCCCCCCGCTAAATGACACCTCCCCCCCCCTGGCGAAATGGCACCCCCCCCCCCCCCCGGGTGCATGCTGCTGGGGGGGGGGTGCCGCAGCGCGCACCTGCTCCGAGTTCGCTAACTTCGCTCGTTCGCTGCAGCTCCCTCTGCCCCGGAACAGGTTACTTCCTGTTCCGGGGCAGAGGGAGCTGCAGCGAACAAGCAAAGTTAGCGAACTCTGAGCAGGCGCGCGCTGCGGCACCCCCCAGCAGCGTGTACCCGGGGCGGACCGCCCCCACCTTGGTACACCACTGCCTGTGAAATTGCTCGCCTCTCCTGGCTTCAAAGAAAGCAAACGGAGTTTTGGCTAGGAAGGAAGATAAGTTTTGATCTTTTTCTGTTCTTGAGGTATAAAAGTAGAGCACATGCTCAGGGCTCTCTCTCTGTCCAGGGACCGACCGCTCTCTGTCCAGGGCACTGCTCTCTGCCCAGCGGCACTTCTTGCTCTGTCTCTCGGCAGCAGAGCACAGGCCTTTGTTTCTTCTTTTTCTTTCTCTGCACACCTCCATCTTTAGCCACCAGGGCACAGGGCTCTGGTGGCTGACAGTTTTTCTCTCTCTTCCTTTCTCTCTGCAAACCTATATACCTCTTGCAGCACAGCCCCAAGGCTTCTCTCTTTCTCTGAACAAACACCCTATCCTTTCTTTCTCTTACTCTAAACACACACCCAAGGGACAGCATTGTACCATTTACCTGTACTAAGTGCTATGAACCTATACATATCTGCAAATATAACATACTTTACATATCCAAGCCCGTGTGGATTGTGCATTCTTTGAGAACTCACTGCCTCTGCGAACTGGACCCGGGACCAACCCTAGACGACGATTGCTGACAAGGTTTGACAGGGGGCTTTGACAAAAGCAAACCTCTCATGAAGCAAACAATTAAAGGCTGCCCAGAGATAGGCTTACCCTCCACACGGCAATGAGAGGCACTAATCGCACTAAGATGAACCCTTACTGAGTTGGTTTTGAGGCCAGACTCTGACAAGTGTAGAAGGTATTCAAGCAGGGTCCGTGTAGGACAAGAAAGAGGAACTAGGGCCGTGCTGTCACACCAGACGGCAAACCTCCTCCATTTGAAAGAATAACACCTCTTAGGGGAATTTTTCCTGGAAGCAAGCAAGACTCGGAAGACATCCTCTGAAAGACCCAAGAAGGCAAATTCTAAGCTCTCAACATCCAGGCCTTGAGAGCCAGAGAGTGGAGGTTGGGATGTAGAAGTGACCCCTCGTTTTGAGTGATGAGGGTTGGAAAACAGTCCAATCTCCACGGTTCTTCGGAGGACAACTCCAGAAGAAGAGGGAACCACATCTGACGTGGCCAGAAGGGTGCAATCAGGATCCTGGTTCCACAGTCTTGCTTGAGTTTCAGCAAAGTCTTCCCTACTAGAGGTATGGGAGGATGCGCATACAGAAGGCCTGTTCCCCAATGTAAGAGAAAGACGTCTGAGGTGGGCCTGGAGTCTGGAACAGAACTGAGGGACCTTGTGATTGATCTGAGTGGCAAAAAGATCCACAGAGGGGGTGCCCCACGTTTGGAAGATCTTGTGGATTACGCCCATGTTCAATGACCACTCGTGAGGTTGCATTATCCTGTTCAACCTGTCGGCCAGACTGTTGTTTACGCCTGCCAGATAAGTGGCTTGGAGAAACATGCCATGACGGCGAGCCCAAAGCCACATCTGGACGACTTCCTGACACACAGGGCGAGATGCTTGTTGGTGTAAAACATGGCAACCTGATTATTTAATTCAGACAGACAGTGTACAAAGGCAGTGGCCAAGGCCAGACAGATGCTAGGCTGCATAGAGAGGGGTATAACCAACAGAAAAAAGGAGGTGTTGGTGCCCCTGTACAAGTCGTTGGTGAGGCTCCACTTGAGAGTATTGTGTTCAGGTTTGGAGGCCGTATCTTGCTAAGGACATAAAAAGACTTGAAGCAGTTCAGAGAAAAGCAACCAAAATGGTATGGGGTTTGCGTTGCAAGACATACGAGGAGAGACTTGAGGACCTGAACATGTCCACCATAGGTAGTTAAGGGTATTATTCTGCAAACAAACCTTTTCCAGAGACGAGAAGATGGTAGAACTAGGGGACAAAATTGAGGTGGTGGGGGGGGGGGGGGGGGGGGGGGGGGCTGACTTAGGAATAATATCATGAAGTACTTTTTCATGGAGAGGGTGGTAGATATCTGGAATGCTGTCCTGTGGGAGGTGGTGGAGATGAAAACTGTAACGGAATTCAAAAATATGTGTGATAAACAGAAAGGAATCCTATATAGAAGACATGGAACCAACAAACTTAGGTAATTAGATGGCAACACTAGCAATTGAGAAGCAAAGCCAGTGCTGGACAGACTTCTACAGCCTGTGTCCTGATCGTGGTTGGACAGATTCAAATTCAGTAACTGGAGAACAAGGTCAGTGCCGGATAGACTACGGTCTGTGTCCTGAAAATGGCAAGGAGAAATCAAGAGCAAGTATGTAATATCTCATCATACCTTATACCAATTATCTTGTTGGGCATACTGTATGGATGATGCAGGTTTTATTTCCCGTCATCTACTATGTGACTATGAATCAACCTGCTCAGAAAATCTGAAGTCAATTGGAAATTCTACTATGAACAAGAAGTATTTTGAGTCCTTAAAAGATAAATGCTATAGTGTTTGCATAAAAACACAACAGAAAAGCACTTTTCCAAAGCTCACTCAATCAGCAACTGTTTTGAGAAAAATAGGTAGCAGCTTTTGGACTGAATGAGTTCTGCATAGAGTATTCACCACAAAGCCATTAAAATACCATGAACGTATTAGTGCGTTTCGGCACAAGGATAAACTACAGTAAATGAATCCTGCCTTGATAAATGAAATTAATCGCATACAACTGACAAAAATTGGACTGACAGTTTTAGAAAAGAACTCTTCAAATATAAAGTAACAGATACACATATGTGTTTAAAAAAAGGCAGACTATTTACAAATCTACATTGCGTAAGAAATCAGAACATGTAAAATGGTTCAAGACAATTAGTTTAAATTTTTAAGAGCCCATCACACAGTTTAGTGGATAGAACACCATAAACTCTTGTTTAACTAGGTAGAAGAACTATAAAGATACATATGTCTCAGAGTCAAAAGAAAAGTAGGTAGCATGGGAGGAATGATTCTAATTGCTTTTGGATACCACATGGCACCCAGTTAAAAATAGTGCTGAGCCTTCTAAGAGGCACCTGTGCTTCTAACTACAGGGGCCATCTAGTATCTAACAAACTCCTTTATCCTTACCTTGCTGATAATTCTGCTCTTCTGCTCGACTCACAGTGAGGTCTAAGGGTCCATCTTGTTCCTCCTGAAGAGGGTTTTGCATTTGATTCATTTGAATTCCATTACAATTAGCTCTTGATTCATTTGAAGACCCACTTCTGATCTCTTGAAGTTTTGAAACATATTCAATTGCAAACTGGCGTATCATTTTCTTCATTATTTCCTGAGCAACTAGGGGAATGTTAGAATCACAGTTCTGAGGAAGATCTAGGAGGGAAAATATTTAACACATTAGTACAGATGCAATATGTAAAAGGGTTTAACAGTAATTCTACTTCATCTCTTAAGACAAACACATGATTCAGTTAATTACTACTATAACTCTTAAGGTCTCAAAAGGTTTTCATTACAGATGCTTATTTGGATATATAATATTTTGTTTTTCATCAACACAATCTTAGATATAAATTCTTTACATAAGATATGAGGACAGTCCTGTAGTTACAATATTACAAAAGGTGAAATTTGTTTTTACCTTCTAATTTCCTTTCCTTGAGTCCTACTAGACCAGTGCAAAGTAGTGTAACTCTTACCAGCAGATGGAGGCAGAGAGTGAACTTTCCAGTGACATCACTATTAATCTCCACTGTTCTTTGGAGGACAATTCCAGAAGAAGAGGGAACCAAAGCTGATGCGGCCAAGACAGCGCAATCAGGATCATGGTTCCACGGTCTTGCTTGAGTTTCAGCAAAGTCTTCCCCACCTGAGGTATGGGAGGATATGCATACAGAAGGGCCTGTTCCCCAATGTAGGAGAAAGGCACCTGATGCTAGTCTGCTTTGGGCCTGAAGCATGGAACAGAACTGAGGGACCTTGTGACTTAGTTGAGTGGCAAAGAGATCCACCGAGGGGATGCCCTACACTCGGAAGATCTTGCAGGCCACACCCAAATTCAGCAACCACTCGTGAGGTTGCATAACTCTGTTCAACCTTTCGGCCAGACTGTTATTTACAA
Organism: Microcaecilia unicolor; assembly: GCF_901765095.1. Classification (NCBI taxonomy): domain Eukaryota; kingdom Metazoa; phylum Chordata; class Amphibia; order Gymnophiona; family Siphonopidae; genus Microcaecilia; species Microcaecilia unicolor. Next base: position 513,966,227 of record NC_044032.1, read on the forward strand.
CTGCCAGATAAGTGGCTTGGAGAAACATGCCATGATGGTGCGCCCAAAGCCACATCTGGACGGCCTCCTAACACAGAGGGCGGGATCCGGTGCCCCCATGCTTGTTAGTGCAGTACATCGCAACCTGATTGTTTGAATCAAGATAATTTGGTTGGACATCCGATCTCTGAAAGCCTTGAGAGCGTTCCAAATTGCTCACAGCTCCAGAAGCTTGATCTGAAGATCTGTTTCCTGGAGGGTACCAGGCTCCCTTGGTGTGAAGCCAATCTACATGAGGCCCCCACATCATAAGAAATGCATCCGTCATCATCACTTTTTGTATCTGAGGAATTTGGAATGGACGCCCCATGGTCAAATTGGATCGAATCGTCCACCAGTGAAGAGAATGTAGAAAATCGGTGGATAGAAGGATGACATCTTCTAGAATTCCTGTGGCCTGATACCACTGAGAAGCTAGGGTCCACTGAGCAGATCTCATGTGCGTGCCATGAGTGTAACATGGACTATGGAGGCCATGTGCCCCAAGTGTCTCAACATCTGCAAAGCTGTGACTTGCTGTGACGCTTGAACCTTGGACACTAGGGAGAGAAGGTTGTATGCCCACACCTCGGGAAGATAGGCACGAACTGTTCTCGTGTCGAGCAATGCTCCAATGAACTCCAATTTCTGAATCAGAGTGAGATTGGACGGGATAATTTATAACGAACCCTACTAGTTCCAGCACCTGAAAAGTCTTCCGCATGGACTCCCAAGCACCATCCTCCAAGGTGCTTGTCAACAGACATTCGTTGAGATAAGGGAACACATCCACCCCCTGCCTGCATACCGACGCTACAACTACCGCTAGGCATTTTGCGAATACCCTGGGGGCTGACGCTAGGCCAAAGGGCAGCATGCGGTACTGGAAGTGCTGCATTCCCCGCCTAAAACGAAGCTACTTCCTGTGAGCTGGAAGTATCGGGATGTGCGTATAAGCATCCTTCAAGTCCAGAGAGCATAGCCAATCATTTTCCTGAATCATGGGAAGAAGGGTGCCTAGGGAAACCATTCTGAACTTTTCTCGAACTAGTGTTCAGGGCCCTTAGGTCTAGGATGGGACGCATCCCCCCCTCTGTTTTCTTCTGCACAAGGAAGTACCTGGAATAGAATCCCAGCCCTTATTCCCCTGGTGAAATGGGTTTGACCACATGGGCCTTTAGAAGGGCGGACGGAGAGTTCCTCTGCAAGTACCTGCCTCAGTGGAGAGCTGAAGGAATGAGCTTTCGATGGGCAATTTAGAGGTCTGGATTCCAGACTGAGTGTGTATCCTAACCGGATTATTTGAAGAACCCACCAGCCGTAGGTTACGAGAGGCCACCTTTGGTGAAAAAATATTAACCTCCCTCCAACCGGCAAGTCATCTGGTATGGACACTTTCACTGTGGCTATGCTTTTCCGGAGTCAGTTAAAAGCCCGTCCCTTGCTTTTGCTGGGGAGCAGCAGGGGCCTTAGGCGAATGCTGTTGACAAGAATGAGTGCGCTGGGGCTGAGCCTGAGTAGGCTGTTGGGACGCCAGAGTGTACCTACACCTAGCATAGGAATAGGGAGCACTTTGTGGCCCCCCAAAAAATCCTCCTAGATGAGGAGGCTGTAGCAGAAGGCGCCTGGCAGGAGAGAGAAGCCATAGCATCTGTGTGCTTCTTGAGCTGGTCGACCAGGTCTTTCACCTTCTCTCCGAAAAGGTTATCCCCCCGGCAAGGTACATCCACCATCCTCTGCTGGAGCGAATGGTCTAGGTCAGAGACACGCAGACATAAGAGTCTGCGCATCGCTATACTTGAGCAGAGATTCTGGATGCCACATCAAAAGTGTCATAAGTGCCCCTGGCCAGGAATTTACAAAACACCTACTGATGCCTGACCACCTGGCGAAAAGGCTTGGCCTGCTCTGGAGGGAGGGCATCAACAAAGGAAGACAGCTGCCTCACCGAGTTCCGCAAGTGAATGCTTCTGAAGAGCTGGTAAGACTGGAAATGGGCAGCAAGCATAGCGGCCTGATATGTCTTCCTCTCAAAAGAATCCAAGGTCCTAGCTTCTCTGTCTGGGGACGCCAAGGCATAGTCTCTAGTACTCTTGGTTCTCCTGAGGGCCCCATGGAGTTGTGGGGTAACTGAGACCTCATCAACCCAGGTTCACCATGGATCTGATACTGGGAATCAGTCTTTTTTGGGATCACAGGACCAGACAGAAGGAATGACCAGTTTTGCATAAGGATTTTCCAGAGTACCTTATGCAAAGGAGCCGTTACTGCCTCCTTAGGTGGAGAGACGTAGTACAGGACCTCAAGCATCTCAGCCCTGGGCTCAACTTCCACTTCTGCAGGGAATGGAATGGCCTCAGCCATTTCCCGTACAAACAATGAAAAGGAGAGGCTGTCAGGAGGAGACAGTCTCCTTTCAGGTGGAGGGGAAGGTTCAGAGGGAATCCCAAAAGACTCATTGGAGGAAAAGTACCTGGGATCCTCCGTTGACTCCCACGAGCACTCCTCCTCAGTATCGGAAAGCACTTCTCTCAGGGACCTCAGTGACTGAGCTAGCCTTGACGCCGAGGACCGACGTCCTTGATGGTGATGTTGAGGGGCCGACACCCGCATGGACTGTGTTGAGGCTTCCTCCACCGACGTTGATGGGGAGTGGACCTGGGTGGCAGCCAACACCGGAGCCTCAAGCAGCACCGAGGTTGGGGACATCACCACAGGTGAAGGGCCAGACGCAGCTGCAGAAGGTGGCATGGTAAGCTTAAGTACCCTCGATGCCGAAGCAGACTGGTGCAGCAGTCCTTCCAGAAGCTCCGGAAGTAAGGCCCGAATGCGCTCATCGAATGCCGCCATCGGAGAAGGCTGGGGGGCCGGTGGGGCAGTTGGTAGCAAAATTGGCTGAGGTTCAGGAGCAGGAACTGGACTGCTAAGAGGCCAACGCATCGGCACCTCCTGTATGGAGGGGGAAGTGGTCCTTCCGGCGCTGATGCTTCTCAGGGGCCGAAACATTCGACGCTCCAGAACTCCTAGCACCATGCGTCGAGGGAGAACGGTGATGGTGATTCATAGCCTTCGCTCGACGTATGTCAAATCCTCACATCTCCTCGTAGTCGGGTCCGATGATGGACGGTCCCAGGGGCCTCACTGATTCCAGCGTGCCATGGCCTCTCTCAGTCATGTGTACCTCTGCGCCCAACGTCGATGCTTCCCTCTATGTCGACGCCACCAACCTTGGTTCCGATGCCGAAGGACCGAACCGAGCCCCAAAAAGTTTCTCTCTTTGGGCTTCTCGAGCAAGTTGAGTCCTTTTCTTCATATGAAGACAAAAGGCACGAGCTGGGCTATGGTTGGGACCAAGGCACTGGATACACCAGAAATAGTATCTGTACCTGAGATGGTCCAGTTGCACCGAGTACAACGTTTGAAGCCGCTGGGTGTCTTCGATGACAAGAAAGGGAAAACCACACCGGCAAAAAACAAATGACTCGACTGTGCTGAAGTAAAAAGGGCACAAAAGGGGTAGAAACCCGGCCTCTATCGAAAAAGAAAGGAATTTTTTTTTTTTTTTTTAATGAAGAAAACAAACGACAAAGTCGAAAAAGAAAAACTGAAGGCTCTTTCCCATGCATGAAAAAGGAGCCACAGAATTTAATCTGCTCATCACAGAAAAAAATAGAAACTGAGGGACGCGCTCACGCGGTAGGCGGGAAGTCAGTCCACGCGCGCCAGAAGGCTCTAGCAAAGTTTTTTCTTTTTGCTATTGCAAATGCCGGTTCCCAGTTGCGAGAACAACTCAGCCTACTTGTCTTCGGAGAAATCAACATGCTACTGTTTTATCCTTGTTTAAAACTAATCTATGTGAAGTATACCAGTCAGAGGATAAGAGAAAGGCAACATTGTAGTGCCCGGGTAGATGGTGAAGTTGGATGGGTGGGGAAGATCAAGAGAATATTGTCAGCGTAAAAGTGAAACAAAATTCCAGTGGATTGAATAAGCGTCACTAAAGGGCTCAAGAATAGGTTGAAAAGAAAGGGGGAAGAACAGACCCTTGCGTGACCCCACAGTTTTGACATGAAAGGAATGATTAGCTAGGAAAAATGTGAACCAGGGAAGAACAGTACCTGACATACCCAAGGACCCTAAACAGGAAAGCAGAAAAGAGTGATCAATTAGATCAAAAACTGCTGACAGGTCAAGTGAGACAGCGAGAACCACATAGCATTTATCGAGGTGAGAATACATTTCATTGAGTAATGCAACCAGAACTGTATCTGTACTGTAATGAGACCTGAAGCCTGATTGCCTAGGATGAAGTGCAAGTGTCTTATCCATATATGTTGAGACCTGTAAATGAACAACTTTTTCAAAGAAAGCAAAAAGATTAGAGACTGGGCGATAATGAACCGGTACTTGGGAATCTAAGGGCTTAATATTGGATGGATCACTGCTGTTTGTCATCAAGTAGGGACCACACCAAATGAAAGACTATGATATGAGAAGGATTTTGGGAGGAAGTTCTAATTCTGGTGTTTTGAACCATTAGGAGGGAACAGGATCAAGAGGACAAAAGGTACTGTTCATGGACTGAAGGGCCTTGGAGAGAGAATAAAGTGTCTGGGACTAGAAGGACAGAGAGAGAGAGAGATGATAATAGCAGCTCAAGTAGAACTAAGCAGGGACTGAGGGGTTGAGGGGACTTGGGAGGGCAAAGTGGGAGCATCCAGCAGGGTAGGGAGAGAAAGGGTGTAAAGGATTGAAGGAGATTTGCTACATTTGAGGAAAAGAATTGTGCAAGAGTCTTCGCAGAGGGGGCAAGTTTTCCTGAGTGTTCGAGGGAGCTATCAGAATAAAAAATGATGGAATATAGCTCTTTTGATGGATTTGACGTCTTTCTCAGAAAAGTATTGTTTCTTTGCCTTCCTAAGACAGAAGTTAAAAGTCCTGAAGTAGTGATTTATAAGACTCTAAATTAGGCGCAGATCTAGTTTTTCTCCAAACCCATTCCATTTTATGGAGTTGTTGTTTAAGCAAGCGCGATCCACTGTGAAACCAGATTTTCCCATGCCAGGATGAAGATGGGTTGATAAGTTGGAGTGGGGCAACGTGATCAAAAGCTTCCAATGCTGATGTCAATCAACCAGACATATCAGCGCAGCGAATGCTACATACCTGTAGAAAAGTATTCTCCGAGGACCGCAGGCTGATTTTCTCACTGATGGGTGACGTCCACGGCATCCCCCTCCAATCGGAATCTTCACTAGCAAAGACGTTTGCTAGCCCATGTGCGACCGTCTTCCCGCCCGAACCGGCTCGTGTTCGTCAGTCCCATATGTAGCAAGACAAAGATAAGGGAAGACACAACTCCAAAGGGGAGGCGGGCGGGTTTGTGAGAACAATCAGCCTGCTGTCCTCGGAGAATACCTTCTACAGGTATGTAGCATTCGCTTTCTCCGAGGACAAGCAGGCTGCTTGTTCTCACTGATGGGGTATCCCTAGCCCTCAAGCTCACTCAAAACAACAAACATGGTCAATTGGGCCTCGCAATGGCGAGGACATAACTGAGATTGACCTAACAACTTATCCAACTAAGTGAGAGTGTAGCCTGGAACAGAATAAAAAATGGGCCTAGGGGGGTGGAGTTGGATTCTAAACCCCAAACAGATTCTGAAGCACCGACTGCCCAAACCGACTGTCGCGTCGGGTATCCTGCTGCAGGCAGTAATGAGATGTGAATGTGTGGACAGATGACCACGTCGCAGCCTTGCAGATCTCTTCAATAGTGGCTGACTTCAAGTGGGCCACTGACACTGCCATGGCTCTAACATTATGAGCCGTGACATGACCCTCAAGAGCCAGCCCAGCCTGGGCGTAAGTGAAGGAAATGCAGTCTGCTAGCCAATTTGATAAGGTGCGTTTCCCCACAGTCACTCCCCTCCTGTTGGGATCAAAAGAAACAAACATTTGGGCGGACTGTCTGTTGGGCTGTGTCCGCTCCAGATAGAAGGCCAATGCTCTTTTGCAGTCCAATGTGTGCAGCTGACGTTCAGCAGGGCAGGAATGCGGACGGGGAAAGAATGTTGGCAAGACAATTGACTGGTTCAGATGGAACTCCGACACCACCTTCGGCAAGAACTTAGGGTGAGTGTGGAGAACTACTCTATTATGGTGAAATTTGGTGTAAGGAGCATGGGCTACCAGGGCCTGAAGCTCACTGACTCTACGAGCTGAAGTTACTGCCACCAAGAAAATGACCTTCCAGGTCAAGTACTTCAGATGGCATGAATTCAGTGGCTCAAAAGGAGGTTTCACCAGCTGGGTGAGAATGACACTGAGATCCCATGACACTGTAGGAGGTTTGATGGGGGGCTTTGACAAAAGCAAACCCCCTCATAAAGCGAACAACTAAAGGCTGTCCCGAGATCGGCTTACCTTCCACACAGTAATGGTATGCACTGATTGCGCTAAGGTGAACCCTTACAGAGTTGGTCTTGAGACCAGTCTCAGACAAGTGCAGAAGGTAGTTAAGCAGGGTCTGTGTAGGAAAAGAGCGAGGATCTAAGGACTTGCTGTCACACCAGACGGTAAACCTCCTCCATAAAAAGAAGTAACTCCTCTTAGTGGAATCTTTCCTGGAAGCAAGCAAGACACGGGAGACACCCTCCGACAGACCCAAAGAGTCAAAGTCTACGCTCTCAACATCCAGGCCTTGAGAGCCAGAGACTGGAGGTTGGGATGCACAAGCGCCCCTTCGTTCTGGGTGATGAGGGTCGGAACACACTCCAATCTCCACGGTTCTTCGGAGGACAACTCCAGAAGAAGAGGGAACCAGATCTGACGCGGCCAAAAAGGAGCAATCAGAATCATGGTGCCTCGGTCTTGCTTGAGTTTCAACAAAGTCTTCCCCACCAGAGGTATGGGAGGATAAGCATACAGCAGGTCTTCCCCCCAATCCAGGAGGAAGGCATCCGATGCCAGTCGGCCGTGGGCCTGAAGCCTGGAACAGAACTGAGGGACCTTGTGGTTGGCTCGAGATGCGAAGAGATCTACCAAGGGGGTGCCCCACACTTGGAAGATCCGGCGCACTACTCTGGAGTTGAGCGACCACTCGTGAGGTTGCATAATCCTGCTCAACCTGTCGGCCAGACTGTTGTTTACGCCTGCCAGATATGTGGCTTGGAGAAACATGCCGTAAACGGCGAGCCCACAGCCACATGCTGACGGCTTCCTGACACAGGGGGCGAGATCCGGTGCCCCCCTGCTTGTTAATTTAATACATGGCAACCTGTGATGTAATACATGGCAACCTGTTGATGTAATACATGGTTGTCTGTCTGAATTTGGATAATTTGGTGGGACAGCCAATCTCTGAAAGCCTTCAGAGCGTTCCAGACCGCTCTTAACTCCAGGAGATTAATCTGTAGACCTTGTTCCTGGAGGGACCAGCTTCCCTGGGTGTGAAGCCCATCGACATGAGCTCCCCACCCCAGGAGAGACACATCCGTAGTCAGCAATTTTTGCGGCTGAAGAATTTGGAAAGGATGTCCCAGAGTCAAATTGGACCAAATCGTCCACCAGTGCAGGGATTCGAGAAAACTCGTGGACAGGTGGATCACGTCCTCTAGATCCCCAGCAGCCTGAAACCACTGGGAAGCTAGGGTCCATTGAGCAGATTGCATGCGAAGACGGGCCATGGGAGTCACATGAACTGTGGAGGCCATGTGGCCGAGCAATCTCAACATCTGCCGAGCTGTGATCTGCTGGGACGCTCGCACCCGGGAGACGAGGGACAACAGATTGTTTGCTCTTGTCTCCGGGAGATAGGCACGAGCCGTCCGAGAAACCAGCAGAGCTCCTATGAATTCAAGTCTCTGTACTGGGAGAAGGTGGGACTTTGGATAATTTATCACAAACCCCAGTAGCTCCAGGAGTCGAATAGTCATCTGCATGGACTGTAGAGCTCCTGCCTCGGATGTGTTCTTCACCAGCCAATCATCGAGATAAGAGAGCACGTGCACTTCAAGTCTGCGGAGCGCTGCTGCTACCACAGCCAGGCACTTCGTGAACACCCTGGGCGCAGAGGCGAGCCCAAAGGGTAGCACACAGTACTGGAAGTGCCGTGTTCCCAGACGGAATCGGAGATACTGTCTGTGGGCTGGCAGTATCGGAATATGCGTGTAAGCATCCTTTAAGTCCAGAGAGCATAGCCAATCTTTTTCCTGAATCATGGGAAGAAGGGTGCCCAGGGAAAGCATCCTGAACTTTTCCTTGACCAGATATTTGTTCAGGGCCCTTAGATCTAGGATGGGACGCATCCCCCCTGTTTTCTTTTCCACAAGGAAGTACCTGGAATAGAATCCCAGCCCCTCTTGCCCCGGTGGCATGGGCTCGACCGCATTGGCGCTGAGAAGAGCGGAGAGTTCCTCTACAAGTACCTGCTTGTGCAGGAAGCTGAAAGAATGAGCTCCCGGTGGGCAATTTGGAGGCATGGAGGCCAAATTGAGGGCGTATCCTTGCCGGACTATTTGAAGAACCCAACGGTCGGAGGTTATAAGAGACCACCTTTGGTGAAAAACTTTCAACCTCCCCCCGACCAGCAGATCGTCCGGCAGGGACACTTTGATATCGGCTATGCTCTGCTGGAGCCAGTCAAAAGCTCGCCCCCTGCTTTTGCTGGGGAGCTGTGGGGCCTTGCTGAGGCGCACGTTGCTGACGAGAGCGAGCGCGCTAGGGCTTAGCCTGGGCCGCAGGCTGTCGAGAGGGAGGATTGTACCTACGCTTACCAGAAGAGTAGGGAACAGCCCTCCTTCCCCCATAAAAACGTCTACCTGATGAGGTAGATGCTGAAGGCTGCCGGCGGGAGAATTTGTCGAAAGCGTTATACCGCTGGTGGCGCTGTTCTACCACCTGTTCGACTTTTTCCCCAAAAATGTTATCCGCTCGGCAAGGGGAGTCCGCAATCCGCTGCTGGATCCTATTCTCCAGGTCGGAGGCACGCATCCATGAGAGCCTACGCATCACTACACCTTGAGCAGCGGCCCTGGACGCAACATCAAAGGTATCAAATACCCCTCTGGCCAGGAATTTCCTACATGCCTTCAGCTGCCTGACCATCTCCTGAAACGGCTTGGCTTGCTCAGAAGGGAGCTGGTCCACCAAGTCCGCCAGCTTCCGCACGTTATTCCGCAAATGGATGCTCGTGTAGAGCTGGTATGATTGAATCTTGGCCATGAGCATGGAAGAATGATAGGCCTTCCTCCCAAAGGAGTCTAAGGTTCTGGAGTCTTAGCCCGGGGGCGCCGAAGCATGTTCCCTAGAACTCTTAGCCTTCTTCTGGCCAGATCCACCACACCAGAGTCGTGAGGCAACTGAGTGCGCATCAGCTCTGGGTCCCCATGGATCTGATATTGGGATTCTATCTTCTTTGGAATGAGGGATTAGTTAGTGGCTTGGTCCAGTTCGCCAGCAATGTCTTTTTCAGGACATGATGCATGGGTACTGTGGACGCTTCCTTAGGTGGAGAAGGATAGTCCAAGAGCTCAAACATCTCAGCCCTTGGCTCATCCTCCACGACCACCGGGAAGGGAATGGCCGTAGACATCTCCTGGACAAAGGCCGAGAAAGACAGACTCTCGGGAGGAGAAAGCTGCCTTTCAGGAGAGGGAGTGGGGTCAGAAGGAAGGCCATCAGACTCCTCGTCAGAGAAATATCTGATGTCCTCCTCTGCCTCCCACGAGGCCTCGTCATCGGTATCAGACAAGTTCACGAACCTGCGACTGAAGCTGCTCCCGTCTCGACTCCGTGGAAACACAGCCACGGTGGGAGCGTTGAGAGGTGGACTCCCTGGCCGGCAGCGGCGAAGCTCCCTCCCCCGACGTTGTCAGGGAGTCCACCTGGGAGGCAGCCGAAGCCGACTTCACCCCGGGCAAAGGGCCAGCTGTCGCCTCACTCGACAGCACCGATGGCGCAGGTACCCCCGGTACCGGAGAAGGGCGCAACAGCTCTTCCAGGATGCCAGGAAGAACGGCCCGGAGACTCTCGTGCAGAGCGGCTGTGGAGAAAGACTGAGAAGCCGGTGCAGGTGTCGAGGTCAAAACCTGTTCCGGGCACGGAGGCGGTACCGGGCTGTCCGGGGTAGAGCGCACCGACACCTCCTGGATGGTGAGCGGTCCTCCCGGTGCCGATGCCTGCTGGGTGCCGACTCCCTCGGTGACCCAGAGCTCCCGGTACCAAGTCGGGAAGGTGACCGGTGACGATGCTTCTTCGACTTCTTCGAGCGAAGCATGTCACCGGAGCTCCCCGGTACCGATGAGGAGGACGAAGAATCCAGACGTCGCTTCCTCGGGGCCGGGGCCGAAGGTCGATCCCGGGGGGGCTGTACCGCAGGATCCCTCAGGGCAGGAGGAGACCTACCCAAAGGCTCACCGCCACCAGCAGGGGAATGGACAGCCCTCACTTGCACTCCAGACGAAGCACCACCGTCCGACGACATCAACACCAGCGGGGGTCCCGGTACCACCGACGCCGACGCACTCTTTCGAAGTCTTGGTACCGACGATGCAGGATGAAGACGCCTCGATACCGTCGACGCGATGCGATCTCCAAAGACTTCGGTGCTGCCGACGCCCCCGACGAATCCCGAGATGCTGTTGCCGTCGAAGCGCCGAACGTTCCACTGGGCTAATCTCGCTACCCGAGTCCTCTTCTGTAAAAGAGCACAAAGACTACAGGCCTGCGGGCAGTGCCCAGCCCCCAGACACTGAAGACACGAAGCGTGCCTATCAGTGAGCGAGATTATCCGGGCGCACTGGGTGCACTTCTTGAAGCCGCTGGAAGGCTTCGATGACATGGGCGGAAAAATCGCGCCGGCGAAATCAAAATTCGTGATGATTAGAAACACGAAAGACGCGCGAGGTCTTCTGAGGGGCACGAAACGGCAGCAAAACACGACCGTCCCGAGCGCGGACAAAAGAAGACTGACGAACACGAGCAGGTTCGGGCGGGAAGATGGTCGCGCATGGGCGCGCGAGTGCTAGCAAACGTCTTTGCTAGTGAAGATTCCGATTGGAAGGGGATGCCGTGGACGTCACCTTTCAGTGAGAACAAGCAGCCTGCTTGTCCTCGGAAAACAAAAGTATGTTCAAACTGCTTATTCTCAACTACAGATTCTTCTCTTTGATATCTGAACACAGAAGACACAGAGAAATCATGATCACATAGTAAGAGTAAGTGACGGCAGGTAAAGACCTGACCGGTCCATCCAATCTATCCAACAGTCACATTCTCCCTGGAGGAGAGTGGAGACTACCTATCTTGATCTTCAGTTCAATACTGCGGCTTCGCAATGGGACAAAAAAAAAAAAAAGAAGCTTTGAGCAGGCAGGTAGCTACCCCTGCTGTAGCTGCAGCATCCCTTGGCTCTGTATCTCTACTCCATTCAAGGGGGGGGGGGGGGGGAGTTTTATTTGAAATGCTGGTGGCCTTCTGGGTGGGGGATTATCAGATTGGGAATGGAGGGGAGATGCCATCATGCCAGACTATAGGGGAGGGTGATGGCAGTGCAGGGTTGATGCTGGGCTACAAGGAGGAATAGAGGGATGGGGAAGGGCAGTGGCCCCCAGTAAAAAAAAAAAAAAAGGAAAACACGGTTAGATACTTGTTATCATTTGTTATGGATTTTCTTCATTATATGTTTAATTATACATGGACATAAAAAAATTACTGTGTTCATTGCTGTGATACAACTGCCATTAGCAGTATCTCTCTATATAAAAGGCAACACCAACGTTCTATGAAGCCTCCAGCCGGAAGTGTGAAGGGGGAGAGATATCCGGTTTCCCCATGAGTGTCTGCCCCGCCCTCTCTGTAACACAAACAGTCAGTGAAGGAAAACACAGCAAAGCAGTGAAGGTCTCAGAGGGGGGAGGGGAGAGAGGGCAGAGGGCAAGGACACACACACTCCCACATGCACACAGAAGAAAACCTTGCTAGCCTCCGTTTCATTTGCATCAGAAACGGGGCTTTTTTACTAGTATCATCATATTTAATACACATTTTGTAGTCAAGTACTTTGTACTCAAAAGTATATTAGACACTTATTTTTTTTTACTTGAATACATTTTTTATGCAATTTTCATTGTACTTTTAACTTTTACTTAAATAACAAAATATGCATTTATCTTTAAAGTACTAACTCAAAGTACTTAAGTAAACACTGGCAATTAATCACACAAGTTTTAATCAAAATGCAGCCCTTAAAAAAAAATTAAAGAACAAAAAGTAATGAAAAGAAAAAATACAAACTGAAAAATTACAAAATATATAATCTAACTGAATAGCTATAAACAGTCGTACAGTTTTCAGCCTACTTCAGAAATGCAGCCCTACAATAATAATTTACAGTCAAAATAATTAAAAGCATAGTTTCACTTAATTAAAATCATAACAAAACAGGCATTCTAAAAACATGACAGACTGGCAGATGCATAGTAAAAGAATAAAACATAAAACATCAAAAAGAGACAGAACAACATGCAGAATAAAATCATGGCATGTATTATTCCAGTAGTTCATAAAAGATTATACTTCCCATAGATGGGCTGAATCAAAGGCAATTGTAAGTACAACTCAAAAAATAACAACAAAAACCAAACAAACAAACAAACAAACAAACCTGTCTTTTCACTTTGTCCTCTAAAGTTTCTAATCTGTCTTCATCCTATTGCCTATAACTTACAATTTTTGTTGCATTGTGATTTCATATTTTTATGCTGGAATTGTTTTAAAGGTACTCTCATTAGAACTGTTTTGAACCTGTGTCAAGTGACTTAATCCAATCAATTTGGTTACACAGAATTTGGAGACTCTGGAGTCTGTCTTGAAGGTGTGTTTATTACAATTGAGTTTTGAATCTTCAGTGCCAGAAACTTAATTCAATTAATTTGGTTACATAGCATCTGTTGACTCATACCTCTGGAGGAGGGGCAATTTGTATACAGCTATGTGGTTAAAGAAAAAAAAAAAACCAGAACTTAAAAGTTTATTGTGAACTGTCTGAGCTAGGCTGAGCATTTTCAGACTGAGGTTGATTGCAAACTGAGGTTGGCTGGTCCCACTCTCCCACTCACCCCTAGGTGAACTCCATTTATATGAGGCAATCAAGGGCCAAGTATCTTCATTACACCATAATTGGTCAATACTACTCCTTGTTATTCCATATCATAGTTCACCTTTCCACACTTGTGAATCACATCAATATAACCTTCATTCAGTGCAATACATGTTAGGCTCGAAATATATTTGGATTAAAGCACTAGAACTTGTCCTGTCTCCAAAAAAATGAGATCAACAAACTAAAGAAGGAATTATCTACAACTAAAAAAGCATCCAGGATTACTCAATTCCTAGCCAATTTACCACCACCACCACCACAGAAGCACTCATCTTCCCAACCTTAGCCTCTTGTCAAATTCTTTTGCTGCGCTGCATCATTATGATGCTGAAAAAAGTACTGTGGTGGAACCAGAGGCAATGAAAGTAGCACAACCCAAGAAACATCCTCCAAACAATGACAGATTGGTGAAAAGCTGAAAACGCGCTCAGAGACTCCATTATCAGAGGCATTAACTCAGGAACACAGTTCAAGGGTTCCAACCTAGTGAAATGCCTTCCAGGATTTTCAACTACCAGATGTACCAACCAAATACTGAAAATGATCTGAGAAGAGAATAAGGCTTCAAATACTGATGATGTAATTCAACTGAGGACAAATGACCTGGCCAAGAATAGCACATTTAAAGAACAGAGAGCGTTCCAGAAGCTTGGGGAGGGACTGAAATCTTTGGTTAGGACTGTGGCTTTTTCTGAAGTAATTCCCACATGAGGGAAGGGAGAGGAAAGACTACGCAAAACAGTGGATTTCAATAAGTGGCTTGAGCCTTAGTGTAAAGAAGAAGATTTTAAATATATAGGAGCATGGGACAATACATGGAAAAATAGCAGGCTGTACTGTAAAGATGGGCTACATCTTTATGTGATGAGAAAAAAGATCCTTGGGGAGAAATTCAGACAGTATGTTTCTAGACATTTAAACTAGAAGGCGGGGGCGATAAAAGGAAACAAGGGAATTTGGAAAGTCACCCCCAGAATATACATGATGGCAGAGGGAAAGGTCACCTAAATATAGAAAACCACCTAAACTCACTATGCACATGGAAAAAAATGAGCACAGATGCTCATAGTCTATGTAAAAAGGTTCAAGACTTGCAAGCCCTGATGTTTGAAGAAAACTTGGATATTGTTGCTATTGAAAAAAGACGTGGTTCAATGATTCCCATGAATGGGATGAGACTATCCCGGGCTATAATCTTTTTAGGAAGGACAGAGAGGGCCAAAGGGGTGGAGGAATGGCGCTGTATTTGAGAGACAATATCAGAGCGGTTGAAATGCGGGAAACCTGGGGAAAGGAAGAAGTTTTATGGATCGACCTGGAAAGAGAAGATGGAACTTGTATCCACACGGGGGTTATGTACAGACTCTGGCATAAACGGAGAAGCTAGACAAGGATCTGATAGAAGATATTCAAAAGACTGGTATGAAAGGGGAGGTGCTACTGTTGGGAGATTTCAACTTGTCTGATGTGGATCGTAACGTCCCGTCTGCAGAATTGGAAAGAAGTAGCGAGATTGTGGACGCCTGCCAAAGTGCCTTGCTCAGACAAATGGTGAAGGAACCCACAAAGCATGGGTCAATGCTGGATCTAGTACCCACAAATGGAGGATGTGTTTCCCATATCCAGGTGGGTGCCCAACTATGTAATAGTGATCATCACACAATATGGTTTGATATAAGGGCAAAGGCGGAGTGTGGACGCAGAAAACTCAAAGTACTGGATTCCAGACATACTGATTTTGATAAAATGGGGGAATACCTAAAGGAGCTATTGGAGTGGGAAAGCGTAGGAGAAGTGGAAAATCAGTGGTCAAAGCTAAAAGCTGCTATAAGTATGGCGACTGATCTTTACGCAAGGAAAGTAAACAAAAACAAGAGAAACAGGAAGCCTAAAGAAAGAAGTGCTGTTCAAGAAATACACAAGAACGCAACGAGAGGATCATGGAAAAGATTATCGGATTAAGCTCAAAGACGCAAAGAGGGAAATTTGGCTAATGAAAGCGCGAGCAGAAGAAAAAAATGGCTAAAGATGTAAAGAGAGGTGACCAGATCTTTTTCGGATATATTGGAGAAAGGACAAAAGATAGGAACAGAATTGCGAGACTGAAAGATAATGAGAATGGCTATGTGGAGAGTGAGGAGGATAAAGTGAATGTGCTAAAGAATTACTTCTCTTCGGTGTTCACAGAGGAACATCCTGGTGAAAGACCAAGGTTGGATGACGAGGGAATATCTGGGAATGGAGTGGATACTGTGCCGTTTACGGAAGAAGAGTTTATAAACAGCTGGAGAATCTGAACATGAACATAGCTATGGGGCCACTGTTGGAGAAGCGCATCAATCTCCTGGGACAGGGGATCCATACCCCTGCTGAAAAAGTGTTGCACCATCGCATTGGTACCCTGTGCCATTAGATCCATCGAAGGAACTCCCCACCAATCCCCTATCAGTGAGAACGCCAGATCGGAGAGCTCCTACTCTCCTAGATCTCACACATGACTCAGAAATTACGCTTCGTTGTTTAACGACCCTGCAATGTGAGCCACCGCAAGGGGCAAGTGACGCTCCACCCAAAGGCAGAGAAGCGACACCTCGTTGGACAGAGGAGCTCTCCTGGTGCCCTCCTGCCGGTTGACATATGCCACCGCTGTTGCATTGTCTGAGAGAACCTGAACCGGTCTTCCCTCCACCAGAGGGTGAAAGGCCCAGGGCGCCAGGTGAATCGCCCTCAGTTCCAATCGATTGATGGACCAGGAAGCCTCCGTTGCGGACCAAGACCCTTGAGCTGTCTGGCCCAGGCAATGGCCCCCCCCCCCCAGCCCGAGAGGCTGGCATCTGTGGTCACTACTACCCAATCCAGCACAGCGAGGGGCATCCCTTGACCTAGATTGCCGGAGCTCAGCCACCAACACATGGCCAGTCTGGCATACAGTTTCCAGGGGAGGCGAACAATGATTCAGAAGCAACCGCTGAAGAGGCCGCATGTGACTCCTGGCCCATGGAACCACATCCAACGTGGCCGCCATGGAACCCAGAACCTGCAAGTAATCCCAGGTCCTGGGCGCTTGCATCCGTCACAGCCCCTGTACACAAGACAGGCATTTCAACTTCCAGCTCTCCGGCAAAAACACTGCGCCTGACCGAGTGTCGAACCGCACCACAAGGTATTCCAAGGATTAAAAAGGCACTAAGTGACTCTTGTCCAAGTTGACTACCCAACTTAATGAGCGCATCAAACGGATGACCGTCTCTGTCGCCTGTATGCTCTCTTGCAAGGACTGTGCCCGGATAAGCCAATCGTCCAGGTAAGGGTGCATCTCCACTCCCTCTTGCCGCAAGAAAGCTGCGACTACCACCATGACATTGGAGAAGGTCCTGGGAGCTGTAGCCAGACCGAAGGGCTGAGCCCGAAACTGAAAGTGCTGGCACAGCACCGCAAAACGCAGAAACTGATGAGGAGGCGGCCAGATGGGAATGTGTAAATATGCCTCCTTGTGATCGCGGGAGGTCAGGAATTCTCCTGGCTGAACCGCAACCATAACGGACCAGAATTTCCATCTGAAAGTGACGCACCCGCAGGGACCTGTTTACACCCTTAAGATCGAGCACAGGCCGAAAGGACCCACTTTATTTGGGCACCACAAAGTAAATGGCAGTTCGCCCTCCTCTAGGGAATCTGACCTGGTCAGTCGGGAAACTCCTGAAAATTAACCATCATCTACCTCCGAAATCCCAGAAATATAATCCAGGTCCCGCGCTTCAAAATGCGGATGCTTGGCTACCAAAGGAGGGGAAGAGGCCACCTCTCCCAGAAGGGCCTTTGCAGGGGATCCCCCGGCGCGCTTGAGAAGGAAAGCTTTATGCATTAGCAATACAAATTCAGGGGCAAACGGCATTGCAGCTGTTTCCAACTCCTTGTCCCCCAACTAAGAGAGGCCATCTCCAGAGGAGCTGATGAAGACTCCGACTCGGCTGAAAGCCTTGCAGCCGCAGCACCCCCCCCCCCCCCAAATCACAGGCAGATGAATCCAAAATGGCACCAAGAGAGCCTTGTCCCGGAGCAACAGCATGGGAAGAGTAGTGCGGAGAAGAACCAGCAGCCAGCGCTCCCCCACTGTATCACGAACCCAATGCCAGCAAAAAAAAACTGAGTCTGAAGCCGCACGAATAAGAGAGCTGGGAGGGACAACCGTCGCTGAAAGGGGAAGCGCCGCTCGAGTGGAAATGGCCAAAGTCATCCGCCGCCGGTCTGCATGCAGAGAGACAACATGAGACCGGTAACGCCGCTACTGACTCCCCGACCTGCAACAGGCGGTCCCGCCCCTCTGATGCTCGTTCCCCCGACAGGGAGTAGCGAGGGCAGGTTGAACACACTCCCGTCGCTCCTCTCCGGCTCCCACATTGGGAGCAGTGCTTAACTGACTCAGAGGGAGCTTCCATCAGCCCAGAACAAGAACCAGCAGAGACCACCCCTCCCTGCGAGAAGGAAACGTCTGCTCACAGCCCCAGAAAGGACGAAGCCCTGCTTACTGCGAGTGCTTTTTTTTTTTTTTTTTTAACATACAGAAGAATCACCGACTCACGTGAAGCAGAGAAGAGGTCCGGTAGGAGTCGGTGGGGGGGGGGGGGGGGGGGGGGGGGGGTGGGGGGGGGGGGAGTAAGGGAGGTACCTGACACCACCACGTGTACCCTGCTAACCACAAAGGGAAGCCCTCAACCCCCTAACGGAAGCTCAACTCGACCCGAGGGAATGGGTGAGGAGCCCAAATTCCAGAGTTATGACCCTCCCTCCACCTGCTAGATAGAGAGAATACTGGGGTTTGAGTGGTTGCACATGACCACATAGTGAACCTCAGAAGTTCTCTCTATCTCCACCTGCTGGCAAAGGGACATAACCCACCAGTCTCTGGATTGATCTGTGGGAAGCTATGGAAACTTGTAATTATTTTGTTTGTAAATTATTAATTGTAATTTGATTTTAGTTTGATGTCTTTTTATTTAACAGTCACTGTCCATGAAGCAGCCTGTAATAGCCTAACATGGCCACATTTCACCTACGTTAAAAAAGTGTACCTTTTTAACATCTTTGATCCAGTTTTATTTCATGCTGACTACCAATGCAAGCCAAATACAGCCATGTTGTATTTTGTTTGTTTTTATCTTTTTTTTTTTTATTGAATTTTAAATATTTTAACAGAATATATCTGTCAAATGAAATACAGCCTCCAATCTTAATTTAGAATTACATAGTTAAATTAAAAATGTAATAAAAAAAAAAAAGAAAAACATTCTACAATGTAATGATACAAACAATTCTTATATATGGCTTCCTTAGACCACAACCTAGTGGAGGGCAGTTGGATTAGAGAAGATTTTAAGGAGTAAGAATTTATATTAACAAAGGTGTCAACTTCCCCATTTTTTTTGTTACATTTGTACCCTGCGCTTTCCCACTCATGGCAGGCTCAATGCGGCTTACATGGGGCAATGGAGGGTTAAGTGACTTATCCAGAGTCACAAGGAGCTGTCTGTGCCTGAAGTGGGAATTGAACTCAGTTCCTCAGGACCAAAGTCCACCACCCTAACCACTAGGCCACGCCTCCACTTATTTTCATTTCAGTTATTTAAGTTGTCTTAATTCTAGAAAAGACTTCATCTGGTCAGGTGAATAAAACACATATTTCATCTGCTCAAACCTTACTACACATTTACAGGGGTAAGCTAAAAAAAAAAAGTTCCCCCCATATCTATTGTCCTCTTTTTCAAAGACAAAAATATTTTCCTTTTTTGTTGTGTCATTTTCGCAACATCAGGGTAAATCCATATTTTCTCCCCACCAAATCGGGAATTCAATCAATGTGGCCCTTTCTGTTGATCCAAGATTGCGGAAATATTATTCACATCAATATTATCACTTTTTTCTCCTTCATGTTTCCCATCTGCCCCCTTAGGGTTACTAGGAATATAGAAAATCTTATTAATTGGAGGAATTGCTTCTTTTGGAATTTTCAAGTTTTCTGTTAAATATCTTTTAAATAAGTCCAAAGAGGTTGACCCAAGAAGCTTAGGGAAATTAAATAAACAAAGATTTAACCTTTTATTGTAGTTTTCCATTTGCTCAATTTTCCTTCTGATATCCATATTGTCCTTAGCGACTGTTGCTTTAAATTCTTGAATTTGTACCATTTCATTTTGTACCAATGTAACTCTTAATGACAAATCTTGTTTCATTGACTCAACATTTGTATATAGTTCATTAAATTTAACATTAAGGGCCTTTACCTCTTCTGATGATCTCTGTAAGGTCGAGTCCATTTCCAATAATTTACGCTAAATCATCTCAAGATTTATCTCCGGTTTTCTTACTGAGGCTTCAGAAACTTTCTGAACCTCAGATTCCAACGGCTTTCGCAGCATTCCTAGTTCCCCGCTGGGCAAACCTCCCATCACACTTCCGGTGGCATTTTGGTTTCCCTCAAGGAGTGCTGCCAACGCTGGGCACGGAGGGTTCAACGACAATGGTGGAGGGGAGAGAGATGTTTCGTCTCCCGGGAGTGGCTCCGCTTCTCTGGATACCTCCGCAATGGGCTCAGTTCCCCTCAATCTCTTGGGAGTCCCGGGGCAGAAGCGTTTCAGACTAGATTGAACCGGTGAGGTTGAGGTAGGCGAGAAAACTAACCTCAGAGTTCCTTTACGCTTTGAGTGAGGCATGATTAAAGAGGAAAAAAATAACTATTTAGATCAATATAGCTGGAGCGTCTTACAAAGCACCCATTCTCTTGACAAGCCCCCCCCCCCCCCCCCCCCCCCCGTTTGTTTTTATCCATATTTAATTTTGTTTTCAATAACTTTTTGTTGGTCAGTGGTTTTACACCTGGACATTCTGGTTTTTATAGAAACTTGGCTCTGTTTTTTTTTTTAAACATTATCTGGAACCAGTATATTGATCTGGCTTGTTCTATACAAAAAAATCTATTTAGGCTACCGTTATCAATCCTCTTCTCTCTTAGATGGACAGAATTCATTCATGTGAAGAGGCGTGCCTAGTTTAAAAGGACCATCTGTGAGAGATTACATTTCTAACTTAGAATATTTTGGATTCTGGACACTTGTCTGATAAGAATAATGGAGGAAAACACATGTTGAACAGAGAAACAGCAGAGAACCACAGAATGAAAAGTAATAGGAGAACTCCTCTACAGAACAGACTACTCATATGTGCTTGTGGTCAAGAAGCACAGTTCGGCACTACATAGGCAAATTTATTTTATTTATTTCACAAGATTTATATTCCACACTATCTTCATAATTCAAGGTGGAGAACAATCTCACATACATAATGCCAATATCAGACAAACCATAGTAAACAAAACAAAAATTGTACTATACAACAATAAAATCTTCTAAAACATATTAAAATATATCAGTGACACATCATACTGCCAATACACAGACAGTACCACTGGTATTACTATTACTATGCAACACATCAGAAAACATTCAGGCTAGCTGATAAGCTTATTGAAATAAAACAGAGCAATCTTAGAACTCTTTTAAGTCTCTTACAACTTGAACAATTGAAGGCAAAGCACTCCAGAATGATAGACCCACTATATAAAATGTAGAAAAATTACTCTTCAAGATGTACTGCCTTCTAAGAGGCTATGTCGAACAGGTTGGCTGTGGAGGACCGCAGTGAACAAGATGTTTGATGCAGATGCAAGGAAGCAGAAACCATTGGAGAAAGCTTATCAATACCTTACATAAGATTTTGTAGCGAATCCTGTATTCAATAGGCAAACAATGTAACAATGCTTATGCCTAAAGGAAGTGGTGCACACATGCCAGCATAGGGCACAATGGACTAGATTCTATATATCAGGCCTAAAAATTTGGCGCCAAAATGAAACAGAGGCACGCCTTCTTTCGCTTAAAAGACGTCTGTCATTAAATGCTTAGCCACCCGTCTGGAGCTACCCCGTGGCCACTTAGAGGGTCTATCCCCAGCACCTGCTGCTTGTGCTCTACACTAGTACCCTCCTCCCATCGACTGGATCCCAACTGCCTCTGGGCGAGTCTCCCGCTCTCAAATTATCCCCAGTGATTTCTATGTTAATGGGGCTACACTCCCTAGGAAGCACTCACAGACCCAACACACAAACCACCAGGATTCTTAGTCAGGCCAGAAAGCAGGCAATAAACTAAAAATGTTTATTGTCATGAAAAAATAATAACAATGAACAGAAAAGGTGCAATCAGCAAACAGTAGCAGGTAACTCAATGACAAATCTTTCTCATTTTCCCCCCAAACCCACCTCCCCGCTCCCCCCATTTTCTATTTCTGTTGATGGCTCTCTCATTCTTCCTGTCTCCTCAGCTCGAAACCTTGGGGTCATCTTTGACTCTTCTCTCTCCTTCTCTGCTCATATCCAGCAGATTGCCAAGACCTGTCGTTTCTTTCTTTACAACATCCGTAAAATCCGCCTCTTTCTTTCCGAGCACTCTACCAAAACCCTCATCCACACCCTTGTCACCTCTCATTTAGCCTACTGCAATCTGCTTCTTGCTGGCCTCCCACTTAGTCACCTCTCCCCTCTCCAGTCGGTTCAAAACTCTGCTGCCCGTCTCCTCTTCCGCCAGGGTCGCTTTACTCATACTACCCCTCTCCTCAAGTCGCTTCACTGGCTCCCTATCCATTTTCGCATCCTGTTCAAACTTCTTCTACTAACCTATAAATGTACTCACTCTGCTACTCCCCAGTATCTCTCCACACTCGTCCTTCCCTACACCCCTTCCTGTGCACTCCGCTCCATGGATAAATCCTTCTTATCTGTTCCCTTCTCCACTACTGCCAACTCCAGACTTTGCGCCTTCTGTCTCGCTGCACCCTATGCCTGGAATAAACTTCCTGAGCCCCTACGTCTTGCCCCATTCTTGGCCACCTTTAAATCTAGACTGAAAGCCCACCTCTTTAACATTGTTTTTGACTCGTAACCACTTGTAACCACTCGCCTCCACCTACCCTCCTCTCTTCCTTCCCGTACACATTAATTGACTTGATCTGCTTACTTTATTTTTTGTCTATTAGATTGTAAGCTCTTTGAGCAGGGACTGTCTTTCTTCTATGTTTGTGCAGCGCTGCGTACGCCTTGTAGCGCTATATAAATGCTAAATAGTAGTAGTAGTAACCAAACATTTGTTTACTATCTAAATAGTACCTGAGGAGATCAGGATATATAGCTGCTCACAAGTTACCAAACATAACTGTTCACAGGGTCTCCGTAAAGAGGTCTTTCTCTCTCTACTTCCAAACGGAGACTGGGAAAAAATCCAGTATTTCCTAGATGAATTTGAGCACCTGGGCCAATCTGAGACTAGAACAAGAAGTTTAAAAAAAAATAGCTGACCACATCACTACAGGTTACCTCTTATCTGTGTTAACCAAAGAGGGAACAGTCATTTCTCTGTGACAGCTTTAAACATGCACCACCTGCTGGCCAAACTAGAAAAATATACTTCAAGAAATAATACAGTTTACAGGTTTAAAACCCACTGTTTTGTCACAAACAAACACAAACAAAGGAATCCTGTTCAGAAGGAAAGGATCCTCAGGAGCTTAACTGAGATTGGATAGCAGAGCCGGTAGTGGGAGGCGGGGCTGGAGGTTGGGAGGCGGGGATAGTGCGGGGCAGACTTATACGGTCTGTGCCAGAGCCAGTGGTGGGAGGCGGGACTGGAGGTTGGGAGGCAGGGACAGCGCTGGGCAGACTTATACGGTAGCGCTGGGCAGACTTATACGGTCTGTGCCAGAGCCGGTGGTGGGAGGCGGGGATAGTGCTGGGCAGACTTATACGGTCTGTGCCAGAGCCGGTGGCTGGGAGGCGGGGCTGGTGGTTGGGAGGCGGGGCTAGTGCTGGGCAGACTTATACGGTCTGTGCCCTGAAGAGCACAGGTACAAATTAAAGTAGGGTATACACAAAAGTAGCACACATGAGTTGCCTTGTTGGGCAGACTGGATGGACCGTGCAGGTCTTTTTCTGCCATCATCTACTATGTTACTATGTAATGTCCTAGCTCCATTTCTCTCCATTAACATCAAAGTATAAAATTTATTGCACCATGCCCTCTTACAACTCCAAGGGGAGTTGTCAGAGGTCCACACACCCAAAAAGCAAAGATACTTACCTGTAGCAGGTATTCTCCGAGGACAGCAGGTTTCTTATTCTTACAATTAGGTAGATGCCATCCCACATCGCCCGGTTCAGCAATATTGCCAGAGGAAAAATCTAGAGCTTTAGTGAAGCATGAGCCATGGTCCGGGGTGCATGCGCGAGTGCCTTCCTGCCCGCCGCGCAAATGCACCACTTCAGTTTAATATAAAAGCAAAAACCAAATAAAAACATGGACTACACAACTCCAAGGGGAGGTAGGCGAGACTGTGAGAATAAGAAGCCTGCTGTCCTTGGAGAATACCTGCTACAGGTAAGTATCTTCGCTTTCTCAGAGGACAAGCAGGCTTACATATTCTCATGTGTGGAAAATCCCTAGCATCCAGGTTCACCCAAAACAACAAATGTTGGTCAATTGGGCCTTGCAACGGCGAGGACTAAACGTAGATTAACCTGAAACCTTATACAGTGGGGGAAATAAGTATTTGATCCCTTGCTGATTTTGTAAGTTTGCCCACTGACAAAGACATGAGCAGCCCATAATTGAAGGGTAGGTTATTGGTAACAGTGAGAGATAGCACATCACAAATTAAATCCGGAAAATCACATTGTGGAAAGTATATGAATTTATTTGCATTCTGCAGAGGGAAATAAGTATTTGATCCCCCACCAACCAGTAAGAGATCTGGCCCCTACAGACCAGGTAGATGCTCCAAATCAACTCGTTACCTGCATGACAGACAGCTGTCAGCAATGGTCACCTGTATGAAAGACACCTGTCCACAGACTCAGTGAATCAGTCAGACTCTAACCTCTACAAAATGGCCAAGAGCAAGGAGCTGTCTAAGGATGTCAGGGACAAGATCATACACCTGCACAAGGCTGGAATGGGCTACAAAACCATCAGTAAGACGCTGGGCGAGAAGGAGACAACTGTTGGTGCCATAGTAAGAAAATGGAAGAAGTACAAAATGACTGTCAATCGACAAAGATCTGGGGCTCCACGCAAAATCTCACCTCGTGGGGTATCCTTGATCATGAGGAAGGTTAGAAATCAGCCTACAACTACAAGGGGGGAACTTGTCAATGATCTCAAGGCAGCTGGGACCACTGTCACCACGAAAACCATTGGTAACACATTACGACATAACGGATTGCAATCCTGCAGTGCCCGCAAGGTCCCCCTGCTCCGGAAGGCACATGTGACGGCCCGTCTGAAGTTTGCCAGTGAACACCTGGATGATGCCGAGAGTGATTGGGAGAAGGTGCTGTGGTCAGATGAGACAAAAATTGAGCTCTTTGGCATGAACTCAACTCGCCGTGTTTGGAGGAAGAGAAATGCTGCCTATGACCCAAAGAACACCGTCCCCACTGTCAAGCATGGAGGTGGAAATGTTATGTTTTGGGGGTGTTTCTCTGCTAAGGGCACAGGACTACTTCACCGCATCAATGGGAGAATGGATGGGGCCATGTACCGTACAATTCTGAGTGACAACCTCCTTCCCTCCGCCAGGGCCTTAAAAATGGGTCGTGGCTGGGTCTTCCAGCACGACAATGACCCAAAACATACAGCCAAGGCAACAAAGGAGTGGCTCAGGAAGAAGCACATTAGGGTCATGGAGTGGCCTAGCCAGTCACCAGACCTTAATCCCATTGAAAACTTATGGAGGGAGCTGAAGCTGCGAGTTGCCAAGCGACAGCCCAGAACTCTTAATGATTTAGAGATGATCTGCAAAGAGGAGTGGACCAAAATTCCTCCTGACATGTGTGCAAACCTCATCATCAACTACAGAAGACGTCTGACCGCTGTGCTTGCCAACAAGGGTTTTGCCACCAAGTATTAGGTCTTGTTTGCCAGAGGGATTAAATACTTATTTCCCTCTGCAGAATGCAAATAAATTCATATACTTTCCACAATGTGATTTTCCGGATTTAATTTGTGATGTGCTATCTCTCACTGTTACCAATAACCTACCCTTCAATTATGGGCTGCTCATGTCTTTGTCAGTGGGCAAACTTACAAAATCAGCAAGGGATCAAATACTTATTTCCCCCACTGTACAAACTAGATGAGAGTGCAACCTGGAACAGACTAAAATGGGTACTGACGGCCAAAACCGAATGTCAAGTCAGGTATCCTGCTCAAGGCAGTAGTGAGACGTGAATGTGTGGACAGCAGAACACGTAGCAGTCTTGCAAATCTCTTCAATGGAAGCTGACCAAGTAGGCTACCGACGCAGCCATGGCTCTAACATTATGAGCCATGACAAGACCCTCCAAAGTCAGCCCAGCCTGAGCATAAGCAAAGCAAATGCAATCTGCCAGCCAATTGGATATGGTGTGTTTCCCCGATGGCGACCCCCATCCTGTTGGGATCAAAAGAAATAAAAAGCTGGGTGGACTGTCTGAAGGGCTTCATCTGCTCCATGTAAAAGGCCAACGCTCTCTTGCAGTCCAAGGTGTGCAAGCAGCTTTCGCCAGGGTGGGAATAAGGTCAGGGAAAGAATGTTGGCAAGACAATCGACTGGTTCAAATGGAACTCCGACACCACCTTTGGCAGGAACTTAGGGTGCGTGTGGAAGATTACACTGTTGTGCTGAAACTTAGTATAAGGTGCATCCACTACTAAGACCTGAAGCTCACTGACCCTACAAGAAGAAGTAACAGCCACCAAGAAAACGATCTTCCAGGTCAAGTACTTCCGATGGCAGGAATTCAGTGGCTCAAAAGAAGCTTTCATCAGCTGAGCGAGAACGACGTTGAAATCCCATGACACTGGCAGAGGTTTGACAGGGGGCTTTGACAAAAGCAAACAAATAAAGGCTGTCCAAAGATAGGCTTATCTTCCACACGCTGATAAGCGCTAATTGCACTAAGGTGAACCCTTACAGAGTTGGTCTTGAGACCAGACTCTGATAAATGTAGAAGGTATTCAAGCAGGGTCTGTGTAGGACAAGAAAGGGGATCTATGGCCTTGCTGTCACACCAGATGACAAACCTCCTCCATTTAAAAAAAATAATACCGCTTATTGAGCTAGCAAAACCCGGGAGACACTCTCCGAAAGAACCAAGAAAGCAAATTCTAGGCTCTCAACATCCAGGCTGAGAGAGCCAAAGGCTGGAGGTTGGGATGTAGAAGCGACCCCTTGTTCTGAGTGATGAAGGTTGGAAAACACTCCAATCTCCACGGTTCTTCAAAGGACAATTCCAGAAGAAGAGGGAACCATATCTGCCGTGGCCAGTAGGGCGCAAACAGAATTATGGTTCCGTGGTCTTGCTTGAGTTTCAACAAAGTCTTTCCCACCAGATGTATCAGAAGATATGCATACAGTAGGCCTGTCCCCCAATATCAAAGGAAGGCATCTGATGCTAGTCTGTCATGGGCCTGAAGCCCGGAACAGAACTGAGGGGCCTTGTGGTTGATCTGAGTGGTGAAAAGATCCACCGAGGGGGTGCCCCACGCTTGGACGATCTTGTGGACTACGCCCATATTGAGAGACCACATGTGTGGTTGCATTATCCTGCTCAGCCTGTCGGCCAGGTCGTTATTCACACCTGCCACATAAGTGGCTTGGAGAAACATGCCATGTTTGCGAGCCCAATGCCATATCTGGATGGCCTCAAGACACAGGGGGCCAGATACAGTGAGCCCCTGCTTGTTGGTGTAATACACTGCAACCTGATTGTCTGTTTGAATTAGAATAATTTGGTGGGACAGTCAATCTCTGAAAGCCTTTAGAGCATTCCAGATTGCTCGAAGCTCCAGGAGATTGCTGAGGATTTGTTTCCTGGAGGCACCATGCTCCTTGAGTGTGAAGCCCATACACATGAGCTCCCCATCCCGAAGAGATGCATCCGTAGTCAGCACCTTTTGCGGCTGAGGAATTCAGAATGGAAGTCCCAAGGTCAAATTGGACAGAATTGTCCACCATTGAAGAGAGCGTATCAGCTCTGGGGACACTTGGATGACATCGTCTAGATTCCCCTGTGGCTTGGTACCACTGAGAAGCTAGGGTCCATGAGCAGATCTCATGTGAAGGTATGCCATGGGTGTAACGAACACTGTGAAAGCCATGTGCCCCAACGAGCTCAGCATCTGCTGAGCTGTGACCTGCTGCGATGTCCGAACCTTGGAAGTTGGGATACAAGATTGTCTGCCCACATCTCTGGGAGGTAGGTTCAAACAGTCGCCATGTCGAGCAGGGCTCCTATGAGCTCCAAATGTTGAACAGGATGGAGATGAGGTAGTTTATAACGAACCCTAGTACCTCCAAGCACCTGAGTAGTCATTCAAATGGACTCCAGAGCACCATCCTCCGTGGCACTCAAGCATGCAAGGTGGAGTGTGTCTCGTGCTCCTCAAAGCTCTTGCAAAGCTGGTCATAAAGCTCCAGACCGGGCAACACAGGATCGTGTTACCCACTTGTGAGAATTATGACCTGTTTGTCCTTGGAGAACATATCTATCTAACAGATCTTTCTCAGTCAGATGGGAGAAAAATAAATCTCTCTCAAGGTTCCTTCCTGGCCCTGATCCATTTTAATATCTTCATGGACCCATTGTGATCTCTCACGCAATCCCTTGAATTAACAGTTTATACATACGCAGATGACATTCAAATTCTTTCCCTCACTATCTCAGCTGTCTGTAGGCAATTGAAGAGCTTAATTATTAAATTATCACTATTTCTGTCTGGCTTTCTGAAAATAAAATGAAATTGAACCCCCCAAAAATCAAAAATCACTTGTCGTCTGTAAGACGCATTTTCCATCTACTTTTTCACGAATAGAAAAGCGAATGCTACATACCTGTAGAAGGTATTCTCCGAGGACAGCAGGCTGATTGTTCTCACTGATGGGTGACGTCCACGGCAGCCCCTCCAATCGGAAACTTCACTAGCAAAGTCCTTTGCTAGCCCTCGCGCGCCCGCGCGCACCGCGCATGCGCGGCCGTCTTCCCGCCCGAAACCGGCTCGAGCCGGCCAGTCCAGTATGTAGCAAGACAATACACTTCAAGGGAAGACACAACTCCAAAGGGGAGGCGGGCGGGTTTGTGAGAACAATCAGCCTGCTGTCCTCGGAGAATACCTTCTACAGGTATGTAGCATTCGCTTTCTCCGAGGACAAGCAGGCTGCTTGTTCTCACTGATGGGGTATCCCTAGCCCCCAGGCTCACTCAAAACAACAACATTGGTCAATTGGGCCTCGCAACGGCGAGGACATAACTGAGATTGACCTAAAAAATTTACCAACTAACTGAGAGTGTAGCCTGGAACAGAACAAACAGGGCCCTCGGGGGGTGGAGTTGGATCCTAAAGCCCAAACAGGTTCTGAAGAACTGACTGCCCGAACCGACTGTCGCGTCGGGTATCCTGCTGCAGGCAGTAATGAGATGTGAATGTGTGGACAGATGACCACGTCGCAGCTTTGCAAATTTCTTCAATGGAGGCTGACTTCAAGTGGGCTACCGATGCAGCCATGGCTCTAACATTATGAGCCGTGACATGACCCTCAAGAGCCAGCCCCGCCTGGGCGTAAGTGAAGGAAATGCAATCTGCTAGCCAATTGGATATGGTGCGTTTCCCTACAGCCGCTCCCCTCCTATTGGGGTCAAAAGAAACAAACAATTGGGCGGACTGTCTGGTGGGCTGTGTCCGCTCCAGGTAGAAGGCCAATGCTCTCTTGCAGTCCAATGTGTGCAGCTGACGTTCAGCAGGGCAGGAATGAGGACGGGGAAAGAATGTTGGCAAGACAATTGACTGGTTCAGATGGAACTCCGACACGACCTTTGGCAGAAACTTAGGGTGAGTGCGGAGGACTACTCTGTTGTGATGAAATTTGGTGTAAGGGGCCTGGGCTACCAGGGCCTGAAGCTCACTGACTCTACGAGCCGAAGTAACTGCCACCAAGAAAATGACCTTCCAGGTCAAGTACTTCGGATGGCAGGAATTCAGTGGCTCAAAAGGAGGTTTCATCAGCTGGGTGAGAACGACATTGAGATCCCATGACACTGTAGGAGGCTTGACAGGGGGCTTTGACAAAAGCAAACCTCTCATGAAGCGAACAACTAAAGGCTGTCCTGAGATCGGCTTACCTTCCACTTGGTAATGGTATGCACTGATTGCACTAAGGTGAACCCTTACGGAGTTGGTCTTCAGACCAGACTCAGACAAGTGCAGAAGGTATTCAAGCAGGGTCTGTGTAGGACAAGAGCGAGGATCTAGGGCCTTGCTGTCACACCAGACGGCAAACCTCCTCCAATGAAAGAAGTAACTTCTCTTAGTGGAGTCTTTCCTGGAAGCAAGCAAGATGCGGGAGACACCCTCTGGCAGACCCAAAGAGGCAAAGTCTACGCCCTCAACATCCAGGCCGTGAGAGCCAGGGACTGGAGGTTGGGATGCAGAAGAGCCCCGTCGTCCTGCGTGATGAGGGTCGGAAAACACTCCAATCTCCACGGTTCTTCGGAGGATAACTCCAGAAGAAGAGGGAACCAGATCTGACGCGGCCAAAAAGGAGCAATCAGAATCATGGTGCCTCGGTCTTGCTTGAGTTTCAACAAAGTCTTCCCCACCAGAGGAATGGGAGGATAAGCATACAGCAGACCTTCCCCCCAATCCAGGAGGAAGGCATCCGACGCCAGTCTGCCGTGGGCCTGAAGCCTGGAACAGAACTGAGGGATCTTGTGGTTCACTTGGGAGGCGAAGAGATCCACCAGGGGGGTGCCCCACGCCTGAAAGATCTGTCGCACCACACGGGAATTGAGCGACCACTCGTGAGGTTGCATAATCCTGCTCAACCTGTCGGCCAGACTGTTGTTTACGCCTGCCAGATATGTGGCTTGGAGCACCATGCCTTGACGGCGAGCCCAGAGCCACATGCTGACGGCTTCCTGACACAGGGGGCGAGATCCGGTGCCCCCCTGCTTGTTGACATAGTACATGGCAACCTGATTGTCTGTCTGAATTTGGATAATTTGGTGGGACAGCCGATCTCTGAAAGCCTTCAGAGCGTTCCAGATCGCTCGCAACTCCAGAAGATTGATCTGTAGATCGCGTTCTTGGAGGGACCACCTTCCTTGGGTGTGAAGCCCATCGACATGAGCTCCCCATCCCAGGAGAGACGCATCCGTGGTCAGCACTTTTTGTGGCTGAGGAATTTGGAAGGGACGTCCCAGAGTCAAATTGGAGCAAATCGTCCACCACAACAGGGATTCGAGAAAACTCGTGGACAGGTGGATCACGTCCTCTAGACCCCCAGCGGCCTGGTACCACTGGGAGGCTAGGGTCCATTGAGCAGATCTCATGTGAAGGCGGGCCATGGGAGTCACATGAACTGTGGAGGCCATATGGCCCAGCAATCTCAACATCTGCCGAGCTGTGATCTGCTGGGACGCTCGCACCCGTGAGACGAGGGACAACAGGTTGTTGGCCCTCGTCTCTGGGAGATAGGCGCGAGCCGTCCGAGAATCCAGCAGGGCTCCGATGAATTCGAGTTTCTGCACTGGGAGAAGATGGGACTTTGGGTAATTTATCACAAACCCCAGTAGCTCCAGGAGGCGAATAGTCATCTGCATGGACTGCAGGGCTCCTGCCTCGGATGTGTTCTTCACCAGCCAATCGTCGAGATATGGGAACACGTGCACCCCCAGCCTGCGAAGTGCCGCTGCTACCACAGCTAGGCACTTTGTGAACACCCTGGGCGCAGAGGCGAGCCCAAAGGGTAGCACACAGTACTGGAAGTGGCGTGTGCCCAGCTGAAATCGCAGATACTGTCTGTGAGCTGGCAGTATCGGGATGTGTGTGTAGGCATCCTTCAAGTCCAGAGAGCATAGCCAATCGTTTTGCTGAATCATGGGGAGAAGGGTGCCCAGGGAAAGCATCCTGAACTTTTCTTTTACGAGATATTTGTTCAGGGCCCTTAGGTCTAGGATGGGACGCATCCCCCCTGTTTTCTTTTCCACAAGGAAGTACCTGGAATAGAATCCCAGCCCTTCTTGCCCGGATGGCACGGGCTCGACCGCATTGGCGCTGAGAAGGGCGGAGAGTTCCTCTGCAAGTACCTGCTTGTGCTGGAAGCTGTAGGACTGAGCTCCCGGTGGACAATTTGGAGGTTTTGAGGCCAAATTGAGGGTGTATCCTTGCCGGGCTATTTGGAGAACCCACTGATCGGAGGTTATGAGAGGCCACCTTTGGTGAAAAGCTTTCAACCTCCCTCCGACTGGCAGGTCGCCCGGCACTGACACTTGGATGTCGGCTATGCTCTGCTGGAGCCAGTCAAAAGCTCGCCCCTTGCTTTTGCTGGGGAGCCGCGGGGCCTTGCTGAGGCGCACGCTGCTGACGAGAGCGAGCGCGCTGGGGCTTAGCCTGGGCCGCAGGCTGTCGGGAAGGAGGATTGTACCTACGCTTTCCAGAAGTATAGGGAACAGTCTTCCTTCCCCCGAAAAATCGTCTACCTGTAGAGGTAGAAGCTGAAGGCTGCCGGCGGGCGAACTTGTCGAATGCGGTGTCCCGCTGGTGGAGAGACTCTACCACCTGTTCGACTTTTTCGCCAAAAATGTTATCCGCACGGCAAGGCGAGTCCGCAATCCGCTGCTGGAGTCTATTCTCCATGTCGGCGGCACGCAGCCATGAGAGCCTGCGCATCACCACACCTTGAGCAGCGGCCCTGGACGCAACATCAAAAGTGTCATAAACTCCTCTGGCCAGGAATTTTCTGCACGCCTTCAGCTGCCTGACCACCTCCTGAAAAGGCTTGGCTTGCTCAGGGGGAAGAGCATCAACCAAGCCCGCCAACTGCCGCACATTATTCCGTATGTGTATGCTCGTGTAGAGCTGGTAGGACTGAATTTTGGCCACGAGCATAGAGGAATGGTAGGCCTTCCTCCCAAAGGAGTCTAAGGTTCTAGAGTCTTTGCCCGGGGGCGCCGAAGCATGCTCTCTAGAACTCTTAGCCTTCTTTAGGGCCAGATCCACAACTCCAGAGTCGTGAGGCAACTGGGTGCGCATCAGCTCTGGGTCCCCATGGATCCGGTACTGGGACTCGATCTTCTTGGGGATGTGGGGATTAGTTAGCGGTTTCGTCCAGTTCGCAAGCAATGTCTTTTTTAGGACATGATGCAAGGGAACCGTGGACGCTTCCTTAGGTGGAGAAGGATAGTCCAGGAGCTCAAACATTTCAGCCCTGGGCTCGTCCTCCACAACCACCGGGAAGGGGATGGCCGTAGACATCTCCCGGACAAAGGAAGCAAAAGACAGACTCTCGGGAGGAGAAAGCTGTCTTTCAGGAGAGGGAGTAGGATCAGAAGGAAGACCCTCAGACTCCTCGTCAGAGAAATATCTGGGATCTTCTTCTTCTTCCCACGAGGCCTCACCCTCGGTGTCAGACACAAGTTCACGGACCTGCGTCTGCAACCGCGCCCGGCTCGACTCCGTGGAGCCACGTCCACGATGGGGGCGTCGAGAGGTAGACTCCCTCGCCCGCATCGGCGAAGCTCCCTCCGCCGACGTAGTCGGGGAGCCTTCCTGGGAGGTGGCCGCAGTCGGCACCGCACGCGGTACCGACGTCGGGGATCTCACCCCGGGCGATGGGCCAGCCGGCGCCACGCTCGACAGTACCGGAGGCGCAAGCACCGCCGGTACCGGAGGGGTAGGGCGCAACAGCTCTCCCAGAATCTCTGGGAGAACGGCCCGGAGGCTCTCGTTCAGAGCGGCTGCAGAGAAAGGCATGGAGGTCGATGCAGGCGTCGACGTCAGTACCTGTTCCGGGCGTGGAGGCTGTTCCGGGCTGTCCAGAGCGGAGCGCATCGACACCTCCTGAACAGAGGGTGAGCGGTCCTCTCGGTGCCGATGCCTGCTGGGTGCCGAATCCCTCGGCGACCCAGAGCTCTCGGTGCCGACACGGGGAGGAGACCGGTGTCGATGCTTCTTCGATTTCTTCCGAAGCATGTCACCGGAGCTCCCCGGCACCGACGAGGAGGACGTCGAATCCATCCGTCGCTTCCTCGGGGCCGAGACTGAAGAAGGTCGATCTCGGGGGGGCTGTACCGCAGGAGCCCTCAGGGTAGGAGGAGACCCACCCGAGGGCTCACCGCCACCAGCAGGGGAATGGACAGCCCTCACCTGCACTCCACCCGATGCACCACCGTCCGACGACATCAGCAGACGAGGTCCTGGTACCACCGACGTCGATGCAGCTATCCGATGTCTCGGCGCCGATGCAGAGGCCCGATGCCTCGATGCAGGGGCGGCCGAGGAAGATGGTCTGGACGCTGACGACGTCGATGCACTCGAAGATCCCGGTGCCGATGCCGACGAAGAGCCCGAGAACAACACGTTCCACTGGGCTAGTCTCGCTACCTGAGTCCGCCTTTGAAGCAGGGAACACAGACTGCAGTTCTGAGGGCGGTGCTCGGCCCCCAGACACTGAAGACACGACTAGTGTCGATCAGTGAGCGAGATAACCCGGGCGCACTGGGTGCACTTCTTGAAGCCGCTGGAAGGCTTCGATGTCATGGGCGGAAAAATCACGCCGGCGAAATCAAAAGCCGAAATGTCGAAATTTGAAGCACCAAAAATTTAAAGGGAGAAAAAATTCTCGACCGAGGCCGAAAAGAGGCCTACCCCGACGACGAAAGAAAACTTACCGGGGCAAAAAGCTGGAAGTACGGGGAGGATTGACACGAAACCCGGCGGAGGGTTTCCGGAGCACTTCCCGACTTAAACAAAGCTTTCCCGAAGGAAAAAACACGCTCAAAAATAATTTGGACGCGCGAGGTCGACTTTCCGGGGCTCGACACGGCGAAAACACGACCGTACCGAGTGCGGACAAAAGAAGACTGGCCGGCTCGAGCCGGTTTCGGGCGGGAAGACGGCCGCGCATGCGCGGTGCGCGCGGGTGCGCGAGGGCTAGCAAAGGACTTTGCTAGTGAAGTTTCCGATTGGAGGGGCTGCCGTGGACGTCACCCATCAGTGAGAACAAGCAGCCTGCTTGTCCTCGGAGAATTACAGGAACACCTGTGCCTTTGTCTCCATTTTTTTTTTCCATTTCAAGAAGTCTTTATTGAATATTAAACTCAACACAGAAAGCAACACACCGTTCCATCATTACAAGATGTTATCAAGAAGATTAAGATAATACAGTTCCTTTCTGCACTATATATGAAATTAACATTTTGCATACAACAATAGTTAACAATTGAACTTCAACATTTTTAGGGTTTTTTAGAGATATTAATTCCCCCTACCTCCCCCCCTCCCATCCCTCCCCCTCAAAGGTATGGCTCAGCCTACGCCTGTCCACAGGGTCTAGATATCCTTCACCATTCATTATGGGTACTGTTCTAAGAGGGTACCCCAGACAGCTAGCCAGTGAGTCAGCTTGCGTTTACGTTCTGCTAATAACCTTTCCATTTCACAGACACATTTCAACTTTGAAATCCATCTCTTGATGGAGGGTACCCCCTTCTGCTTCCAATGAGAGGCTAGGACCTGTCTAGCTACTCCAGTCGCCATTCTCACCAGAATCTGTTGGGTAGGTGCTAACCCTCCCACCTTAACAGAGAACAGAAAAATTTCTGGGGCCCACCTAAGGGTATTTCCTACCCATCTCTGCAGTCTACTATGTATTGTTTTCCAATACGCTTTAATTTTACCACATGTCCACCACATATGCCCCATTGTTCCTTTTTGGCCACATCCTCTCCAACACAGTCCTGAGCCTGCTGGATATATTCTTTGGAGGCGTGCCGGGGTGAGGTATCAGCGAAACAGTACTTTTACTGCATTCTCTTTTAGCGGTACATGTACCGACACGCCACCTGCCCCCCTTTCAATCCTTTCCCAGTCCATTTCCCCCAGGGCCATTCCCAGCTCGCTATTCCAGCTCTTTCTGTGGAGGCAATAGCGAGGAGCTTGTGCACTGATGCATTTATATAATCGGCTGATCAGTCCACCAGAAGACCCACTCCCCTCGCAAATATCCTCCAGACTAGACCTTTCCCGCTTTATGACCCCTCTCACTGCCTCTGTTTTGAGAAAGTGGGTCAACTGAAGGTATGCGTAAGTGTCCTCCTCCACTTCAGGATATTGTGATTTCAAACTTTGGAGTGGGAGTATTTGCTCTGCTTCAAACATTTGGCCCCAATTTCTTAAACCTTTGGCATACCATCGAGTAAATATCCCTGGTGTAGTTCCAGGCATAAAAAGGGGATTATACGCTATTGGAGATAAGCTAGTGAGAGTGCATTTCTTCTGAGGAAAGAGACTATCCCAATAGTAGAGGGTTACCCCAATGGAAGGACATTCACCCACCCCTAGTGCCCTAAATGATTTTGGGATCCACATTAGCGCTCCCAAAGGTGTTTGCCCCAATGAGAATTGCTCCAGGTGGACCCATTGCCTGTCTGGGTATTCTTGGTACCACTCAACCGCTACTTTCCCTTGGGCCGCCCTATAATACCACATGAGGTTCGGGACCCCCAACCCCCCCTTTCGTTTATCTTGGTATAGTAGAGCACGCGATAAGCGTGGTCGCTTTCCTGCCCAGACGAACCGCATTATTTTATCCTGCAGCGTTGCTAAATATCGTCTGGGCATTAATACAGGCAGCGCTTGAAAGAGGTAGAGCAAACGAGGTAACACGTTCATTTTAACTATAGCTATCCGTCCAAACCATGAAAACACCATGTCCCCCCAGCGTTCCAGGTCCACCGCAATGTCCCGCCCTAGCCCTTTATAGTTAGCTTGAAAAAGTTCCGATGATTCGGAGGTCAAATTAACCCCCAGGTATCGTATATACTTAGTGGCCCACCGAAAAGGGAAGGAAGTCTTTAAAGAGTCCATATCCGGAGCCGGCAGCGTAATGTTAAGGGCTTCCGATTTGTTCATATTGACTTTGAACCCAGACACTGCTGAATATTCTTCAATAGTGCGCAACAGGTTAGGAAACGATGTCAGAGGTCTAGTAATGAACAGCAAAACGTCATCCGCAAAAAGAGCCAATTTGTGAGCCCTGCCATCTATGGCCAAACCAAAGATACCCGGATCTGACCGTATCCGAGATGCAAGAGGCTCCATTACCATTGCAAATAAAGGAGACAAAGGGCAGCCCTGCCGAGTTCCTCTATGAAGAGCAAACAGCTCCGAGTTGCCCCCATTGACTCTCACACACGCCCTTGGAGACTCATAAAATGCCTGTATCCAGCCTCTAAACCGACTCCCAAAGCCGAACACCTCTAATGTCTTGTACATGAATGGCCAATGTACTCTGTCAAAAGCCTTTTCGGCATCTAAACTGAGAAGACACAATGGCCGTTGGCTTCGTTTGGCCAAGTATATAAGGTCTAATACTCTTCTAATGTTGTCCATAGCCTTACGGTGCGCGACAAAGCCCACCTGATCAGGGTGAATTAATACTGGAAGCACCGGGGCCAACCTATTGGCCAGAACTTTGGCCAAAATTTTGACGTCGGAGTTCAATACTGAAATAGGCCTGTAGGAGCCACATTCAGAATGGTCTTTGTCCGGCTTGGGCAGAACCGCTATCCATGCCTCTCTCATAGATTGAGGCAATATTTCCCCCCTTCCCACCAGATTGAATAAGTCCACTAATAGTGGTGCCAGTTCTTTAGCAAACATCTTGTAAAATTCATTTGGGAGCCCGTCCAAACCCGGGGACTTACAGGACGGTAAGCCACGAATAGCTTCCTGTATTTCTAATGGTGTGACAGGACTGTCTAGTTGGGCCTGCTGCTGGAGAGTCAATGGAGAGAGGTCACTATCCGCCAGGTACTCCTCCACAGAGTCCTCGGCAGGGTGTATCTCCTGGTCGTACAAAGCTTGATAAAAATCCCTAAAACGTTTACGAATTTCCTCTGAGGTACGTATCAGGCCTCCCTCCCCATCGCGCACCTGGGTGATTGTACGGTCCACTTTCTGCCTTCGTAGCTTTATGGCTAGAAGGCGACCAGCCTTATTTGTGTGTTCATAGGACCCCATCCTCTGCCTATTGTGCAAATGGCTCAGCTGTTCCGAGTAAATGGAGTCCAGCAGCAGTCTCTGATCTTTCAGTTCTTGTAAGATCTGTCGGGAACCATTTGCTTTGTGTTGTGCCTCCAGGATGTGTATACGGCCCATACACCCCCTAATCTGAGCTTTGCACGTTCTGGATCTCTTACTAGCTAGTTTCAAAAAGTATCCCCTAGTGACGGCTTTCATCGCGTCCCATACCACACTGAGATCCGGCCCGGATTCCTTATTGAACTCCAAGTATTCGCGTAATACCGCTCTATACCCCTCAGCCACCTCCCCTTCCTGTAATAAACTGGTGTTAAGTGTCCATCTCTTATCCTTATATTCTACCTTTATTTTCGGAAGTACCACCCAAACTGGGGCATGATCGGATAGGGTTTTACTGCCTATTGCAGCTGTGGGGCCCCATTCCACTAGAGTTGTGTCTAAGAAGATGTAGTCAATACGTGAGTATGTTCCATGTGCCGATGAATAGAATGTATAGTCCCTGTCCTTCATGTGTGTCAGTCTCCACAGGTCCAGGGTGCCCAGGGAGTATGTTAGAGAACCCAACGCCTGTGAGTCTTTAATACCATCTAACTTGTGTTGCCCCGATCGATCGAGGCTGGGGTTCATCACTGCGTTAAAGTCCTCCCCCCCCCCACAATCAATGTGCCCCTAGCAAATGCTGCCAATGCCAATTTCAGCTTTGCAAAAAACTCCACCTGTCCAACATTTGGGGCATAGACCGAT
The DNA here is from genome assembly GCF_901765095.1 of Microcaecilia unicolor. Taxonomy (NCBI): domain Eukaryota; kingdom Metazoa; phylum Chordata; class Amphibia; order Gymnophiona; family Siphonopidae; genus Microcaecilia; species Microcaecilia unicolor. The sequence goes on from NC_044032.1 coordinate 514,004,336, forward strand.
GCCAAGGTCAGGTCCACCTGGTCTATTTTGATATGTATAAATATAAATCTCCCCCCCCCCGGGTCTTTTTTTACCTCTAGAACCTGTACAGCCAGGGATAAATGCATCAGTACTGCAACCCCACCTGCCCTTGAGCCCTCAGAGGATGCGCAGTGGACTACTGGGAACACCGGATGAGTGAGAAGTCTCTCATGCTTTCGTCTTAAGTGTGTTTCTTGCATGAGGACTATATGGGGACTGTGGTGTTGTAGTTCCTTAAATAATTTCTGTCTCTTCTGTGGCATATTCAAACCTTTAACATTATAAGATAATATCTTTAAGTCTGTGGTCATGTCTTAATCATACAGTTATAAACATGGCATTCCAACCTTACCAGCTTAACTGCATACACTGTCCCTGTGGACTCCCATCCGTTCGAGCCAATCCCTCCACCCACACACCTCCCACCTCCCTTTATTCCCCCCCCCCCACCCACATTATATCTCCCCTTCCCCTTTTTCATTACACCACCCAGAGATTAACTCCTCCAAGTGGGATTAGAGAGAAATGACCCACCACCCGGTTAAGTCCCCAGCCCGCTCCCCCCCCCCATGGTGTCATAAGCAGCTCAAGTTCCTGACTTGCACTCGAAGTTCCTGCACAAGTCGTACTTTCTTACGCCTCCTCCCCCATACATTCAAACGTGTCCCTAATAGACAATACACATACATTCTTAAATCATATCCTAACAATCTGTAGACTCGCCAGACCAGACCGGTTAATTAAGGACCGGTCCCTTGCACTATTCCTAGTGCAGCACAGATAGTTTGTTACCAGGTCGTTTCCCGAACGCCCCCTCAGCGCTTAGAGGCAGTGCGCTTTGTGGATTCTGGCACTCTCTTCCATTTTTGCAGCTTGGCTCTGGTTACTGGTGCTACTGTCCCAGGTGGAATCTGCTGCGTCACCAGTCCTCCTTTGAGTAGCGCTTCCCACGCCTCTGCCAGGTTTAGCGCTCTGCATTTTATGCCCTGTACCTCAAAATTCAGAGAGAAGGGGAACCCCCATCTATACTGCAGTTGATTTTTAATCAGTATGTCCAGGGCGGGTCTCATCAGCCGTCTCTGCTGGAGGGTATACTGGGAAAGATCCTGATAAACAGAAACCTTAGCTCCTCCATATTCCAGATCTGTTGATTTCCGTGCTCGGGCCAATATTATTTCTTTAGCTTCATATTTCTGGAAGCGAACTATTATGTCTCTGGTTTGTTGTGCTTTCAGTGGGCCCAGGGCGCGATGCGCCCGGTCTAACTCTTCCGGTGCCGCACCGGCTTCAGCTCCCATCAGCGTATTGCATATGGATTGGATAATCCGGGGCACGTCTTCAGTCTCACCTCCCTCTGGTATTCCACGAAATCGTAAATTATTTCTTCGGCCCCTGTTTTCTAGGTCATCCAATTTATATTCGAGGTCTGCATTGCGTGTTTCCAGCCCCTGAATCAATTCTGCGTGCCTATTCAGATGTTCCGCATGCTCATCCAGTTTAACCTCGGCCTCCTCCACCCTGCCCCCCAGCTCCCGCAGTTCTGAGCTCAAGGTTTCCATCCGCTCCAATATCTCATCTTTTGAGTTCTTAATCTCATGTTGTATATTAGATAGGCAATTGCGGAGCTCTCCGGAGATAACTTTTTTCGATGGTGGGGAGCGGGCTTCTGCCATGGACAGGGCCGAATCTGAGTCAGAAGGTGAGGCCCGTTCAGGAGATTCATGGCGGTGTGCACTTTTTCCACCCACGCTTTTCTCCCGTTTTTCAAGTTCCTTTTTACGGGCGGAGGCCGCTTTGCTCATGGCGATTTCGCTGCTTGGAGTGCAGAAGTCACTGAACTCCCTCTTTCTCGATTCGGAGCTGCTTATAATCGTTTTTGATAGCTGCAAACGGGCTTAGGGAGACAGAGCAACGTGGCTAAGCGACCATCTCGGACGATGACGTCCCTTTGTCTCCATTTTTATTATTATTTTTTTTTTTAAACACGCCAAATTAGATCAGTTTGTCACCTCTTCCTACTACTGGCACTCTACATACTGACGCATTCCTTAATTCTGAATAGTCTTGATTACTGCAACACATTATTGTATGGAACATGGTGTTTATATGGGACATGCAGGTCATGAACCATAAAAGCGAAGTTTCTTACCTGAAGCAGGTGTTCTCCGAGGACAGCAGGCAGTATATTCTCACATGTGGGTGACGTCACGTTGGCCCGGAGGATTTTCTAGTAAAATCTAAAAAGTCTCTTCAAACAGCGTTCCGTCGCGCGAGCGATCGCACCGCGCATGCGCGCGCACATCTTCCCGCTCGCCACGCGGACACGCTCCTCAGTTGAATCCAAAAGATGAAAAAAATACAACTTCAAAGGGGAGGTGGGAGGGTTTGTGAGAATATACAGCCTGCTGTCCTCGGAGAACACCTGCTTCAGGTAAGAAACTTCGCTTTCTCCGAGGACAAGCAGGCTGATATACTCTCAACGGCGAGGGCATAACAAGGATTGACCTGAAACAAGAAATTTCTAACAGTGCAGCCTGGAACAGAATAAAAATGGGCCTAGGAGGGTTGGAGTTGGATTCTAAACCCCAAACAGATTCTGCAGCATCGACTGCCCAAACCGACTGTCGCGTCGGCTATCCTGCTGAAGGCAGTAGTGAGATGTGAATGTGTGGACTGATGACCAGGTCGCAGCCTTGCAGATCTCTTCAATAGTGGCTGACCTCAGATGAGCCACTGACGCAGCCATGGCTCTAACATTATGAGCCGCGACATGGCCCTCTAAAGTCAGCCCAGCTTGGGCATAAGTGAAGGAAATGCAATCTACTAGCCAATTAGAGATGGTGCGTTTCCCGACAGCAACTCCCCTCTTGTTGGGATTAAAAGAAATAAACAACTGGGCGGACTGTCTGTGGGGGTTTGTCTGCTCCACATAAAAGGCCAATGCTCTTTTGCAGTCCAAAGTGTGCAGCTTGCTTTCGCCAGGACTTGTATGAGGGCGAGGAAAAAATGTTGGCAAGACAACTGACTGGTTCAGATGGAACTCCGACACCACCTTTGGCAAGAACTTAGGGTGAGTGCGGAGGACTACTCTGTTATGATGAAATTTAAGGTAAGGAGCATGAACCACTAGAGCCTGAAGCTCACTGACCCTACGAGCTGAAGTAACAGCCACCAAGAAAATGACCTTCCAGGTCAAGTACTTCAGATGGCAGGAATTCAGTGGCTCGAAAGGGGGTTTCCTCAGCTGGGTGAGAACGACATTGAGATCCCATGACACCGGAGGAGGTTTGACAGGGGGCTTTGACAAAAGCAAACCTCTCATGAAGCGAAGAACTAAAGGCTGTCCAGAGATAGGCTGACCTTCTACATGTTGATGGTAAGCACTAATCGCACTAAGGTGAACTCTTACAGAGTTGGTCTTAAGACCAGACTCTGATAAATGTAGAAGGTATTCAAGCAAGGTCTGTGTAGGACATAAAAAAGGGGTCTAGGGCCCTGCTGTCACACCAGACGGCAAACCTCTTCCATTTAAAAAAGAGTAACATCTTTTAGTGGAATCTTTCCTGGAAGCAAGCAAGACTCGGGAGATACCCTCAGAAAGACCCAAGGAGGCGAACTCTACGCCCTCAACATCCAGGCCATGAAAGCCAGAGACTAGAGGTTGGGATGCAGAAGCGCCCCCTCGTTCTGAGTGATGAGGGTTGGAAAACACTCCAATCTCCATGGTTCTTCGGAGGACAACGCCAGAAGAAGAGGGAACCAGATCTGATGGGGCCAAAAAGGCGCAATCAGAATCATGGTTCCGCGGTCTTGCCTGAGTTTCAGCAAAGTCTTCCCCACCAAAGGTATGGGAGGATATGCGTACAGAAGGCCTGTCCCCCAGTGAAAGAGAAAGGCATCCGACGCTAGCCTGCCATGGGCCTGTAGTCTGGAACAGAACTGAGGGACCTTGTGATTGAATTGAGTGGCAAAAGGATCCACCGAGGGGGTGCCCCACGCTCGGAAGATCTTCCTGGCGACAGCAATGTTGAGTGACCACTCGTGAGGTTGCATTATCCTGCTCAATCTGTCGGCCAGACTGTTGTTTACGCCGGCCAGATATACAGCTTGGAGACACATGCCACATCTGCACGGCCTCCTGATTGTCTGTTTGAATCAGAATAATTTGGTTGGATAACCGATCTCTGAAAGCCTTTAGAGCGTTCCAGATCGCTCGCAACTCTAGGAGGTTGATCTGAAGACGCTTTTCCTGAAGGGACCAAGCTTCTTGAGTGTGAAGCCCATCTACATGCGCTCCCCACCCGAGGAGGGATGCATCCGTCGTCAGCACTTTTTGTGGCTGAGGAATTTGGAATGGGCATCCCAAAACCAGATTGGATCAAATTGTCCACCACTGAAGTGAATTCCGAAAGTCGATGGACAGCTGGATCACATCTTCTAGATTCCCTGCAGCTTGAAACCACTGGGAAACTAGGGTCCGCTGAGCTGATCTCATGTGAAGACGTGCCATGGGAGTTACATGAACTGTGGAAGCCATGTGCCCCAGAAGTCTCAACATCTGCCGAGCTGTGATCTGTTGAGACGCTTGAACCCTGGAGGCTAGAGACAGAAGATTGTCCGCTCTTGGCTCGGGAAGGTAGGCACAAGCTGTCCTCGTACACAACAGAGCCCCAATGAATTCCAATTTTTGAACTGGGTTGAGATGAGACTTTGGGTACTTGATGACAAACCCTAGAAGCTCCAGCAGTTGAATAGTCATCCGCATGGACTGTAAAGCTCCTGCCTGGGAGGTGCTCTTCACCAGCCAATCGCCAAAATAAGGGAACACATGCACTCTCAGCCTGCGTAGCGATGCTGCAACGACTGCCAGGCACTTGGTAAATACTCTGGGCGCAGACGCCAAGCCAAAGGGCAGCACACAGTATTGAAAGTGCTGCGTTCCCAACCGAAACTGTAGATATTTTCTGTGAGCTGGAAGTATCAAAATGTGGGTATAAGCATCCTTTAAGTCCAGAGAGCATAGCCAATCGTTTTCCTGAATCATGGGGAGAAGGGTGCCCAGGGAAAGCATCTTGAACTTTTGTCGAACCAGATATTTGTTCAGGCCCCTTAGGTCTAGGATGGGACGCATCCCCCCCCCCGTTTTCCTTTCCACAAGGAAGTACCTGGAATAGAATCCCAGCCCCTCTTGCCCTGGTGGAACGGGCTCGACCGCATTGGCGCTGAGAACGGCGGAGAGTTCCTCTGCAAGTACCTGCTTGTGTTGGGAGCTGAAGGACTGAGCTCCCCAGTGGGCAATTTGGAGGTTTGGTTTCCAGATTGAGGGTGTATCCTAACCGGACTATTTGAAGAACCCACCAGTCGGAGGTTATCAGAGGCCACCTTTGGTGAAAAAATTTTAACCTCCCCCCGAAAGGAAAGTCGTCTGGCACAGACATTTATGGTGGCTATGCTCAACTGGAGCCAGTCAAAAACCAGTCCCTGGTTTTTGCTGGGGAGCTGCAGGGGTCTGCTTGGGTGCACACTATTGATGCGAACGAGCGTGCTGTGGCAGAGCCTGAGAAGGCTGTCAACAAATAGGAGTGTACTTACGGCCCCTAGAGGCATAAGGCGCACTTCTCTTCCCTTTAAAAAAACTTCCTAGAAGAGGAAGCGGATGCAGAAGGCGCCCGGCAGGAGAGAGAGTCCATAGCGTTATGACGCTGATAGAGGTGATCAATCAACTCTTCGACTTTCTCACCAAAAAAATGATCCCCCCAGCAAGGGATATCTGCAATTTTCTGCTGAGTTCTCTCCTCCAGGTTAGACGCACGCAGCCATGAGAGTCTGCGCATCACTATACCCATAGCAGAAAATCTAGATGTCACATCACAAGTGTCGTAAATGCCCCTGGACAGGAACTTGTGACACACCTTCTGCTGCCTGACCACTTGGTGAAAGGGCTCGGCCTGCTCCGGTGGGAGTGCATCAACCAAACTCTCAAGCTGCTGCACTGAGTTCCGCAAATGAATGCTCGTAAAGAGCTGGTAGGACTGGATTTTGGAAGCGAGCATGCCAGCCTGATACGCCTTCCTCCCAAAAGAGTCCAAGGTTTTATGTTCTCGCCCCGGGGGCACCGAGGCAAAGTTCCTAGAACTCTTAGCTCTTCTGAGAGCAAAATCCACCACCGCAGAATCATGAGGCAACTGAGGCCGGAAGAAACTGGGTTCCCCGTGGATCCAATACTGGGATTCAGCCTTTTTGGGAATAGTTGGACAAGAAAGAGGCTTTTCCCAGTTTCTCATCAGCACTTCCCTGAGTGTATCATGAAAAGGAGCTGTGGTAGAAGACTTAGGTGGAGATGGATAATCCAGGACCTTGAGCATCTTGGCCCTGGGCTCATCCACAATCTCCACAGGGAAGGGAATGGCCTCAGACATTTCCCGCACAAAAGATGAAAAAGACAAACTCTCCGGAGGGGAGAGCTGTCTCTGAGGTGAGGGGGTCGAATCAGATGGAAGACCTAGAGAATCCTCGGCAGAGAAAACTCCATGACCCCCATCTTCATCAGATGAGCCATCATCGGATGGGGCTAACAACTCAGAAAGAGCAGCCCGGATCCGAGCCCGTCTCGACATAGAGGTGCGGTGACCTCGATGACTGTGTCGAGAAGTCGACACCCCAGGAGACTCCGGTGAAGCTTCCTCCACCGAAGGCAATGGAGAGTCGACCCGGGAGGCAACCGACCCCGATACCGGAAGCAGTACCGGAGAAGGAGACCTCACCACTGGCAAAAGGCATGGTGCCGCAGGAGCCTCCGGCACAGTCGGTACCAGTACCTCCTATGCCGGACACAAATGTTGCAGAACCGCTTCCATGAAATCTGGAAAAATAGCCTTGATACGCTCATCTACAGAAGCTGTTGGGGAAGGCTGCGGTGCCGGTGTGGTCGTTGGAGGCAGAATCTGCAGAGGCTGGGGAGCTGGTACCGGGCTGCCAGACAACCTGCACGTCGATACCTCCATAACAGAGGGAGAGTGATCCTCTCGGCACCGACGCTTCTCGGGTACCGAATGCCTCAATGACCCGGAGCTCGCAGTACCGTGTCGAGAAGGAGAACGATGACTGTGCTTCTTGGCCTTCACTCGACGCCCGTCATCAAGACTCCTCGGTACCGGTGAGGAAGACGTGGAATCCACACGTTTCCTTGGGGCCGGGTCCGATAAAGGTCGGTCCCGGGGGGCCTGCAAAGCAGGAGGTGCCGAGGCAGGTGGAGACCCGCTCGATGCATCACTGCTCCCAGCGTGCATCGGTCTCTGGGCAGCCTGTACCCGGTCTCCCGATGCCAACGCTGCCCTCGACGTCAAAGGTACCGATATCGACGCCAACGTCGAGGTACCGGATCCGAAAAGTTTTTCTCTCTGGGCCTCTCAAGAAAGTTGAGTGCGCTTTTTCATTTTCAGGCACAACTTACAACTTTCTGGATGATGGTCGGGCCCAAGGCACTGAAGGTACCAGGAGTGCGGATCAGTGCCAGAGATGGTCCGGTTGCAGCGGGCGCAAGGCTTGAAGCCGCTGGGCGTCTTCGATGACATCGCGGGAAAAATCGCCTCCACAAAATCAAAAGACGCGATTTTGTCAGAAAAAAAGAGACACACAAAAAAAGGGGAAAAACAATACCCGACCGAGCGACCTAAGAACGGTCGCATGAAAAAAGAAAGGAAACTTAGAAAAAAGACACTAGAAAAATAAAGGTTTTTTTTTTTTAAAACAATACCCGAAAGGGTAAAACGAACTGGAAGAGAACTTTACTCCGAAGGCCCGAAGAAAACGCGAAGCGCTACCGAACTCCGTGTCTCCTCAGACGCGGAAAAAGAAGAACTGAAGAGCGTGTCCGCGCAGCGAGCGGGAAGGCGTGCGTGTGTGCGACGGAACACTGTTTGAAGAGACTTTTTAGATTTTACTAGAAAATCCTCCGGGCCGACGTGACGTCACCCACATGAGAGTACATCAGTCTGCTTGTCCTCGGAGAAATAACTTTACAACAGTAACTGAGAATTATGAGCAAAGCTAGGCCTCTTTGAACAGGCTATGAACAGGTTAAGAGTCAATGAGAAGCTCAATAATTAGACAGAATGTGAATCTCATGTCAGCTTGCCCCTTCTGTTGTAGAGACAGGCAGATATGGAATCATAACAGAGATATGTGTGGCAGGAGAATACTGTGCATGAATGCAGTAATGTAAGGGGAAATTTGCTGCTGACCATGAAAGCAGATAATGAAAAGTCAACTTTGGTTGCTGGGAAGATGGTTTTTGCAAAGTAGGATAACCTTACTGACCTTACTTATAAGCAAATATGTTATGAAAAACTTTGCTTCTGTAAGATAGAATTTACTAGAATATGCTGGAATATGCTGACTTTGTACTTCCAATACTAGCCCTATGAGAGAAAAGGGTATAAAAGGAGAATCATGGACAGAGGCAATCAGAGAGCTAATGTCAGAGGTCACGTTTGTGTCCCAGTTGCTGTCTCATATGAGAATTAATTATATTACGTATTCTAATTGTAGTCCTGGTTGGTAAGTGTAATAAACAATAGGAATCCTGTGCAGAAGGAATGGATCCTCAGGAGCTTAGTCAAGATCGGGAGGCGGGGCTGGTGGTTGGGAGGCGGGGATAGTGCTGGGCAGACTTTTACAGTCTGTGCCAGAGCCGGTGGTGGGAAGCGGGACTGGTGGTTGGGAGGCAGGGATAGTGCTGGGCAGACTTATACGGTCTGCGTCAGAGCCGATGGTGGGAGGCAGGGATAGTGCTGGGCAGACTTATACGGTCTGTGCCAGAGCCGGTGGTGGGAGGCGGGGCAGACTTATACGGTCTGTGCCCTGAAGAGCACAGGTACAAATCAAAGTAGGGTATACACAAAAAGTAGCACATATGAGTTATCTTGTTGGGCAGACTGGATGGACCGTGCAGGTCTTTTTCTGCCGTCATCTACTATGGTGCTATGATTATTCTCATATTACTATAGCCTTCTGTGTCTTTCTGTGTCTCCACCTGGTGGCGTTAAGAACATAATCCCTGGAGTGCTGGACATTCCAGGTTACAGGTAACTAGTACCTTTATACCTGGGAAAGGGCAGAAAGATAAACATTGGGCATCAGGCCTTAAACAGCTTCACCTTATTCATAACACAGCCATCAAGCTTTTCATGTAACACCACTTCTTAGGAATTCTCTTTGGTTGCCTATTTCACATAGAAATAGTATCTTAAAGGTGATTCTGATTCATACAATTCACCATACTGGGCAGCCTTTGTTCCTTTCCCGACTTCTTATTCCATACAAACCTAACCGTGTTCTTAGATCATCCTATTCAAATTAGTTGTTCCCATTTATCATATTTGCTCACAGCTCATTAGAAACACCATCATCAATAATATAAAATTGGCCCAACTCTCTGGAATGTCCTTCCACCATCTTTGTGCTCAGAACAATCCCTGAAAAAGTTCAACTTTTGAGCGACGCCTCTGATTAGACATTTAGTCCTTCCTCTTTCAGCAGGTGTTCATAATGGGAGACATGCTGTCCTAGTCTGTAAGAACAATCTTATGTATCTTTTTAATTCTCTATCATGAATATTATAAACGTTTTGTTCTTCTCTTCTTTTTCCATCTTCTCATATCTCTGATCATTTTTTGGTTTAATTGTAAGCCACCTAGAAACTGTTATGAATGGAATATCAAAAACCTAATTAACCTGGAAACCATTAGTATATATGTTCAAGGCAACTTATACTAATATCAGTATATAGCAAATTTCACACAAAAAACAAACACTAATATTATATCCACTCTAGTAACATGCTCTGTCTTTTTATTTCTCTCATCTATCAAAGTCTTCACTTATGTTCCTAATCATCTGGCTTAGTCAGACCACTTATCACTCTCACATAGCCAATTTTGACCATGTTCTAAAACTCTGGTAACTTGCTTCTAAACAAGCTCTTAATGGAAGATGATCCCATATGCAAGATATGCTAATCCTTATATTCTTACATTTTGTAACATGACAATCTGGAAGTTTTAATAATAATTGCTCAAAAAAAATCAAACAAAACTTTTCGTCAAATAAGAACAGAATACCAAGGCAAGATAGAAGGTTGACCTATCAACTCTGCTTGGTCATCAGACTGTGGCGATCCATTATCACCCATTCTGTTTAATGTAATGTCACCACTAGGTAACAGACTAGAAATAACAGGATTCAAAACGTTCATATATACTGACAACGTTACCATATATATAACCTTCAAAATGAACACTCAAAACATCTTACAAAAGGCAAAACTTGGCTTAAATTCGATGGATGTCTGGGCCTCAGAATGCAAACTAAAGCTAAAGAAAAAACTAAATTAATGGTCATTACCAAACTATTTGACCAAAATGACTACAACAGTTTCACAATTGACAACACTTCATTCCCCACTGACAATATCTGAAAATTCTAGGTATAATTATAGACAAACACTTAACATTTGATACTCAAGTTTCCTCAGTAATCACAAAATCTTTCAGGTCTCTCTGGAAACTAAAAAGAATCAGACCCTATTTCTCATCAGAAACATTCAGACTATTGGTACAATCGTTAACATTATCCAAATTCGATTATTGTAATGCCATATATGCTAGCTGTAAGGAGTACTTGTTGAAAAAACTCCAAACAGCTCAAAACACTGCAGCCAAGTACATAGACAAAATCTCTCATTTTGAAAGTGTCTCCCCTTTATTAATCAAATTACAATGGCTTCCCATCAAAGCGAGAATCACCTTCAAATTATGTGCCTTTATCTTTCAAATCCTAAATAGCACAGCTCCAGACTATATGGTACCATTAATAAACTTACCTCAAAGAAACATCAAATACGAGGCAAGAAACTCTCAGACTACACCTCCCAAATTGCAAAAAAGTGATCTACAAAACCATCCACTCTGCAGACTTCACTTACCTAGGAACCAAATGGTGAACTCCTTACCACCCAAAATAAGAAATATACAGGAATATACTAGATTCCTCCAAATCCTCAAATCGTTCCTATTCAAACAAACCCTCACAAAGAACAATCATAACTCAAACAATTAATTATTACCTGAATTATTAATCTATTTACCATTAACTTTCTCTTTGCTTCAAGTACAATTTCTCATTCATAATAGATTTTCTATATGTTAAACATCCACAGCTATCCCAGTATGTTTATGATACTGTATTGTAAAATTGGATTCTTCCAACAAATTACTTTCTTATGCATTATGCTTTGTTATGTATCCTATACTATTTATTGTAAACCACATTGAACTCAAACTTGTTTGGGATAATGTGGGAAATAAATATCACAAATAAAAAATAAATACTCCAAAATATTGAGCACAGGGCTTTCAATTGAATCAGACATTCAAAATAGAGCTAATAGAACAAAACTGAAGGGACTTGATCATTAAGACTTTTTCCTGTCAGAAGCTGTAAAGTGTATCAGAGTCCCAACTCAACTAAATTTTCTCCACAGGAAAGTGATGACCAAATTGCAGAACCTGCAGGTCCCCAGATGGGGGAAACTGTTTACCTAAAGGGTGGAAGTCTTTTTCCACAGAATGTGACCCGTTTCTTTTCAAAATGAATTAAGGAATAAGCTGGACAAATGACCTGATGCATACTCCATTACAACTTCAGGAACATATAAACTAATTTGCAGTTTTATACTTTAAAAAAATTAGTTTGTTCACTATACTTTCATATATTTTAAATCAATCTAAATATTACAAACATTTCAACCACTACCTTTCTTTTGAAAGAGTGCATTTAAGTAACTCTCTGCTTGGCATTCAATCTTCTCTGTGTTGTACTGGCCCTGAGATGTTGGCTCCTCTCCAGCTGTTGATTGTAAAAATCCTAGATGTGTTTGATCCTAGAACAAAAAACAAAACAAGCTATAAAAGAGCAACAGAATTAAAAATACTACACTAATAATCATATGTGAAATTAATCAAATAACGTTCAGTCTCTTACCTAGGTTGGCACCTTTCAGTTAGGTTTTTCTACCCATCAATTTCACTTTGCTTAGTTTAATAGGAATGTATTCCACAACTGAAAGGAATCTAAGGAGGTGACACTATGCTTCAGAAATAGGCAGTGTCTTGTAAAGTCTTCATACCTTTGACTGCAGAACGTGAAAAATGTTACAATTCAAAATGCATAAAAGTTAGAGGCTTACCGAATTTCAGTTTCAGTGCCAAAAGTGGCCCAAACTCTGGTCAGCCTTATTTCGGTTTCGGCCAAAAATGTCTGTGCATTTTTGGCGGGAACCAAAATTGAGTGTGCAGCCCCCACTCCCTCCCGACTCTGTCCCCCAACCAAAAAGAGCCTACTTCCGATCCCATTAACCCTCCCCCCCCCCCCCCCCCCCCATGGGAGCCCTCTGCCGGACCTACCTCGCATCAGGATAGTGGGCGCAAGAGTGCTTCCACTCCCTCCTGTGTACAGGCATCTCTAGGTTAAAATGGCTTCTGAGACTGCCGCTGGAGAAGATCCTAGCAGCCATTTTGAGATTGGAACCAGCATGGGAAGTCGCTCCTGCCTGTGCTGGTTCCAATTTCAAAACAGCTGCCAAAACCTCCAGCAACAATCTTACAAGACTGTTGCTGGAAGCCACGGAAGCCATTCTGACCTAGAGCTGGCTGTGAGAGAGAGTGAGGATGCTCCAGCGCCCACTAGCCACCAACGACAAGATAGGTCTAGGAGGTTGTGGCGAGAGGGGAGGCTCTTTTTGATGAAGTGGAAGGGGTGGGAAAGAGGGCTGTTGGGGGAGGCCCAGTTTCATTTTCAGCTTTTGCTGAAATCAAGTGGCCAATTTTGGTTGCAGATATGATTTCAGCTTTTGGTCAGGCTCTAATAAAAGTAGTAGCTTCTCTTATCTAAACAACAAAGAACACTTTCAACATGAGCAATTATAGGAACATTCAAAAAGTTAAGAACAAGAAACAAAAAAAGGCTTGATTGCAAAACCCAAACAGGCTTAGTTTCCTAAAACTTCATTAAGGCACATAAATTAAATAGAGCCCACCTGTGTCCAATCACAGTAGTTCAGTTGACTCAAAATAATCCTGGATGAAGAATCAAGCTGTTTCAGCTGTATGGACAAATTTGAAGCAATGGAATATGCCAAACATGGAGTTATTATTATTATTATTAGTTACATTTGTATCCCACATTTTCCCACCTTTTGCAGGCTCAATGTGGCTTACATATAACCGTTAACGGTGTTAGCCGATTACGGTTTGAACAAATACATAGTATGAATGAATACAAAGTGATATTGTGGTATAATAAGATATATGTATGGTAGGAAACAGTTGGGGGGAACTTAGAGAGGGAAAGGGGGAAGAAGAGTCAGGTAATGTCCGTTGCAGTCTTTGGTTATGTTGTGTCGCAAGTGACCGGTATTTTTATGTTGGGTCAGTGGGGGTATGCTCTTCTGAACAGGTCTGTCTTTAGTGCGTCCTGAAAATTTAGGTGGTCGAGCGTAATTTTTACTGCTTTTGGCAATGCATTCCATAGTTGTGCGCTTAGGTAGGAAAAGCTGGTTGCATAGGTGGATTTGTATTTGAATCCTTTGCTGCTTGGGTAGTGGAGGTTTAGATATGATCGTGCAGATTTTGTGGTGTTTCTGGTTGGCAGGTCAATGAGGTCTGTCATGTATCCCGGTGCCTCGCCGTAAATAATTTTGTGAACAGTCGTGCAGATTTTGATTGGTAGTCAGTGCAATTTTTCTCTGAGTGGTTTGGCGTGGTCAAAACGTGTTTTTCCAAATATAAGCCTGGCTGCTGTATTTTGGGCAGTCGAGTTTCTTTATGATTTGATCCTTGCATCCCGCATAGATTCCATTACAGTAATCTGCGTGGCTTAATACCTTGGACTGAACCAGGTTACGAAATATTTCCCTTGGAAAGAATGGTTTTACACGTTTGAGTTTCCACATTGAGAAAAACATTTTCTGTATGGTGGATTTTGCTTGGGTCTCTAGTGATAGGTTATGGTTGATTGTTACTCTGAGAATTTTCAGGCAGTCTGAGACAGGGAGGGTGTATCCTGGGGTGTTAATGTTTGTGGGTTTGTATGTATTGTATTGGGATGAGATGATTGACAGTGTGTTTTTTCTGTATTGAGTTTTAGTTGGAATGTGTTTGCCCATGAGTAGCTGAAATAACTCTGGGATAAGCCATTCAAATGTACATTTTGGTATCATCTTGCAGTTGGTGAGAAGTTACTGTAGATACTCACATGTAAGTCACAAAATTTATGAATAATTTTAAAGGTCAAAAGCCAGGGAGCCGACCTATACACGTGTCTATCCAGGGTTCCAGCACTGCTCTTCCCGCCCCCAGAGCATCCATATCCCTCCCTTCCTCTGATTGTAAATGCATCATGGGAGGGAGGGGAAGGGGGGACGCTGGTCATGTAACTAAGTGCCCCCGTCCCCTCCCCACACACAAAATGCAACCTATATGGAAGTCATCACATTATCTTAGTACTTAAATGGAAAGTTAGGAGTGCGATATATGAGAGGGCAAGCTATATGCAAGTAGTGTAATTGCAAAGTTTTCCAAGAGGTAGGCGCTCAGGTCCAATCACTTGTGACTAGAATGGCAGACTTGGAGGAGCAGAGACAAATAAGAGGTATATTGGAGATCTTCAGAGGCATAGTAGTGTGGCTTCCACCTACAGGCTAGCAACTGCTGTGCTCCCTTAGAGAAGAAAAGTTACTTGGACAGAGTCCACCACCGTAGTGTGACAGGAAGTCAACTTCCCTCCATGTGATGCAGTATCCCTTCACAGGGCTGCAAAGAGGTGGGGGTGGGGGGGAGGAGATTACCCTGATCAAAAGAGACTGCTCTTGCAGCCACAAGTCCTTCTTCCTGCCGTGTCCTCCCTATGTGGAAACAGCAACTTAGCTCATAGGAGGCGGGATGCGGCAGGAAGAAGGACCTATAGCCAGCAGAGCACTCTCTAGTTCGTTGTTGCGGGAGAGGGGCAGCAGGGGTGGGGGGAGAAGCAGCGGGACACAGAAGATTGTTTGCCTTGGCGGCCTTTTTCCTTCATGCTGATGATGTGTCTCAAGGAGCATGTATTTAGGAGAAAAGGATTAGAATGAATCACTCTTAACGGCCTATCATTAGGAATATAAATAGCTGGATGACTTGGTAAGCAGACTGCCCAGTGCTTAAGGGCAGACCTCATGCATCTCCTGGATAGTATTTTAGATACTGCTGGTGAGGAACCAGCTGTCACAATACATGTGAATACAGACAGCATGGGAGAGAAATTCTGGAAGCCAGGTTTAGGCTTTTAGATAAAAAGTTGTAGTCCGTAAGCTGTAGGGTAGCATTCTCAGAGATGCCATGCACAAAATCCCGAAGGCAGACAGAACTTCGGGGTATCATGTGTCGATGAGACGATTGTCCAAAAAGAAATGGTTGCACTAGCAGCTGGGTTCATTTCAGAATAAGCACCAGCCATCAGAATGTTGGCCAGTTCCTAACAAATCTCAGGGAGGTGGAAGGGGTCTACAGAAACAGCTGTTACAGATGACTAACAATATTTTCCATGAATACACAGGATTACCATACATCAGGCACACGAGCTCAGGGTAGCTCATGTTTATGTACTGTCCATTGTTCAGGAGCAGCCCACACACCAAAAAGGTGTGAGATGCAAGCTTGTGTGAGATGCAAGCTCACACAAGCTGATTGCCCAGCACCTCAATCACATGAACTGTCCGAACGTGGACTTGGTCCAAGCAGTAGAGCAAAGTAAAAGATACAAAGCAAGGTCCAAGTCACTGCTTTACAAACAGTGTCCAGCAAAGTAGAACCAGTGGCCCCAATCTAATGAGATTTCACTTTTGCGTTTGGAGGAGTGCCAGTTCATTCATAACAGAACTGGATACAGGATGCTAACCAAATTGAAGGGTCCATTTGGCAACTGGAGACAAAGACCTACATAGTGTTTTCTTGCTCCCCCTCTATACCTCCGGACAGCCCATTCCAATGGGGATTCTATACATCCAGACAACCCATTCCCATGGGGATGAAGTGTGAGTCTCAGAGGACCGCATTTTGACACGGAGGTGCAGAGGGGGTGGCAGAAGGCGCAGTTCAAATCTAAGACCCAGGACCTCGGCTTTCTGATTTCTGGGGTCTAGGTGGATCTTTGGCCATTTATTCTCCCACATAATGTACTGAAGAATAAAAGATAACTTACTTATGTGAACACTATTTGTGTAAGAATGTTCAACGGAAACAGATAGAAAATCAAGAAATTGAGGCACAGACTAGAGAAGTTAGTGATAGAAATAGTCTTTATTCTCACCAATTGAAACTTCAAGCTGGTACACACATCAGTCAGATCCTCAGTTCAACCGACCGTAGCTCTGCCCTCTGGGTAGCGTTGGGGAAAACTCCAAATTCTACCCGGATTTACATTTCTTATATAGTATCTGCTGTCCATACAATTCAATGGAGAGACACTTTTTTTTTCATCTGTGAATCATACTTAACCGCAGATCAGGTGTCCAGCTCCCCCTCCTTTATGATATTTCTTAATAACGGCAATTTCCTGACTTGTAAACATCTTTCCTAATATGGAGAGATCAGTTTTATATCTTGTGATCCTGGATGCCATCTTATCAAAGACAGACTCCATTTTCTGAACCAATCTTCTTACAATTTTTGCCATCAATTCCTTAACCTTGGCTCTTGCACTGTATTTGAATATCACACAAAATTGTAATTAGGCCCACCAAGCGGCCCTGCTTTCGCTGGTGCTCAGCTACAAGGGCATCATCAGATCTTCAGGCCTAGTCAGTGCTTTTCAACAGTTTCAGCTATATAACTCGGCTCACCACTATTCCAGTAGATGGGTCTCGAGCTAGGACACATATTAACATTCCCCTCTTCATCCTATCTCATAGGGTGACATCAGGGTTATCCTATCATGGTACCATCCATTCCAGAAGGTATCCTGTAAAATTATCTATTTAGAGAGTCTGATTGAAAGCTGGTATGGCAAAGATTTTGGAATCCAGGTCACAACATAGACACCGTCTCTGTGTTATTCTAACCCCTCTTGGGGCTTACCCATATCTGCGATTAAGTAACATACTATAATTACAAAGATAATATCTTTCAACCTATTAATATGCAGGTTTAATCATACTCTTACATATGTATATATATTTCTAACAATCATCAAGCTGATTAATTCCTTGGTTATATACTGATTATACATTTGCATTGATTACATAGTCATATTGATTATTGATCACATCGTCTTATAAAGCATTATATCATTACCTTGCATTCCTTTGTGCTCTTAATCCACTATATAGTTGCAGGTACCTCTGCAGCTTCTCTAACACTTGCATAGCGATTGGTCCATCTCATAGGGAGATAGTCTAAGGTATTGTCTCCTGTGGTGTTGGGAAGGAGATTTTCATACAGGACATATTGTCCTGCTGCTGCTTTCTTGGTTATGGCAGTTTCAATTAAGCGTTCTACTAAGCCTCTAGCACACGGGATTATGCAGCATCCTACTAATACAAAAATAGCAACCACTATGATAATGGTGGTGGCTGCAGAAATTATAAATGTCTTCCATTTACCAAATGCTTTATCCATCCAACCAGTCCAGGATGTATCAACACCTGAGTTTTCAGCCAATTCCTCTGACAGCGAGGTAAGGCCTTTCAAAGCTCTGGTGATTGACCCATCTGGAGCAGTGTTGTTGGGGATAAAGGTGCAACACTGTGTACCTATTTTGCGGCACACGCCACCGTCTGCCGCTAACAATTGGTCAAGCACCAATCGATTCTCAAGCATCATTCTGCTAGTGGCGTCTAACTGTGCTGCAATACCTTGAACCGCATCTCTGGTATAATTCACAAATCTCTGCTGATTGTAATATATGTAGTTAATCCAATTTACGTTCTTGTTGATGGTCGCCCACCAAAAGAAGGCAGATTCAAATCCTGCAGCAATCTGGGTTCTGGCTTTGAACTCATCGGGGACCCCTCTTTGAACTCCAATTGCATCTATATAGACCCAATCATCAAAAGATCCAGGCATTGCATGTCTCTTCACTCGTGAGGAAGAGCTGCTATGAGGAGGAATCAAAGATGCTATGACTATTGGGATTACCAGTTTGACTAAGGCACATCTGCCTGTCCAACTTCTGTGGAGTGTATGGTGGAAGGTGTTGGTTCCACAATACCACCATACATCTGCTCTAGCCTGTGAGAAGTCTGTGAGGTTCAGACCTCGCAGGGCCCCTTTT
Organism: Microcaecilia unicolor; assembly: GCF_901765095.1. Taxonomy (NCBI): domain Eukaryota; kingdom Metazoa; phylum Chordata; class Amphibia; order Gymnophiona; family Siphonopidae; genus Microcaecilia; species Microcaecilia unicolor. The sequence goes on from NC_044032.1 coordinate 514,022,720, forward strand.
CCTAGGGTGGTATTACAATTGGTCAAATTTCCCAGAAAACGTGGGTTTTTAACTGCATGTCGGTCCAGACATGTATGACACCTTGTAGCAGGGTCTGGGATTCTGAATGCGGGTGGTACCCTCAGCCAAGGGGGCAGGTAGGGATGGTGTTTGTCAAGATGTTGACAAGACTAATTTCTTCTTTACCTGCAATAGCTCTAACATACACCAAAAACCATCTGGATCATTGTAAAGATCTAAAGGAAAAGGGACTGCTGTAGGTTCTGCCCTTGCATGGGTGCAAAAATAACAGAAACATTCAAACTCGCTGTAGTATAGTGGGCCCATTCGAGCCACAGATTAGTATCCCCAAACTCAGTTTCTAGTGCAACTAAGTCTTTGGAATTGTTAATCTGTACAACCTGGTAGGGAATCTTTTCTTCTGGGATATTGGTTGGCATTAAGGGTTTTTTTTCAGGTTGGGGAGGTTTTATAGTGGCATGATTTGGAGACATACCCGTTTATTTTGTGCAGTTCTAACACCTGACATATTTATGTAGCTCTTATTATAAATATGAGCCGATCATCTGGCTTTGTCATTTGTTTTGTTTATATTTTATCTCCGTTTGCTGAAGATATGAGGGGAGTTCGCCTGCTTTGCTTGTAAGATCCTTTAATGCTCGGCACGGCTGATATGCATACACTTCCTGTGTAACGTCCTTCCTTACCCCGTAACTCCCTGCTAGCCCGCAATATAAATAAGCTATACTGTGCTTTACTTACGAACTCTGCTTTAGAAGATGAAATTAAGAAACATAACCACCAACTTGCTTATCTTTCGGACTCATTGTTTTTCCTTTGTGTGCTGCTCCAGCAAAGTGATAAATAACTTGTGTACGGCATTGGTTCCTATCTCACTGGTTATTTCTATTCCCGAGATGCTATGAATGATTTACAATGCCTACAGCCTTTTTCCTGTTTTATGGCACATTTTCCCTGCATGCATTATGCTATTAAAATTGAAATAATAAGTTTTAAAGTTTCTTATCTTTCGATGGTCCATTGCTCGCTTTGGGTGCTTTGTATGTGTAATTTCCTGAAAACAGCTTTGACTGAATGCTTGTTAGTTTCACTTTTACGATTGCACTGCTGGCTTGCTGATTTCCTGGTTCAGCTATCAGCCCCTATGGGCTTACTCCCGTGCTATAACACTAAGCGCTTTATGCTTTTTATGTATATATTATAGTGTTTTATATTTCTTGCTCCCAATTTTCAAGCTATAGTATTTGGTTCTAGGTTCTTTCCTAAAACCCACTGTAACACTGGCACAATGTTCTAGACTGCAATTTTGCTTTGGAACTGTAGTCTAGAACCTAATCCGGAACTTGGTTCTAGATCATGTTATTGATCTAGAATGTTAATCTAGAACCCGCTTTGTTTCCTTGTTTCTATTTGTTTGCTTTGTTTTTCAAATCTTTATTTCTCTTTACTTTCTTTAATAGCACTGTCCTTTAGGTGTGCCTATGTGCACTGCTCACAGGGACATGCTATGCTCCTGTTCCTCTTTTTACTTGTGTCATGCTATAACCATTGGCTTTGATATCGATGCCTGGGGCTTACACCCATCAAGGGGTCAGAGACCCTTAGATGGATGACAGTATCTAAATTGCTAGATTTTGAGCAGAATTTTCGGAATGTCCTGCTTCCACTGTTCTGGACTATTGCCCACACAGGAGTTAACTTAGTACAGATGTGCTCAGGGCTATACAAAGACGTCTACGGCCTATGTTGCCATTTGGACTAGTTGATTAGGGCTTTCTAAATTTTAGGACGGTTATTGGTAATATGTGATTGCTTCCTAACCAGGGTTAGTTGTAAGGTGTGATTGCTTCCTAACCGGCGAAGAACCATTGGACTGCTGTTCTCCGAACGCATGAAACTTTCTTTCGCCGTTTCTTGTGTTCTTTCAAGGGTAGTAGCACTCCCCACTTTAGGGGTTCTATCATGTAGTGTGTAATGCTCATGGCCAATGGTAACTGGGATGACTCTTGGCAGACTGTAGGAACTGAGATGGCTCCTGTCTTTAGAAGCCTACCTTGGAAAACAGTACATTTGTAGGATAGGATATACAGGTTAGCTGACACTAGGTGTCTATTCACTTATGCACCTACATCTTAGGTAAATATCTGTTTGCAGTTTTTGTCTTTCTTTCTCCTAATGTCACTACCGGTTAAAGCGTTGAGCTTTCCGCCAATTAGTAATTTATGTTTTAGGTCCCTGCGCTGGAACGCTTTTGAAGACGCGCGAGTATCGACGTGTTTTGTCTATGCACGATGCATGTATTTTTGTTTAGATAATTTTTGCATGCTTTATATACCAATGATATACTAACGGTACCCTTGTTATAAATCCCTGAGCTAGGATCCAGCTCGAGATTTAACTAGGGCTACCTGAGAGCCTTGCCTTTAAACACTACTGTACGCTGCACATATTTTCCTATTTGGGATTTTTCCTTTTCCTACACCATGTCCTCTCCACCATCCCCAACCCCCCCCCCTGGAAAGAGTTCTTAGGCCCACCAAGCGGCCCTGCTTTCGCTGGCGCTCAGCTACAAGGGCATCATCAGATCTTCAGGCCTAGTCAGTGCTTTTCAACAGTTTCAGCTATATAACTCGGCTCACCACTATTCCAGTAGATGGGTCTCGAGCTAGGACACATAAACAATAGATTTTGATTCAATTTTTTTGTAGATATTGAATGAGAGCCCAAATAGACCAGAATGTTGAAGGCTCTCTCAGATTCTTGTGAGGCTTTGGGCAGAATATAACAAGCACTATTTCTCTGTTAATGTGGAAAGGAGCTAAAGGCCAACAAAACTGCTTTTTTCAGTTTTGTCTGTAATTGAAAACTCATCACCTGGTTTCAGCTGAAACTGAAAACTCATGTTTGGTTATGTGAATGTGAACCAGTGAGATACACTGGGAATTGTCTGAGCTTGGATTCTGCATTCCTCTGCTAAACCTACAGTAACCAAGCCAGAAAGCAAACATACTTTCCTGTAACAGGTACTCTCCAAGGACTGCAGGCTTCATATTCTCACATGTGGGTAGACGCCGATCCGCGTCGTATGGTCCAGCATTTATGCCAAAGTAAAAAACAGAGCTTTAGTGAAGCACAAGCTGCATTCCACGAGCATGTGCGAGTGCCTTTCCGCCCAACGCACGAACGCAGTTGTCTCAGTTTAAAGGCAAAAGAATATAAATAAAATAATGGAGACAACTCCAAGGGGCCTCAACAAGGAGCACAGAAAAAAAAACCTGCCGTACCTCGTCGTGGAAAAAAGAAAACTGAGACGCGCTCGCGTAGTGGGAAAACAGTCCGCACATGCATGGTGTCTGCAGCACACACGCCAGAAGACTCTGGCAAAAGTTTGCTTTTGCAAAATGCTGATTCCCGGTTCAACGTGAACGTTGACCCACATGTGAGAACAAGCAGCCTGCTTGTCCTCGGAGAATCCACAGCATCCAGGCTCACCCAAAACAACAATGTTCAATTGGGCCTCACAACGGCAAGGACATAACACATATTAACCTGAAACTATATACAATCTGAATGAGTGCAGCCTGGAACAAAATAAAACAGGCCTAGGAGGGTGGAGTTGGATTCTAGACCTCAAACAGATTCTGCAACAGACTGCCCAAGCCAACTGTCATGTCGGGTATCCTGATCAAGACAGTAGTGTGATGTGAATGTGTGGACTGAAGATCATGTTGCAGCATTGCAAATTTCCTCAATGGAGGCTGACTTCAAGTGGGCTACTGACGCAGCCATGGCTCTAACATTATTAGCCCTGACATGACCCTCCAAGGCCAGCCCAGCCTGGGTATAAATGATTGAAATGCAATCTGCTAGTCAAATTGAGAAGGTGCGTTTCCCCGATGGCGACCCCCATCCTGTTGGTATCAAAAGAAACAAAAAGCTGGGAGGACTGTCTGTGGGGCCTTGTCCGCTCCATGTAGTAGACCAATGCTCTCTTGCAGTCCAAGGTGTACAAGCTGCATTCGCCAGGATGTGCATGAAGTCAGGGTAAGAATGTTGGCAAGAGGACTGACTGGTTCAGCTGGAACTCTGACACCACCTTTGGCAGGAACTTAGGGTGCGTGCGGAGGACTACTCTGTTGTGATGAAACTTAGTATAAGGTACATCCACCACTACTAAGCCCTGAAGCCCACTGACCCTACAAGCTAAAGTATCAGCCACCAAGAAAATGATCTTCCAGGTCAAGTACTTCAGATGACAGGAATTCAGTGGCTCAAAAGGAGCTTTCATCAGCTGGGTGAGAATGACGTTGAGATCCCCCATGACACTAGCGGAGGTTTGACAGGGGGCTTTGACAAAAGCAAACCTCTCATGAAGCGAACAAGTAAAGGCTGTCCAGAGATTGTCTTACCTTCTACACGTCATTGATTATTAAGATGCAGGGTGAGCTTGCAGATAGGTGGTTGTCCAGTTATGGGGTGCCTCAGGGCTCCCCACTGTCGCCTCTTCTATTTAATGTGTTGCTAACATCTTTAGGGCATTCACCAAAAAGCTTGGTTACCAAGCTTATGTATATGCTGATGACATTACGATACTGTTTCCAATTAGACCTAAACTAGTGGATTTATAATCAGAAGTCACAAGATGCCTATCTTTTATTGGTGCTTGGATGGGTAAGAATTCCCTGCAGCTTAATAAGGAGAAGACTAAATTTCTGCTGATTGGGAAAGATGTTGAAGCTGATGATGATTTCACACTTAGTGAATACAACCAACCTCTTCAAAAAGGCTTACCCCACCGATCCTACGTAAATCCCCACACCCAGCAACACAGCATATACTGGACAATATACAATCTTTACTCCCTCATTCGACCACAACATAACCTTGTATTTGTTATCAACCGAATGACGAATGCCTTTACGGTATTATGTAAGCCACATTGAGCCTACAAATAGGTGGGAAAATGTGGGGTACAAATGTAACAAATAAATAAAACACACACACTAGAAATATCAATTAAGATTTTGGGGGGTTGTCACTGATTGCCATGATAGAACAAATAAATCATTTGACAAAGACTTGTTTTTGAGTAATGCAGAAATTAAGAAGAATTAGAAAATATATTAATCGTGAACAGTTTCAACTGGTAGTTCAAGTCTCTAATTTTGACTAAACTGGATTACTGTAATATAGAATATTTGGGGATGGCTAAGAGAGTCTTAAAATGGTTGCAAACTATACAAAGTACTGCCATCAGACTGGTCTTCTAATTAAAAGTTTCTTCACATATTACTCCATTTTATGTAAAGACCCACTACTGGCTCCCAGTTGAGGGCAGAATTATGTTTAAATTATGTAGTCTAGTTTTGAAAATATTGTATGGAGCTATACCAGGTTATATAACAACATTAATATGCAGGCTGGTATATGGGAAAATGCATCCTGTATGAAATTCAAATTTTTTTTAAACATTTCCTAGTTATAAAAGGTGTCTGCTACTGAAAATTATTTCAGACAATTTTTGATGGAATCACGCTGTATCTCATTATGTATAGACGTTGTGAGACTCTTAAAGGTACATTGAAATCCCCCAAATAAAAGTCCCTTTGTAAACCTAACTTGAGGAAAACATCTACAGCGAACCCTAAAAAACTTTAAGAAATCTCTTAAGAAAAATATATCAAAAGAAACTATCCCACTGGATATATGTATTTAACCCACCTACATCTAATTTGCATATTAAGCACAAGGTCACCCTGAGTGAACAAGGGAGCTAGGATCCTGAAGGTTGGTGTGTTCATGGTGCTGGGAAGAGACCGGCCGGAGTCATGCTCTGGAGCCACAGAGAGCGGGAGGAGAAGCCTCATCTTAACAGTAACTATAGTTCAGGTTTCTCTTTCCCATGTCCCATCACTTTGCACTTGCTCACATTAAATGTCATCTTCCATTTAGACAGCCAGTATCCCGGTCTCTTAAGGTCCTCTTGTAATTTTTCACAATCCTCTCGTGATTTAACAACTTTGAATAACTTTGTGTCATCAGCAAATTTAATTACCTCACTAGTTACTGCCATCTCTAAATCATTTATAAATATGTTAAAAAGCAACGGTCCCAGCACAGACCCCTGAGGAAGCCCACTATCTACCCTTCTCCATTGAGAATTCTGACCATTTAACCCTACTCTGTTTTCTATCCTTTAACCAGTTTTTAAGCCACAATAGAACACTACCTCCTATATCATGACTCTCCAATTTCCTCTGGAATCTTTCATGAGGTACTTTGTCAAATGCCTTCTGAAAATCCAGATACACAATATCAACCGGCTCACCTTTATCCACATGTTTGTTCACCCCTTCAAAGAAATGTAATAGATTGGTGAGGCAAGATTTCCCTTCACTAAATCCATGCTGGCTTTGTCTCATTAATCCATGCTTTTGAATATGCTCTGTAATTTTGTTCTTTATAATAGTCTCTACCATTTTGCCTGGCACCGACGTCAGGCTCACCGGTCTATAATTTCCCGGATCCCCTCTGGAACCTTTTTTAAATATTGGCGGTACCACGCTCAATTTTAAAGGTAATTTACATATTACTAACAATAGTTCTGCCAGTTTATCAGTACTCTGGGATGAATACCATCCGGTCCAGTAGATTTGCTACTCTTTAATTTGTCAAATTGCCCCATTATATTCTCTAGGTTTATAGAGATTTCATTCAGTTTCTATGATTCATCAGCTTCAAATACCATTTCTGGCACCACTCCCAAATCTTCCTCGGTGAAGACCGAAGCACAGAATTCATTTAATCTCTCCACTATGGCTTTGTCTTCCCTGATCGTCCCTTTTACCCCTCGGTCATCTAGCGGTCCAACTGATTCTTTGGCCGGCTTCTTACTTTTAATATACCTAAAAAAAATTCTGTGTGTTTTTGCCTCTAACGCAATCTTTTTTTTTTTTTTTTTTTTCAAAGTCCCTCTTAGCCTTCCTTATCAGTGCTTTGCATTTGACTTGACATTCCTTATGCTGTTTTTTGTCATTTTCAGTTGGTTCCTTCTTCCATTTTCTGAAGGATTTTCTTTTAGCTCTAATAGCTTCCTTCACCTCACGTTTTAACCATGCCAGCTGTCGTTTGGTCTTCCTCCCTTCATTTTTAATATGCAGAATATATTTGGCCTGGGCTTCCAGGATGGTATTTTTGAACAGCATCCACGGCTGATGTAAATTTTTGACCCTCTAAGTTTTTTTTCACCGTTCTTCTCATTTTATCATAGTCTCCTTTTTGAAAGTTAAATGCTAACATATTGGATAGCCTGTGTACACTTACTCCAAAGCTAATATCAAATCTGATCATAAAATGTAGCATATCCCTATGAGACAAGCCACACGGACGAATATGCAAAACTGAGCACCAATATCACAATTAAGACACATTAGATACTTCACAACAATAAGAAAAATGTATAAAAAAGTGATTTAAAACAGTTAAAATTTAATGCCAAGAAGTGCAGAGTGATGCATTTGGGGTGTAGAAACCCAAGAGAGATACCAAATATGAGGGGAGAGTTTAGTAAGCTCAACTCAGGATAGAAACCTTGGGGTGATGGTGTCGGAGGATATGAAGGTGAAGAAATAATGTGACAAGGCGACAGCCGTGGCCAGAAGGATGCTAGGCTGCACAGATAGGGGTATAACCAGCAGAAGAAAGGAAGTGTTGATGCCCCTCTACAAGTCGTTGGTGAGGCCCCACTTGGAGTATTGTGTTCAGTTTTGGAGGCCGTATCTTGCTAAAGATGTAAAAAGACAGGAAGCAGTGCAAAGAAAAGCTACAAAAATGGTATGGGATTTGCGTTGCAAACCGTACGAGGAGAGACTTGCTGACCTGAACATGTATACTTTGGAGAAAAGGAATAATAGGGGTGACATGATACAGATGTTGAAATATTTGAAAGGTATGAATCCGCAAACAAACCTTTTCCAGAGACGGGAAGGTGGGGCAGACTCAGGAGTAATGTCAGGAAGTATTTTTTCACAGAGAGGGTGGTAGATACGTAGAACACCCTCCCACGGGAGGTGGTGTATATGAAAACGGTAATGGAATACAAACGTGCGTGGGATAAACACAAAGGAATCCTGTTCAGAAGGAATGGATCTACGGAATCTTAGCGGAGATTGGGTGGTGACGCCGGTATTTGGAGCGTAAAACTGGTGCAAGGCGGACTTCAACAGTCTGTGCCCTGAGAAAGGCTGGGCCAAATCAAACACTAATATACATATAAAGTATTATATACCATGTAAAATGAGTTTATCTTGTTGGGCAGACTGGATGGACCCGTTCAGGTCTTTATCTGCCGTCATTTACTATGTTACAATGTTCCTGCTGAGGGGAGATACGACAGATCTATAAAATCATGAGTGAACAGATAGACATGAATTGCTGGCTTACTCTTATCAAAAATACAAGGACTAATGGAGCATGCAAATTAGCTATTAAGCAGTACATAGAGAATGACACGCGAAGGGAACACGTGGATAACTGCGGGGAAGGACAAGCTTTGTTCCCGTATCATTCTCTAAAAGCTTGAGATTAGTCTTAGACAGGCTGTTCCAGCTTGATAGAAAAGCATCTATAAAATGCTAATATCAAGGAGAGGCATTTTCGATATGACGTTCAGATCCAACATTGGATGTTTTGCTTGAAACATCTAAAATTCAAGTGGCGAATATAACGGTTTTTGAAAACAAAAAACATTTATCTTTTTGTTTTGAAAATGGCCATTTTCTAGACTTTGTTGTACTCAATGCGAATTTTCAGGGGAAAAAAACACCCAAGTGAAAAACACAAAATCAAGCCATTGGGATGTAGGAGGAGCCAGCATCCTTAGTAGACTGGCCACAATCATCCCGGCAGAGCAGTGGGTAACCCTAGGAGGCACTACAGTGAACTTCACATAAAAGATGCCAGGTACACATCACACCACTGCTCCCTTATTTTGTAAGGTGAGCCCTTGAAATCGCAACAAAAACTTACTGTACCCAACTATACACCACTACAATAGCCTTTATGGCTGCAGGTGTCATCTATATATGGGTATAGTAGGTTTCTGGTAGGTTTTAGATGATACTTTCCACCACAAGTGTAACAGTGTAGGATATGGGACCGAGTCCCCTTCTCTACAGTTCCTGTACCCGCTCCGCCGAACGCCTCTGGCGGAAATCTCGGGCCCTTGCTGATTTCTTACACTAAGTTCATGCTGACCTCCTTCCAATCTGCTCTTTTACGTGCCAAACAGGATTATTATATCCAACTGACCAACTCTCTTGGCTCTAATCCTCGACTTCTCTTCACCACATTGAACTCTCTCCTCAAGGTGCCCCCTCCCCCAACTCCCCCTTCATTATCTCCTCAGACCCTTGCTGAATTCTTTCACAACAAGGTTCAAAAGATAAACCTTGCTTTCTCTACCTCACCAGCTCTCCCTCCACTAGTCCGTTCCCCTCTCTCTCCTTCCCCTCATTCCCTTTCCTCCTTTCCTGAAGTTACTATTGAGGAAACTACACTTCTCCTTTCTTCCTCGAAATGTACCACCTGTTCCTCTGATCCCATTCCCACCCACCTTCTTAATGCCATCTCTCCTACTCTTATTCCTTTTATCTGTCACATTCTCAACCTCTCACTTTCCACTGCGACTGTCCCTGCTGCCTTTAAACATGCTGTGGTCACACCTCTCCTTAAGAAGCCTTCACTTGACCCTACTTGTCCCTCTCATTACCGACCCATCTCCCTCCTTCCTTTTCTCTCCAAATTACTTGAGCGTGCTGTTCACCGCCGCTGCCTTGATTTTCTCTCCTCACATGCTATTCTTGACCCATTACAATCTGGTTTTCGCCCTCTCCACTCAACCGAAACTGCGCTTACTAAAGTCTCCAATGACCTATTACTGGCTAAATCCAGAGGTCAATATTCCATCCTCATTCTTCTTGATCTTTCCGCTGCTTTTGACACTGTCGATCACAACATACTTCTCGATACCCTGTCCTCACTTGGATTCCAGGGCTCTGTCCTTTCCTGGTTCTCTTCCTACCTCTCCCTCCGCACCTTTAGTGTTCACTCTGGTGGATCCTCTTCTACTTCTATCTCTCTGCCTGTCGGCGTACCTCAGGGTTCTGTTCTTGGTCCCCTCCTCTTTTCTATCTACACTTCTTCCCTTGGTTCATTAATCTCATCCCATGGCTTTTCCTACCATCTCTATGCTGATGACTCCCAAATCTATGTTTCTACCCCTGATATCTCACCTTGCATCCAAACCAAAGTTTCAGCGTGCTTGTCTGACATTGCTGCCTGGATGTCTCAACGCCACCTGAAATTAAATATGACCAAAACCGAGCTTCTCATTTTCCCCCCCAAACCCACCTCCCCGCTCCCCCCGTTTTCTATTTCTGTTGATGGCTCTCTCATTCTCCCTGTCTCCTCAGCTCGAAACCTTGGGGTCATCTTTGACTCTTCTCTCTCCTTCTCTGCTCATATCCAGCAGACCGCCAAGACCTGTCGTTTCTTTCTTTACAACATCCGTAAAATCCGCCCCTTTCTTTCCGAGCACTCTACCAAAACCCTCATCCACACCCTTGTCACATCTCGTTTAGACTACTGCAATCTGCTTCTTGCTGGCCTCCCACTTAGTCACCTCTCCCCTCTCCAGTCGGTTCAAAACTCTGCTGCCCGTCTCATCTTCCGCCAGGGTCGCTTTACTCATACTATCCCTCTCCTCAAGTCGCTTCACTGGCTCCCTATCCGTTTTCGCATCCTGTTCAAATTTCTTCTACTAACCTATAAATGTATTCACTCTGCTGCTCCCCAGTATCTCTCCACACTCGTCCTTCCCTACACCCCTTCCCGTGCACTCCGCTCCATGGATAAATCCTTCTTATCTGTTCCCTTCTCCACTACTGCCAACTCCAGACTTCGCGCCTTCTGTCTCGCTGCACCCTACGCCTGGAATAAACTTCCTGAGCCCCTACGTCTTGCCCCATCCTTGGCCACCTTTAAATCTAGACTGAAAACCCACCTCTTTAACATTGCTTTTGACTCGTAACCACTTGCCTCCACCTCCCCTCCTCTCTTCCTTCCCGTTCACATTAATTGATTTGATTTGCTTACTTTATTTATTTTTTGTCTATTAGATTGTAAGCTCTTTGAGCAGGGACTGTCTTTCTTCTATGTTTGTACAGCGCTGCGTATGCCTTGTAGCGCTATAGAAATGCTAAATAGTAGTAGTAGTAGGTTATTCTGGGGACCTGCTTGCTGCTCTAAAATGACTGGATATAGCTAAGGCTGTCATAGGCTAGTATGTACTGTTTTGTTCACATCTTTGTGGGGTGGGAGGGGGTCACTGACCACTGAGAGAAGTAAGGTGGGGGGGGGGGGGGTTGTCATTCCTCTATTCAACCCTCCAACCCCTGACTCCTTTTCTTCCTTTTCTGAAATCACTGAAGAAGAAACTACACATCTTCTTTCCTCCTCAAAACTACCTGTTCCTCTGATCCTATTCCCACTCATCTATTTAACACTATCTCTCCCACTGTCATCCCTTTTATCTGTCACATCCTCAATCTTTCACTGTCCACTGCGACTGTTACTGATGCCTTCAAACATGCCGTAGTCACACCACTCCTTAAAAAACCTTCATTGGACCCTACCTGTCCTTCCTCCTCCCTTTCCTATCCAAGATACTTGAGCGTGCTGTTCACCACCGTTGCCTTGACTATTTTTCATCTCAAGCTATTCTTGATCCACTTCAATCTGGCTTTCGCCCCCTTCATTCAACTGAAACAGCGCTTGCTAAAGTCTCCAATGATCTATTCCTGGCCAGATCCAAAAGGTCTCTATTCTATCCTCATCCTTCTCGATTTGCTGCTTTTGACACTGTTGATCACAGCCTACTCCTTGATACGCTGTCCTCACTTGGATTTCAGGGCTCTGTTCTTTCCTGGTTTTCTTCTTATCTCTCCCAGCGTACCTTTAGTGTATACTCTAGTGGATCCTCCTCTACTTCTATTCCACTGTCAGTTGGTGTACCTCAGGGATCCGTCCTGGGACCTCTTCTTTTCTCCATCTATACTTCTTCCCTTGGTACTCTGATCTCATCCCATGGTTTTCAGTATCATCTTTACGCTGATGACTCCCAGATCTTATAAATGCTTACAATCTACCTCTCCACACCAGAAATCTCAGCCGAAATCCAGGCCAAAGTATCAGCCTGCCTGTCTGACATTGCTGCCTGGATGTCTCAGCGCCCTCTGAAACTAAACATGACCAAGACTGAGCTTCTCATCTTTCCCCCTAAACCAACCTCTCCTCCTCCCCCATTCTCTTATTTCTGTGGATGTCACGATTGTGCCCATGTTTCAGGCTCTCATGCATCTCGCCACCTGGTGTTTAGACCTGGTGGCTGCAATGGACTGTCTGTTTGCTGTTTCCCATGTTCCAGAAGTCTTGCCGGTCCGGATCTTCCAGCCTTCCAGACTGTCTTGGGATGTTTGGAACTTAGCAGCACCCTTACCTGGTGAACTCCCTTGTATGTTGCCTTTATTAAGTACCTGGGAACTTTCAGGCTTTGCCTTGGCAACAGAGGTCTTCAGTTGTGTTCTTGTCCTTGTTGGTCTGTTGCGGTTCCTACCCTGAAAGCTTGCTTTGCCTGTCTTTGACCCTGCTGTTTTCCTGGTTTATTCTACTGTCTGCCCAAGACTCTGCTGGTTTCCTGGTTTATTCTACTGCCTGCCCAAGACTCTGCTGGTTTCCTGGTTTATTCTACTGTCTGTGGCCTGCCCAAGTCCCTGCTTGATTCCTGGGTTACTACTGATTGCCACCAGCCTATAGACTCTGTTGGGTTCCTGGTTTCCCTTCTGCTTTGCTGCCTGCCGGTAAGACTCTGCTTGATTCATGGACTATTCTCCTGCTTCTGCTTAGTGCTTCTGTTCCAGTCCAGTTGCTCCAGTCCGGCCTGTGCCCGTCTGTGTATGGTCTGCCTTGCCTACTGTTTGGGTGATTTGCCTGCGGCTGCCGCTCCTTGGCAGTGGCCCAAGGGCTCACTGTTCCTCATCAGCGTGACAGCGGATAACAATCTCATCCTTCCCGTCTCATCAGCTCGTAACCTTGGGGTCATCTTCAACTCCTCCCTCTCTGCACATATTCAGCAGACTGCTAAAATCTGTCATTTCTCTCTCTATAATATCAGCAAAATTCACCCTTTCCTTTCTCAGCACACTACCAGAACCTTCATCCACACTCATCACCTCTCGCTTAGACTATTGCAACTTGCTTCTCACAGGTCTCCCACTTAGCCATCTCTCTCCTCTTCAATCTGTTCAAAATTCTGCTGCACGACTAATATTGTCAGGGTCGTTATGCTCATATTAGCCCTCTCCTCAACTCACTTCACTGGCTTCCTATCCATTTCCGCATACAGTTCAACTCCTCTTATTGACCTAAAGAGCTTTCACTCTGCAGCTCCTCAGTATCTCTCCACTCTCATCTCTCCCTACATTCCTCCCCGGGAACTCTGTTCACTGGGCAAATCTTTCTTATCTGCACCCTTCTCCTACACTGCTAACTCCAGACTCCGTTCCTTTTATCTTGCTGCACCATATGCCTGGAATAGACTTCCTGAGACGGTACGTCAAGCTCCATCTCTGGCAGTCTTCAAATCTAAGCTAAAAGCCCACTTTTTTGATGCAGCTTTTAACTCCTAACCCTTATTCACTTGTTCAGAACCCTTATTTTATCATCCTCACTTTAATATTCCCTCATCTCGTTTGTCCTGTTTGTCTGTCCTAATTAGATTGTAAGCTCTGTCGAGCAGGGACTGTCTCTTCATGTTCAAGTGTACATGTCTAGTAGCGCTTTAGAAATGATAAGTAGTAGTAGTATTCCACCTGTGGCCATCTGGTCATTTAGGGCACATTTTTGTGGCTGGGTCGTTATTAAAACAGATAAGTACATAAGTATTGCCATAGCTGGACAGACCAAAGTTCCATCAAGGCCAGCATCCTGTGCCCAACAGTGGCCAATCCAAGTCACAAATACCTGGCAAGATTCCAAAACAGTACAATACATCTTATGCTGCTTATCATAGAAATATATGAATTAAGGAGAAAATCGCCAAGAATACTTTGCAAGTATTCTTAGCGATTTTCTCCTTAATTCATATATTTTTTAGTAGCCTACATTATAATAGGAGTAAGTCAAGCCATATAGTTTTTTGTTTTATCATAGAAATAAGCAGTGGATTTTCCACAAGTCCATATTAACAAACTCTTTTTACGCCCCGATAAGCTAATGCTTTTACTACATTCTCTAGCAACGAATTCCAGAGTTTAATTACATGTTGAGTGAAGAAATATTTTCTCCAATTCATTTTAAATGTATTACTTGGTCGCTTCACTGTGTGCCCCCTAGTCCTAGTATTTTTGGAAAGAGTAAACAAGCAATTCACGTCTACCCATTCTACTCCACTCATTACTTTATAGACCTCTATCATACCTCCCCTCAGCTGTCTTTTCTCCACTTTAGCCTTTCCTCATGGGAAGTCGGCCCATCCTCTAACATTTTCATTGCCCTTCTCTGTACCTTTTCTAATTCCACTATATCTTTTTTTGAGATATGGTGACCAGAATTGAACACAATATTTGAGGTGTGGTTGCACCATGGAGCGATACAAAGTCATTATAAATGTCCTCATTTTTGCTTTCTATTCCTTTCCTAATAATACCTAACATTCTATTTGCTTTCTTAGCCGCCGCCACACACTGAGTAGAGGGTTTCAACGTATCAACAATGATGCCTAGATCCCTTTCCTGGTAGGTGACTCCTAATGTGGAACCTTGCATTACATATCTATAATTCAGGTTCCTCTTTTCCACATGCATCACTTTGCACTTGCTTACTTGCCCAGTCTCCCAGTCTCATAAGGTCCTTTTGTAATTTTTCACAATCCTCTCGCGATTTAACAACTTTGAAAAACTTTGTGTCATCAGCAAATTTAATTACCTCACTAGTTACTCCCATCTCTAGATCATTTATAAATTTGTTAAAAAGCAGCAGTCCTAAGCACAGACCCCTGGGAAACCCCACTATCTACCCTTCTCCATTGAGAATACTGACCATTTAACCCTACTCTCTGTTTTCTATCTTTTAACCAGTTTTTAATCCACAGTAGGACACTACCTCCTATCCCATGACTCGCCAATTTCCTCTGGAGTCTTTCATGAGGTACTTTGTCAAACGTCTTTTGAAAATCTAGATACACAATATCGACCCGCTCACCTTTATTCACGTTTGCTCACCCCTTCAAAAAATTGTGTCGATCTAGCTCAAAACATCTTATAATAAAACAAAAACGTCCAAGACAAACTATTATGGCAGAAAAACGTCCAAGCACTAGGAACGCTAAAATCCCACCCTTAACACACCCCTTTGTGAAACGAAGCCACTACAGACTAACAGCACAGAAAAACGTTTAGAAAATGAGTTTTGAAAATAGTGTTTTGAACATTTTGGCAAGAATATGTCCAAATGCCAATTTATGCTGCTTTTTAATAAAGGTTTCTCTTTCACAAACAAGCCCCAATATGTAAAAATTTAACACATCTTAGACAACTGGCAACTAAATTCAATGATTAAAAAATACAGAAGCTGTTCTGGATTTAAATGAAGCACTGTTAAATGACATCATTTGTGTCTTGTCTGCCTTTAATGTTGTAACAAGAGTCTTGTCTGCTGACCAGACTCATACCATCTGCTATGTCCTTCCTTCACGTGCCCAGTTGCTCAAGTATTTTACTGTTACAACATATTCATCCATTGTTGCTGGCATCAAGGAGCACTTCCATCACTTAACTACTTATTTTCCTGATCATCCACTACACAGTGTCGATTCTCTTCCACACTCAAGACAATCCAGTTATCTTCCCAGATGATGTAAAAACACAGGTAACTGAATCTTTGAGAATGCTGTTCCAAAACCAGATCAAAATAGAAGGCTCGAGTCCATCAACAACTCATGATGCTTTCTGGGAATGTGAACTGTGGAGGATCCCTCTGTGGAAGAGATCCCTCCAAAAGAATGAAAATGGATGTTAGCAATTTTATGAGCGACTTTTATGGAACAATGCCTCTTATGAACGCTATTGTTAATGAATTGGACAGTTATCTATGTTAGAGTGACGCAGACGATGATGTTTTAATATTTTCGAAAAACAACCCTGTGCATCCTGCTACCAGAATGTCTTCTGAGAGGACATTTTCTATTGCGGGAAGGACTGCGGAAGACAGGAGAGCTAGACTGAATCTTGAGATTCTTGATGATGGATTATTCATCCATAGATTTCATCATAACAGTGCTTCATAGAGCATATTTCTCTCCCACTAGGAAGGTTTAAGGCTCCTTGTGGTAGCAGAAGTCAGAGATTGTTGGGGTTGGAAGGGTAGAGAGTGGTGGGGTATTTTAGTTGCTTATTATTACTAGCCGTTAAGCCCGTAAAAAACAGCGAGATTTCCAGCTACCCTCCTCGCCACCACTCCCTCCCCCCTCCGTGTCGGGCCCCCTGCACTGACCTGACAGCGCCTCTCACCTCGCTCTGCTGCTGCCTGCAGCTCTTCCATACGGAGGTGAGAGGCGCTGTCAGGTCAGTGCAGGGGGCCCAATACGGAGGAGGGCAGGAGCGGCGGAGGGGATGGGGGGGTGGAGGTTGGTGCACGCGATGTTCGTTTGCAGGCGGCAGCGTCCGACAGTGACTCCAACTCCGTTTCCCTCTCTGTTCCACCCTCTGACGTCATCATGTCTTGATGCGAGGGCGGGACAGAGAGGTAAGTCTCTACTGCGCATTTGCAGGTCAGTCGGTCACTTGCCGTTTATATGTTTGATTTTCTATTTGTGATTTTATAAACAGTTGTACAGAATATTGTTCCTTTTTATACTTTAATAAAATTATTTAAATATAAAATCATGAGCATTCAAGGCTTGTACAGATGAGGACAGAGCCGGTGGGGACGGGGACAAACTTTGTCCTCGTGTCATTATCTAGTAGCACATTTAAAACAAACAAACTAGAGGAAAAACATTTTTTCTTTTTTAAACTCTTGCAATTAACCTCTAGAATTTGTTACCAGAAAACGTGGTAAAAGCAGTTAGCATAGCAGGGTTTCGTTTGGACAAGCTCCTAAAAGAAATGTCCATAAAGCATGATTAAGATAGAAAAATTCACTGCTTATTCCTGGCATAAGCAATATAAAATCTATTTTACTCTTTTGGAATCTAGCCAGGTACTTGTGACCTGGATTGGCCACTGTTGGAAACAGGATACTGGACTTGATGGAACTTTGTGGTTTGTCCCAGAACAGCCATCTTTACATGCTCCATGTTACAAACCTGATCACAAATCCCAAAACCCCTCTGGTATCCAATACATATGATGTCCACAAACCAAGGGAATCAAAGTCAAATCAGATAATTTATACAATAATGTGCATACAGATTGTAATCATTTAAAACTGAAATTAAACACTCAATACCCTCAGAAATATAACTCACCCATGCAGCTTACCAGAAAGCTGGTAGCTAAAGAGGGTGGACAATCTTTTTACACACATAAAATACCAAAATGCAGCAACAGTCCTTCAAAATTAATTCTTTGCTACAGATCTTATTACTATAAATGTCCAAATGAAAAAAATTTGAAACATATACTTATCTTCATACTGCCGGGTAAGAGACACTCCTACCCGGCAGCTAAACAATCACAGCACCTTAGAAAACCAAATGTTTCTTAAATACTGCCTCACTGAGCTTTCAACAATCTTCAAAGGAGGCTTTGACATTCCTTTGGTTTGTGGATATTCCATGTTACAACCTTGCAAATTTACTTCATGGAAGCTGATCTCAAGCCAGCTATGCTCTCCTTTATCCACATGTTTGTTCACCCCTTCAAAGAAATGTAATAGATTGGTGAGGCAAGATTTCCCTTCACTAAATCTATGTTGGCTTTGTCTCATTAATCCGTGCTTTTAAACATGCTCTGTAATTTTGTTCTTTATAATAGTCTCTACCGTTTTGCCTGGCACCGATGTCAGGTTCACTGGTCTATAATTTCCCGGATCCCCTCTGGAACCTTTTTTAAATATCGGCGTTACATGGGCTACCCTCCAACCTGCCGGCACCACACTCGATTTGAAAGATAAATTACATATTACTAACAATAGTTCCGCCAGTTCATTTTTCAATTCTGTCAGTACTCTGGGATGAATACCAACCGGTCCAGGAGATTTCCTACTCTTCAATTTGTCAAATTGCCTTCTAATGTATTGCACCATCAATCTAGCACTGCCAGACAATTGCAAGCTGCACGGCCTCAAGTTGTTTCTTCCACAAAAAGGAGGCACTTAGACACCATTCCAGAGGGGGAGTCTATAGCTCCTCCATCTTCTCCTCACTCTGAGACCAGTTTATCTGCCACCTCTCTCCCAGCCCATCTTTCTGAGGGGCTTGAGAAAGGAGAGTTGCTTACTGATGAAAGTGATGATCCTATGGCGGTTAGGATTTTTCACAAGGAGGAATTACCTTCACTTATTACCAAAGCCTTGCAAGCTCTCAATATTTCGATCTCTGAGGACACTGGGGCGGCGGCCTCTAATCTTAAAATGGCTAACACTAGGAAGCCTCCTAGGACTTTCCTGATCCTTGAAGCTATTCGGGAGCTCATATCTGCTCAGTGGACCAACCCTGATGCTGGTCTGAGAGTATCCAAGTCTCTGTCTTATCTGTATCCCATTGTACAAAATAAGCTGGACAAGCTCAAAATATCCAAGGTGGATGCATTAGTAGAAGCAGTTACTAAAAAGACCACTCTTCCGGTGGAGTGGGGCATAGCATTAAAGGACGTAGATGACAAAGTTGGAATATTACTTGAAAGTTTCCTTTGAGGTTTCTGCACTCTTTGCAGGCTGCCCTTTGCAGCTCTTATGCTGCCCGGGCATGCCTAAGTTTGTGTCAGCAAGCAGCGGAGTAGTTGGTTGATTTTGAATTTAAACATTCCCTGGAGTTCCCGTGCATAAAAACAGGCCTGCTTAGCAGATTTTTTATATGACCTGGTCAGAGCCTTGGCCAACATGGCATTAGCAGTGACTGCCGGGCGTTTGTTATGGCTTCATCACTGGGCTACAGATGCTGCTTCCAAACAGTGCCTCACAAAACTGACTTTCACAGGTCACTTCCTTTTTGGAGAAGATCTGGAGAAATTGGTTATGCCAGAGGACAAACCACAGTCATCTTTACAGACAGTCAATCTGGAAGTAGTGAGTCCTCCTTCTCACAGGATAAGACCTCCACCACAGATGGTCAAGTTGGGCCCGGCCTGTAAATCCACTTCTGACCCTGAAAGGTCTTGATTCTTGCTGCCTTTATCACTCAGGGTGAACAAATAAGTACATAAATTAGAATGCTACATACATACAGTGCACGCATGAATGAATCTTGCATTAGTCTGTAATGGTTATTCCAGTCTGGATCACTCTTGAAAACACTTATAAACTAAGGATTTGAGTAACATACTCAGCATATGCAAATGAGGCAATAGAAAATGCATCTCAATAATCTGATGCCCACCATTCTCAAGATATCCAGGAATAAAGTCTCTGCTGTTATTTTACCCTGATGGAACACTTTATGCTCCTCTCAATCCTTACCATGGGTCGGGGTCTTCTCAGTTGAAGTTCTTTTGAGACCCCCAGCAGCACCTCCCCTTGGGATAGTTCTCATTTATTAAGCATTATCCTCTGCCTTCTGTCAGCAACACATTAGCAAATAAGTCTTTATGCACAACTGGGTTTCAGTCTATTCCTTTCAAATCTCCATAACTGTTGTTTCCACTAGAGCTCCTGCCTCAGAAGTCCATGTACTCAGAATCAGATAATGGTTAATCACCAGTCATTGCTCCTTCCATAGGCTATTGAGGGAAAATGGCCTCAGGTTGCCCTCCATTTCTCTGGTTGAAGGCTTTTCCCCAGGAAGCACTGGGATACCCTCAGACTGCCCTCCCTTTCTCTGGTTGAAGGTTTTTTTTTCTCCAGGGTGCACAGAGACACCATTCCCTTCCCAGCATCGCCCTGGTTCTACAGCATATTGCTCAATAAGCCAGGGGAAACTGGCCTTCATCAGAACTCTTCCCTTGGCCAGAAAACTGATGGATAGGTTTCCTGGAGCCCTGACCTGTTGCTTTAGCACCTAGTATAGGACAGTTATTCTAATCTTCCCTACATATCAGCCTGTGTTTGGGATACCATAGTGAACTCTCTATTTTGGAAGTCATCTCGCTGCTTATTACAAGAGAGTATGTCCAAAATTCAAACAGACCATTTACCCAGGTAAATTGCCTTTGGAAAATGCCCTAAGTATATATTAAATACAGTTCATTCCAATTATCTGCCATAAAACAGGACTGACTGGTTGTCAGAAAACCGAAAAGTCTGATAACACAGAAAAAGTAAATGAGGGATAAAAGAGGCATAATGAACTCATGTTTCAAACCTTGTTTATCATTCAGTAACTGTTTAACAACTGTATTGTACATGTGCTTGTACTGTAATAAAAATTTACAGAAATACCAAAGGTTCATAAACAAAACCAGTACTGTATACAGTAGTGTATGGTATTAATTCAAGTACAGTAGCTATTAGAACACATTTTATTTAGAACAAACAAGAACCAAAAAGTTACTTAAAAAATTGTGATTAAAGTTTGCTTTCTTGGTTTACTTCTCTCCTTTACAGCGAGGTTGCACCAGTGTCAATAGCATAACATCAGTAGCAATCGCTTCCTCTTCGTTGTGGTAAGCCAGTGCCTTCACTAGGATTCATTTTCTCAGCATATCTAGTCCATATGCAAGCTCAGTGCAATTGTCATCACCATTTTCATTCTCACTACCTTTCACCACAAAAATCACATCACTATTAGTCTTTCTGCTTCAATTCCTTTATGTCATCTCACTAACTTTCTGACAGCCTGGAATTCTTGCAACAAAGGAAAGAGAACATCATCTTCCTCAGGCGCTTCATGTTCAGCATCATCTCCTTGTCCATTTTCATCTCCTCCATGATCTTTATAGAGTTTATGGTTCAATTTCATCCCATGATTGAGCAATCCAGTAAACATCTTTAAGGTTCACTTTCTTTTGTATTTCTAACATTCATTTTTCATGACCAAATGCACAGACAAGAGGCTTAAGGCAATTTCTTTTTCCTGATTAACACACCCTGTTCTAGTGGCTGACACAATGTACAACATTGGGAGGAAAAAAAATTGTTCTGTCAGCATTTCTCAGTTTGTCCCAATCAGGATGAGATGGTGCATTATCAGTATGGATTGCATTCCCTAGGCAGGTCTAGCAATTTGAAAAACATTTCTACAGATAGAACAAATACACTGAAAAACCAGCTTGAAGTGTCTGTCCATCCAGGTATTCTTCTGGTTCCTATAAGAAACCAGAAGTGCAGCAGAATCCAGGTTTTAAAACCCCCTCTTTTTTTTTTTTTTGCACTTTCCAATAAATGTGGGTTGTAATTTATGTTTACCAGTTGTGTTACTACAGGCAAGAATCTTACCTAGTACTGTTGCCTTTTGACTGAAAGCAACGCCAGCAGAAAGAGGCATGCACATCTCAATGATGCTGTGACATCAGTCAGGTATGTCAGATAAACCGAAATACTAGATCAGCGAAGTCAGATAAGACTCTACTGTAAAGTTTAATATTTAAGAGAAAATTAGGTCGTTCTTACCTTGATAATTTTCTTTCCTTTAGTCACAGCAGATGAATCCATTAACTGATGGGTTGCATCCGCCTACCAGCAGGTGGAGATAGATAACACTGAAAGCACATGGTGTTCCTGGATGCCCAGCCCCCATCTGCCTTCAGTATATCAAATTTGCAAAGCAGAGTGAATAAGAAAGGCAAAATAACATAAAATTTCCTCACAGAGAACAAACGCCCCTGAACCGGAACAATGACCAAACAAAGGAGGGACGTTATCAACCTCCTGCAATAAAAACAGCATGTAGTAACTCTGATAGCTTGTCTTCAAGTACTCCTGATGAGGCACAATGTCTGTATGCAGCATCTGTACAAAAACTAAAGTCAGACAGGGAAGGAACATGGATTCATCTGCTGTGACTAAAGAAAAGAAAATTATCAAGGTAAGAACCTAATGTTCCCTTCCTTGTCATCAACAGCAGATGAATCCATTAACTGATGGGATGTACTAAAGCACTCCCTAAGTAGGGTGGGAACAGGCAACTCTGCGAGCAAGCACTTGCGCTCCAAAATGCACATCCTGCCGTGCTGCCACATCCAGCCTGTAATGCCGCAAAGAGAGCTGAGAAGCCCAGGTAGCCGCACGACAGATCTTGAACAGACACCCGCTTCAGCCCACGAAGAGCACATTGCCCTCATAGAGTACGCTTTAAATGCTTCAGGCGGAGACCGCCCTGAAAACAGATAAGCAGAAAAAATGAGTTCCTTAAGCCAGCGAGCTATAGTGGCCTTAGACACCAGAAACCCCCGTTGGGGACCTGCCAACAGAACAAATAAATGATCAGAATTCCTAAACTCATTTGACATCTGCAGATACTGCCACAGAGCCCTGCCAACATTCAAAAGGCGCAATTGCCCAAAGGAGTACGGAAACTCCTCCTTACAAAAGGAAAGAAGGAAAATGGGCTGGTTCAGGTGAAAAGCTGAAACCTCCTTAGGCAGAAAGGAAGGCACCGTACGAACAGTTACCCCAGATTCCAAGAACTGTAGAAAAGAATCCTGACAGGAAAGAGCCTGAAGCTCAGACACTCTTCTTGCCGACATCGTCACTAAAAAAAAAAAAAAAAACCTGTCTTGAGAGTCACATCCTTCTGAGAAGCCCATTTAAGAGGCTCAAAAGGAGATCGCTGGAGCACCTTCAACACAAGCCCCAGGGTCCAAGCCGGACAGGGCGCGCGCAAAGGAGGACAGAGACGAAGCGCGCCTCTGAGAAATCGGACAATATCCGGATGCACAGCAAGGGACAAACCGAGACTTTCCCCCGGAAGCAGGCCAACGCTGCCACTTGAACTCGAAGGGAATTGTAGGCCAGGCCCTTTTGTAGCCCATCCTGCAAAAAGTCCAGCAAAAGCGAGACTGTCGCCAGAGTCGGCGAGATAGACTTTGGAGTACACCAAGCCTCAAAAGCGCACCAGATCCCAGCATAAGTCGCAGAGGTAGACCGCGTGCGAGCCTGCAAGAGCATGGCAATAACCTTATTAGAATAGCCCTTGTCCCTCAATTGCACCCTCTCAAGAGCCAGGCCGTAAGACCAAAGCGGCAAGGATCTTCCATAGTCGCCAGACCCTGAACTAACAAGTTTGGAACTCGAGGCAAAGGAAGAGGCGCATCCACCAGCATTCGCCGGAGAGCCGCGTACCACGGACGCCTTGGCCAATCCGGGGCGATGAGAATCAGCAATCCTCGGTGCAGGCGAATACGAAGTAGTACTCGCCCTATCAAGGGCCAAGGAGGGAACACATACAGGAGACCCAAGGGCCAAGGCTGAGCTAGAGCATGCAACCCCACCGAACGAGGCTCTCTCCTTCTGCTGAAAAAGCGAGGGACTTTGACATTTACGCTTGATGCCATGAGGTCCAAGCCTGGAGTCCCCCATTTGACACAAAGCTAAAGAAAAACGTCTTCTGCCAGTTCCCATTCCGCCGGGTCAATTTGATGTCTGCTGAGGAAAGCGGCTTGTACGTTGCTCTGACCAGCTATGTGAGCCGCGGACAGCATCTATAGGTGGCGCTCGGCCCAGTCACAGATCTGAGACACTTCCGCAGCCAGGGCCCTGCACTGAGTGCCGCCCTGACGACTGACGTAGGCCACTGCTATCGTGTTGTCCGACAAAACTCGGACAGAAAGACCCTCCAGCGCCCTGTGGAAGGCCAGAAGAGCCTGGAATAATCGCTCTCAGTTCCAAGCGATTGACGGACCATCCCACATCCATGGTGGACCACAGACCATGAGCATAGCATCCCCCCCAATGAGCTCCCCAGCCTGAAAGGCTGGCATCCGTTATCACCAGACACCAAAACGGAAGAGCCAGTGGCATCCCCTGCCGCAGCATGCTGTCGGAAAGCCACCAATTCATACTGAGCTGGGCCGCAGAAAGCCACTTTAGTCTGCGTTGGTATTCCTGGGAAATCGGAGACCATTGATGCAGCACAGCAAACTGCAGCGGTCTCATGTGAGCTCTCGCCCAGGGAACCACCTCTATGGTGTCAGTCATCGATCCCAGGAGCTGAACAAAGTCCCAAGCTCGAGGGCGACGCATCCGCAGGAGCACCTGATTCTGAAGCTTGAGGTGCCTGTTGTCGGAGAAAAAAAAAACGAACCCCGAAGCCGTGTCGAACCAGACCCCCAAATACTCGAGAGACTGAGAGGGGGTCAGGTGACTTTGGGCATATTGACTACCCAGCCCAGAGTCTGAAGAACTATAACAACTCTGGCTGTGGCAAGTCGGCTTTCGTCTGCCGAATACGCTATGAAGAGCCAGTCATCGAGATATGGGTGAACTCTGATAACCTCTCGCCTGAGAAAGTCAGCCATCACTAACATCATCTTGGAAAAAGTCCGATGGGCAGGCCGAAAGGCAAGGCACGAAACTGGAAATGTTGGCTCAATACCGCAAACCAGAGAAACCGCTGGTGCGGCAGCCAGATGGGAATATGCAAATACGCCTACTTGAGGTCCAGAGACGTGAGAAACTCAACTGGCTGTACCGCCGCAATGACGGAGCGCAGGGTTTCCATGCAGAAGTGTCGCATTCCCTCATTGACTCTGCGCAAGTCGAGGATAGGTCTGAACGACCCACCTTTTCGAGGCACCACAAAATAGATGGAGTAGCGACCGCAGCTGTGTTCGGCGGGAGGAACCGGAACCACCGCTCCGAGCTTCAGCAACACCTGGCAAGGTCTCATTTACCGCCGCCTGCTTAACAGCAGCGCCGCATCGGGACTCCAAAAACACGTCTCCCACCGGGGCAACGCATTCTAGTCGGTAACCTTCTCTGATCAGGTCCAGGACCCACTGATCCGAAGTAATCTTGGTCCACTCCTCGAGAAAGAGGGAAAGACGACCCCTTACTGCGGGAACCGACGAGTGGACCAGCGCCCCATCATTGTGGAGGACGCCCCTGAACTCCTGGGCGTTGCCCGGACGTCTCAGCGCGTTTGTCCGAATGAAAGGAGTTCCTCTGCTGGAAACGGGTACGTTGACCGGGCGATACCTGCGAGCTTCGCAAAAACGTGGCCTGGAAGAGGAGGGAAAAGGACTTTTGGAAGAAGGCCTCGGCCTATCCTCAGGCAACCGTTGGGCCTTAGAGTCTCCTAGGTCCTTAATCTTCTCCAAATCCTCCCCAAATAAAAAGACTCCGAAAGGGTAACCTCACCAGCCTTTGTTTAGAGGCCATGTCAGCCGCCCAATGCCGGAGCCAAAGAAGGCGGCAGGCAGCAACCGCCCCCAACATCTGCTTAGCCGAAGCTCTGACCAGATCATAAAGGGCATCAGCCAAAAAAAGACAGGGCAGACTCCATACGCAGGCTGACCTCAGCGAGGGAACCCGTCCCCTCGGCGGGCTTCTCAGCCGCCTGCTGCAAACAGGAAAAACAGGCCCCGGCTGCATAGGAACTGCAAATAGCTGCCCGTAAGGAAAGGCTCGAGATTTCAAAGGACCGCTTCAGCAAGGATTCCAGCCGCTGGTCCTGCATATCTTTCAAAGCAACCCGTTCCTCCACCAGGAGAGTTGTCTTTTTTTGTCACAGCCGTGACTAACACATCCACTTTAGGCATCCCAAAGAGGGCCAACTGACTTTTACTCAGAGGGTAAAGGTGACACATAGCCCTGGCCACCTTCAAGGGACCATCAGGGTCAGACCATTGCACTGAAATAAGCTCGTGGATGGAAGCATGCACTGGAAAAGCCCGAGAAGGCTTCTTAGTACTAGCCATCCTAGGATTAATAGAAGAGGCAGCGCCCTCGTCAGGATCTTCAATACAAAGGGCCTGTAAGGCATCAGAAATAAGAGTTGGCAGCTCGTCGTGGTGGAAAATCTGAACCGCTTTAGGGTCAGCCAACTCCTGTGGCAAGCAGCCACCCTCATCTGGATCATCAGTCCGTAATGGCCTGCCAGACCCCTCAGACTCCCCGAAACTAGACCACGGAGGAGAACAGGGTGAAGAGTCCCCCTCAGACGGGGTATTCACTCATCTACGCTTAGCGTCAGCCAAAAGCTTGGGGGAAGATATAAAGTCTCCAGCAGACGGTGGGCTATCAAGAACTGGAGGCAACCCAGTCCGAAAGGAATTGTCAGGAGCCTCAGGCAGTGCTCTTTTTAACATAAAAGCCTTATGCATCAGCAGCACAAATTCAGGGGAGAAAAACTCACCCTGTACATCCGCCCCCACAATGAGGGAAGCGGCGGCAATAGCTCCTCTACAAACCTCGAAACAAGTCCAAGATAGCTCCTGCTGCCAACTCCGTCGGGCGGGAAGACTCACCGCCCGCCGTGCTCATGCCTGCATTAGCATTCTAGGCAGCATGTGCTGCAAAGCCCCGCTGCTGATCTGCGCTTCCCACAGTGGGAGCAGCGCTTAACCCCTTCAGCAGCCATCAAATACAGAAAACAAAATGGCGCCTTTGTGCCAAAACTTACCCCGCAAAGAGCGCTGTCAGCGGAAACCTCCCCGGAGGAGCTGGGCACCACTCTCACCTCAGGAGATCGAGTCAAACGAGCTTCGGTCAAGCTGCACCGAACCAGGAGCTCTGGAGAAAGCCTATCTTTTTTTTTTTTTTTTTACTGTGAGGAAAGTTAGAGGCAGGCAGCCACAGAGGAACTCCGGGAGGAGGGGGAATGGGGTAAAGTAGGGACAGGGAAAACCAAGTATGCCTTTAAAGTGGGCACCACCAGCCACAACACTCCCCCTGCTCTACTGGCAAAGCACAGGAGCCACCCTAGGCAGAAATCCAGGAGCTGAGAAAGCGACGTCCACACCTGCTGGGAGATAAGAGATATACTGAAGGCAGATGGGGGCTGGGCATCCAGGAACACCATGTGCTTTCAGTGTTCTCTATCGCCACCTGCTGGTAGGCGGATACAACCCATCAGTTAATGGATTCACCTGCTGTTGATGACAAGGAAATATATGATGTGACATTGAAGTGATAATGATTTTTGAGTTTAATCAAAATCTCAAAGGGGTTCCTAGGGGGTCTTGAAATTAATTGGATGGGGGGGGGGGGGGGGGGGAGAGAGAGACAAAGCTGAAGATTCACCCGGGGCACCTAATAACCTTGCACCTGTCCTGCCTGCTCTACCAGAGACAATTCAATAAAGAACAGATCTTAAACCAAGGTAGATAGGAATAAAAGATTACATAATTTGAGATTTTTGTGGATCCTACCAGTCAGCTGAAAGCCAAATCATGGTAGCTTGCTTAATCAAAGCCAGAGCCCTAGGAACACACATACTGATGTCTTCTCTAAAAGATGCAGCAGAAGGTAGAGTTCCTTGAACTGTTCAACCAGAAACCAGAACTCTAGGAGCCTGCACAACTATAGGAATCTGCATGTAAACTGTTGCCCAGGAACCTGCTCTGCCAAGGGAATCCATCCAGAGACTACCTTGGAAGCCCATCTGAAATCCTGTTCTACTAGAACAGGATGGCCTGGAAATCACCAGCCTGGGGCTAGCAATCCTGCTGCACCAGACCACAAGTCTGCACCATCTGCTGGAAATGCATAAATTCAGAACAGTGGAAGGCAGCCCCCCAGCCTCTTATAAAGACAGTGGTTAGCTCTCAATTTTTTTTCCTCCATTTGGAACATTACCCATTTGTTTGAACTGGTGTGATAAGGGCAATAAGGAAGAGAAAGTTAACCTTATTTCTATGATGTATTTGGGGTTACAAAGGGATAATAAAGTCTCCTCACTAAGATCATTTGTTTTCTCTGTAAATTCTATAAAAATAATAGAGAAGACACAATAGGAAAGACAATAACCACATGAATTTGAATTTTTCTTTGAATCTGCATCTCCAACTTACTGCATCGCCAAAGAATATTTTCTCATCCTAAAAAAAAAAAAAATGGTAATGATACATGGAGGCATATTTTCAAAGCACTTAGAGACTTACAAAGTTCCACAGGTTACTATGTAAATTTGTACATCTAAGTGCAATTCACACACATATACACACAATGTACTAAGTCCAATAGTGCTCATGAAGGATCCATCAGTATCAGATTTGTAATCATTGCACATATAAAGTGGCTGTTTTAAAAGGTGATCAACCTCTGTGAACAACTATTCTGTTTAAATGTTATCTTAAAGAACTGGCATCAGTTGCCAATATTGGCTGTAAAATCATGTTCCACATACGCTGTGCATTAAGTCATGAACACGGGCCACGTTTCATATATGGATGCTTAAGGAAGACATCATAGTAATCAAAAATCAGAAGAACAGCATTCATTATAATGGTCAATCAGTTCTTATTTAACCATCAAGTGTGTCACTCTTCTGTGCGACTCTGTTTGAAGAAACAAAGGCTTGTAAATCTGATCATATTAACTCCTCTTTTAGCTTACCAACATTGGCTCATAGTCTGCTGCAGAATTAAATTTAAAATCCTTGTCATTACCCATCAAGCATTGTATGCTGGCCAATCTAATTTAATGGATTAGATTACATTTTATATCATCCTACAAACTTTTCACTCAAATTGAATGTTTAAGGCCATCTTATTCCATTATCCACTTTTAGTTCAGCTTCGGCTCACAGACGGATGACTTGATGTTCTCACCTAGAGTTTTCAGGTATTAAGCAGAATTCACGTTTCTATGTCAGTGATGGTAAGGTTTCCAAATCCTAAACACAAGAAAAGAGCCTTACATGATACCTCCACCAATATGCTTTAAAGTTGGGCTGAGACTCTTGCTCTAGAATGTGAAATTTATTTTATCCGATAAATTAATTTCCTTTAGTCGGGCCATACCATTCTGAACAAGTGGGTGTTATCCCCTCCTACCAACAGATGAAAAAAGGTGAAGATTATAGTGACTACCTATGAATGGTCAGCTTGCCAATATTGCACCAAGGGCAAACAGTGAAATACTCAGTCACAAAGAACTACATATTAATGTTTAAAGATCTATAGGCCCTTCTTGCTGTGACCGATATATTTTTCTGTGTCAACCATCAGAAAAATTTGAATGGGAATGATGTTAATGGTATAGTTAGAAAGAAACCACTGCTCTTTAAAAAGAACACTGATGCTTGCCGCATATTCTCTAGACCATTAGATTGTAAGCTCTTCGAGCAGGGACTGTCCTTCTATGTTATATTGTACAGTGCTGCGTAACCCTAGTAGCGCTTTAGAAATGTCAAATAGTAGTAGTAGTAGTAGTAGTAGTAGTAGTAGTAGTAGTAGTAGAGCAGTGGCTGACAGACAAGACTTATGAATGTTCTCCGGACAGATAAGCCAAAATTGAAGTTACAATAACAGACATTTGTTGGGTGAAAATCAAACCCTAGTCATCTGGGTCATACCATTCTGAGCAAGTGAGCATAGCGTTTGGCTGGAGTGAAACACTGAGTTATATTTAAAACTACCTTATTGAAGAGCTTTAGAAATGAGAACCAGTTATTGATTCCTTCAACTGTCATATGATAAAGATTGTCTTTTGACCCCTGATGCATATTTTTGTGCTGAAACACAGCTATGTCGGGCTCTTTGAATATCTTGGATATTGACAATAAAAGAATCATCTAGTTCCTACATTCAATTGACTGACTACTTTTTTGTTTCATCTTGTCATCCCCTCCTACCAACAGATGGAGGTAGAGAAAACTGATCTTTTCCAGCGAATTCACCAATATAACCTGCTGGTGTTCAGTGGAAAACTCCAGTATGCATCTGCCAAAGTAGCAGAAAGTCCCTATGTAATGCACACCTTTGCCACATCAACCACTGCAGCTGCAATGATCATCAAGAGAGCACAGCATGAACCTCGCTACCCTGCATACTCCAGACTTAACTGAAAGGAAAAACATAGACCACCCTGAGAGCCCCAGGCTTTAGTCTTCCGAGGGCAGGGTTTCAGAATAGTACGGCCCAACTAAAGGAAAGGAAATTACTAGGTAAGACCATTTCACCTTCCTAGTTGTCTGGGCTGTACCGTTCTAAACAACTGAGATGTACCAAAGCAGAACTACTGGGCAGGGGAAGACAAATCTACCCCCCACCCCCCAAACAGCTTTGCCAAAATCAAAATGGGCCAGCATATCCAAACTATAGTGTTTCATAAAAGAATGGAACAATGACCTTATCATCACTCTTGGGCCACTGCCTGGGCATCTCCCTGAGTGGAGTTGCTCTCAAACCCGGAGGCACCTAACAATTCCTGCACATGTAGGTAGTCTCTACAGCCGCCTTCCACCTCGCAATACAGGCCTTAGAAGCAGCCTGACCCTTCTGAGGGCCATGAAACAGGACAAAGATGATGATCAGAAAGACAAAAGTTATTTGTCTCCTTTAGATAATGCAGCAATATCTGCT
Organism: Microcaecilia unicolor; assembly: GCF_901765095.1. Taxonomy (NCBI): domain Eukaryota; kingdom Metazoa; phylum Chordata; class Amphibia; order Gymnophiona; family Siphonopidae; genus Microcaecilia; species Microcaecilia unicolor. Next base: position 514,053,418 of record NC_044032.1, read on the forward strand.
GGACATCTAACTTGTATAACCTCTGATCCGCAGGGTTCAGAGTTCTTAGCTACGAAGGGCAAACAAACCTCCTGCTTTATGTGGCATGTTAAAATCACCTTCAAAAGGATGAAACCATGCAAAGAGTCCTCCACAACAGAGAGATATAGGTCCTGCTAAGACAGAGTCTGAAACTCAAGACACTCTCCGAGCCAAGCTGATTGCAAACAGAAAAACACAGTCTCAAGTGTGAGGTTTCAATGGAGACCGACCTCATATACTCAAGTACTATGAAAATCAAATTCAGGTCCTACGGAAGGAAGGAAGGATGCAAAGGACACAAATGTACCAACCCCATCAAAATCCAAGCCACCTCCATATACTTAGCCAGGGAGAGGCCCTGCACCTAGCTCTAAAAACTGGAGAGAGTAGCCACTTGGACCCTCAAGGAGCCCAACACCAGGCTCTGATCCAGGTCCTGCTGCAGAAAACCATGGCTATCGAGGATCTGAGCATTCCAAAAGGATACCAGCCAGCACACCAGCCCTCTAAAACCTTCTAAACCCACACAAGTTAGGGACATAGAAGACTTCTAAGACCTAAGCATGACAGAAACCACTCCAGTTTCCAATGAAAACCCATGCTTCTCTAATCACCAGGAAGGACCCAGATCTCAGGAGTAAAGTTTCACAGCCCACTGGGCCCAGATAATCCTGCTCAGCAGATACACCTGACTGCAACGCAGTAAGTTGAAACAGGAACCACATTGAAGCTTGCCAAGGTGGGAGGAGTAGTATAGTCGCTGAAGTTACAAGCAATGCAGCATTTGGGAAAAAGCTGCCGCTGTCAGAGAAGAGGTTCCAAGTCAGGACACTGGATTTACAATTTCACCCTTTGAAAAGCCAGCTGAAACAAACTTGGAAGCAATATGGCTTCAAGGATTGCAAGTTGTGGAAACCAGAGCTGGAGCTTATCGAAGAAAGCTTAAAGATTTATCTGTTCCAAGTTCAACAAGAAGCAAAATCAAGTATCTCTTTCCCAGAACATATTGCACTGTAAGGTAGAAATTTTAGATAATTACAGAAGATGCTTAAATTGAAGAACCTTGAATTTTCCATAGATGCTGTTTCTGAATTCAGGGCCAGTTTTAGACATGGTGGGGCCCAGGGCAGAAATTAAGGATGGGGTCTCAGATCCCCTCCCATCTCCCCACCTGCATTGCTATTTGTCATGATTGTGGCCGTGACCTCCCCCAGACTTACCTTATTTCTGGGGGTCAGCTTCTGTTTCCTCTGTCTGTCGTTTCTGAGCTAGCTCTGTCTCTCTGTGCTGGCTGCTTCCAGCAGCATGACTCTTCATTGCTTCACTATACGACAGCTGTGTGGGTTGGCCTCTATGGGTTTCAGTGTGCTGGCTGCCTGTGTCTGGTAGTTGTGACATCATCAGGCAGGGCCTTGATAAGGAAGTGGTGTTCTTCCCTTCAGGGCCTTTGCAACGTTTGTGTTTGCTTTAGGTAGGGTGGTGCAGTGTGCACTTCTGACTTTGTGTCTAGCTTCCCTGCTTGCATTTGCTAAAGGTCCAGGTTAGTGTGAGTGCAGTGTGCACTTTTGACTTGTATTTAGCTCCCCTGCTTTCCCTTTTGGTGCTGTTAGAAGCACTTCTGTTAGTGGAGTGCTTAGGAGCACTCCTGGTAGCTAGGTGCTTAGGGGCACCTGTGTTAGTTTAGTGCTGTGGAGCACTGCTGTAGCTTGGTGCTTGGGAGCACCTTTGGTAGTTTATGTGTTTGGCTTCCCTGCTTTTCCTTGGTTAGTTTAGTGCTGTGGAGCACTGCTATAGCTTGGTGCTTAGGGGCACCTTTACTAGGTTTTGTGTTTAGCTTCCCTGCTTTCCCTTTTAGTGCTTAGGAGCACTTTTGTTGGTTTACTGTTAGGAGCACTTTTGTTGGTTTACTGTTAGGAGCACTTCTGTTGGTTCAGTACCTAGGAGCACTCCTGTTTCAAGCTTGTTCTAGTATCCTGGTCCCTGTGTTATCCTGTATCCGGTAAGTCCTGCCGGCCACTCGAACTCAGGAGCTCAACTCCTGGGGGGTCAGTGGCTAAGTGCAGGTGAAGCTGTGCGGACCAGTCTGGTGTACTCCAGTTCAGAGTGTTCTGGTCCTGCGTGCTCCGGTCCGGTGTGTTCCAGTCCAGTACAAACCAGTCCGGTGTACTCCAGTCCAGAGTGTTCCGGTCCTGCGTGCTCCGGTCCGGTGTGTTCCAGTCCAGTACGAACCAGTCCGGTGTACTCCAGTCCAGAGTGTTCCGGTCCTGTGTGCTCCAGTCCGGTGTGTTCCAGTCCAGCACGAACCAGTCCGGTGTACTCCAGTCCAGTGTGTTCCGGTCCTGTGTGCTCCAGTTCGGTGTGTTCCAGTCCAGTATGGACCAGTACGGTGTACTCCAGTCCAGTGCGGACCAGTCCGGTGCGGACCAGTCCATGGGGTTCCGGGCTCGCTGGGGGGTGCCTGTAGTCCTTGCCTGTGCCGGGGTGCCAGCCCAGTGTTGGTTGGTAGGTTTTGCCTGCTGCTGTTGCTCCTCGTCAGCAGCCCAAGGGCTCACGTTTGCTCCAGAGCCCGTACCCGCGGGCTCTGAACCTGAGAACCTGACACTATTACGTGGTCTAGACATCTCTTCCCCTTCTCCCCACCACAGTCAGTCTCTCTTCCTTTACCATCATCTTGTGGTCTTCTTTTAAATTTTTATTAGCCTTCTCAGAGGGGCCCCTGCGAGGCAGCCATCCTCACAAGCTGCCTCCAGCTGTCCTGAAGCTTTCCTTCTTTGCCGCTATTCGCCTAGACAGAAACAGGAAAGAGCGTCCGGGGGGGAGGAGGGAATCGGATCACGGCAGAGACGGAAAGCTTTGGGGCAGCCACAGGTAGCTTGTGAGAATGGTTGCTGCGTCAGACCTCCTCTTACAAGGGAAATACATTTTTAAAGATCGGGAAGGGGGGATGAGATGGACTGTGATGGGGAGAAGGGGAAGAGATGACTGGACCGGGGGGGGGGGGGGGTTCCTGGAGTTGTGGAGCTCAGGGCAGCTGCCCTGTTTGCCCCCCCCCCCCCCCCCAACGCCAGACCTGCCTGAACAAGTTACATTATCCCTCTGCCTATCTTCCACCTTTACAAAAGGTATATTATTTACCCTCACCTGTTGTAATATATTCAACTTCAAATGCTGATCCTCCACTGGTGGAGATTTCTTCAGATAGCTTAAATGCTACAGAGATACTAGAAAGCTCTATGTGGGAAGTAATGTCCGCAGAAAGCCTGTTAATTTTGTTTGTCTTTCTCCAGGTTAAAGCAGCTCTTCATTTATTCTCGACTCAGACTTTAATTTTCTTGACAGCAAGATATTTATTTTTCCCCAATGTCTCTACATGGACATAAATTAGGACGACGACATTTCTTTCTTAACAGAAAGTGTTGGGACACAGGAGCTAAATTTCAGCTCAAATATCCATGTAAAGATTTGATAATCATTCTTATTCATATCTGAAGGACAAAATCTCTAAGATTATGATCTTAAGAGATTTTATGTCCTTCAGATAGGAATAAGGAGCCTCAACTGACAGATGTTGGAAAGCATCTGAAATGCGGCAGTTGCAATATTTGTCAGATTGCATTAGATCTTAAACATGGTTTCAATTTCCTTTATGCCGATGTTACAGATTAAAACACGTGACATGTACAACAAGGAGAAAACAACCACGTAAAGTGGAGAAACACTGATCCCTACGAATGAAGTAGGAATCAAGAGAGTAGGGTGGGCAGAGTGCTCTTCTAAAAACGCAAGAGTGCCAGGCAATCCTCAAACACAATGTTTATTTCATAGATACACCTTGGAGACGCGACATGGAACCATGTTTCAGCGCAATGTGCCTGCCTCAGGAGTCTGAAACCAAGATGTATGGTGGACAAAAAAAAAAAAAAACACTGTGTATCAGAAAGACCTGTACAATGTGTAATAGAACTCAGGAACCAATTCAGCAAAGCTATTTGTGTAAAGCAAAAAAAAACAAAAAAACAGTGTATTGAAATAAACATTTTGTTTGAAGATTTCCTGTCTCCCTCGCATTTTTGGAACAGCCACTCCACCCACACTACTCTCTTGACTCCTTCACATGTACAACTCATGTGATATGTCAGACTTCCAGTTTAGCCTCCACGCTGAGCGGATGCAAGTAAAGTCGCTTCATAATTCCTAGTCTCTACCCTCTCAATCGGAGTCGCTGCAGTGGGGTAAAAGTCACGGAGAAACAGTGGAGCAGTGCAATGCCTTGAATTTTGAAAGGCAAGAGCACCCCCATCAATTAAGGAGTTGTACGCTGGTAAGGCCCCAAAGCCAGGGGCTGTCGGGGGTGAGAGCCCGACCGGAAATGCGCACATAGCGGGGAACAAAAAGTTCAACATACACCCCTGCGTACAAGTGGCTGATGACACACTTAACTTTAGTGCTGGAGGAGCTGCGGGTAGCCAAGCTCAAAATTGCAGAGATAGTGGTATGCAAGTTGCAGACGAAATTGGGGAAATTGGCAGAGCGCGTGGACTGTTGTCCAAACTTATTGGCACTTAAGGAACGGATGGGGGAAGATTGGGTGATTAACAGACTGGCTTGTTTATTAGGGCTTATACCCCAGGTTTCACAAGAGGGTATTCTGCAGGGGGTGGCTCACTTATTAATTTTGGCGGCCAAAATGGGCATTGCAAGTTGTTGGAAAGGGACTGAAGGCCCAACTTTATTGGAGTGGATGTTGGCCACTAGGGAGCGTCGCCTTTTTGATAACACTCGACCTAAAGGGAAAGGGGCAGGATTTTGACCAAAACTGGGGAATGGTTGATGGGTGTGCGTCCTGGGCAAGGGGACCTCCTTAGTCCTTAGGTATTTGTCCTTAGTTCATGGATCTCTGTTCTATCACTGTGAGGCTCACACTTACCAGATTTGTTTTTCGTGACTTTTGGCCTACTCCCTAACCTCGGAGAATTTGGAGGGGGGGGGGGGGGGGGAGTAAGTAATTATGGTGGATTGTGGGGTAAATTCTAAGTGTTCAGGTACTGGGTGTGTTATTTTACCTGCTGATCCTTTCGATTCCCGAGAGGGGAGTTAATGTACTTGTAAAGCGGAGGGGTGACCGTTTTGTTATGCTGTTAATTGTTACTGCTTGCTTATGATTGTTAACTGCTTACCTGGAAAGGGACTGCGGGGTCTTGTCATTTCCTGTTCCATCGTTGCAGTAAACACTAAAGTTTCAAAAAAAAAATACATGGTGACATGACCTTGCCCTTTAATATATACTGGACAAACTCCTTGCCCTTTCAAACATTGGATAGACGCACATAAGAGTTGTTTTCAAATTAAGAATATCTGAACAACCAATGGTTCAATACTGTGTGGAGAAGTCACATGATTTCTTGTCCTTAAAGTGTTGTGCAATTGACCATGTAACTACTGAGAGTGATTGGAAGCTGGAACAATATTGGATATATACTTTAAATACAGAAGAGCCAAATGGTTTAAAATCATAAAATTGACCGGCATCAGTTTCATTACATAGATTAAACATTTTTATTTTATCTTAATCTTGTGAAAAATTGTTTTTAAGGAAATGTCATGTATTTTGGTTTAAATAATCTGGTGGCGTCCTGCACCATGTTTGTGAATCATTGAGCACCAAAGCCATGAGGTACCGTTTGAATAAGTCAGTATGATATCATGTTAAAATATTGACTACAACCTTACTTTTTTCTTGTTTTTAGTTTAGTCTGCTATCACCCTGAAGCAGCGATTTAGCAAAACGCTGGCTGAAGTCAATGGGAACACTTTTTCTACTAAAGCTACAAAACATGGGATATTTTAGCAAAAACATCAAAACAAAGTTCAAAGATAAAGAGAGAGTACATCACACTGACATGAAATGTCCTATTTAATATCATTAAACCAGGACGAAAAAAAGCCTCACAAGTCTTGACCGTGGCAGCCATGTTTGAGAATGATATGATGAGACTGCATAAATTGATGACTGTTTGAATGAAGCAGGAACAGTCAGCAAAAATTGGCACTTTGTTTCACTTATGATCAAGTTCCTCAGGGGAACTAAGATCCCCATCAGGGTATTTTAAGCTAAATATTTCAGATACTAGTAAAAAGGAGAAATTAGACCTTACCTGCTAATTTGCTTTCCTTTAGCCCCTCCAGACCGGCCCAGGATTGGACTGATAGGTTGTGTACGCCTTCCAGCAGGTGGAGACTGAGAACAATTCTGACTCTAGAGAGCCAATAAGAGCCCTGGCCATGTGACCCTAGCCTCAGTATTTGAATAACAAAGCAGGAAAGAAAAGAAAGACCAATCTTCTGTGCCCCTTGGAATCTAAACAGCCACAAAGCACTCCTGAAATGTGCTTAAACAACGGCTATGCCGTGAAATAGGGCTCACCAACAACTCTCACCAGAGCAGAGGTATGGCAAAAAGATGTAGCACCGAAGCGCCACAGTGAGGTACTATTAGATGAAACACTGAAAAGGAGAGAGTCCATTCCCCTGGATCTAGGGTGAGACAACTGAGAAAAAAATCGCTTGACAAGTTTTGAGTGCCGCCACATGGGAGGCTGACATGGCAGATAAGCAAATGTTTACCCATACCAAGAGACTCACCGTCTCCAATCTCAAGAGTAGACTCTATGTTCCTCCTTGGCGGAAGACATAAGCCACTGCCATGGCATTGTCCAACAGAACTCACTGACTTGCTTGTCACTAGGGGACAAAATTCCTCCAAAAGGTAGATGAATTGCTCTGGTCCCCAAGAAAATGATGTACTGGAATGCTTCCACAGGAGACCAAAGATCCTGCGCCAACCTGGCTAAACAAAGGGCCCCCCCAGCCATGGAGACTGACGTCGGCCGTTAAAAACTAATCGACTGTAGAGGCATTCCTGCAGAGAGATACTCCATCCGGAACCACTAGAACAGACTGCTGCACTCATGAGAATGGAGAGGCAATCTCAGCTGAAGGAATTCCATCCAAGAGTACCACCCGGATAAGACAGAAAATTGGAGAGATCTAATGCCTGGCCCAGGGAACTAGCTGTATAGTAGCTGCCAGGGAGCCGAGGATGAGAAGATAATCTTGAGCACAAAAAGCGTGACCGATTCCATCCGAAAGGATCATCCGGATAATAGAGAAAGTTGGAGAGACTTAAAGAGAGGTCTGCCTCAGGGACCTAGGTCTATAGTATCTGCTATGGAGGCAAAGAGATGAAGATAATGTTGAGTACAAAGAACGTGACCGAAAAGTAATGATGAAATCGCAGCTTGAGAACTCTGCCCTGGGGAAGAAAAAGAAAAACACGAGCTTGCGCCATGTCGAAGGTAACCCCAAATATTGTAGCGACTGCGAAGGATTCAGACTACTGTTGGCCACCATTACTAGGCAACCTAAGACCAATAAAAATTGTACCCTTCGGTCTATGGCCTGCTGACTTGTCGACCAGATTTTTTTTTTTTTAATTAGCTAGTCTAAATATGAGTGAAGAAACTCCTCTTTTCTGAGAGCTAGCATAACTTTAGTGAAAATGGGAGGGGCTGTTATGAGACCAAACCGAAGAGCCCGAAATGGCAGATGGTATCCCAGAGTTGCAAACCGATAGAACTTTTAGAGACTGGTCCTGATAAGAACATGCAGAAAATCTTCCGCCAAAAAGTGTCCTGCACAAAGCGCCACTATGACGGATCAAAGGTTCTTGTGACAAAGACTTGATACTTTGAGAGCGCGATTGACGGCCTTGAGATTCCAAATAGGATGAAGGAAAATTCCTTCTTGGGAATTAGAAAGTAAAATTGTACTCTAAGAATGGAGCGAGGAAATGGCCGAAGGACGAAGAGCCTCTGTAGAGTCTCCTCTACCTCACCGGCATTGCCGTGAGATCGACAGGGAGACTGTAGAAAGACATCTGAGAGAAGCTTGGCGAAGTGGAAAGCATAACCGCCTCGAATAACCTGCAAGAACCACTGGTCAGAGGGAATATGACCGTAACTCAGCTGTAGAAAGTGGAAGCAGAAATCCTGAGCTACAAAAACTCTCATGCAACACTAGGTTCCTAGGCCAGAGCCCAGCTACGAACAGAAAAAAAAAAATGATGTATACAAAGGCTGCCATGTAACTATCATTTTATCACCTAAAGCTAAAGGGGTGAGAACAACAGTAGAGGTATAGTTAAGTATGCACACATAGAAGATATCTCATACCCGAGAAGAAGGTATAGAATGTTGTCACAGAATTAGCTATAGTCCCAGATGAATTGGCAGCCACTGCAGTTGCACAAAACAGCCTTCAGGCACATATGTTATCTGAAGAAATAATGTCTCAAAGTGTAACACATACCAGGCAGTCAACGGCTGAAGATGCTGCCCCTGCAAGGAGACCACCAGTGGCTTTTGTGCTAGAGACTAAACTTGAGAGTGCTAAAAATAAAGCTACATGAGTTAACATACCTGGGCATTATTATTATTTAACTATTTATTATTTGTTTATTTATATATTTATTTATTTTTCCCTGCTGATGTTGCAGTGAAAACAATATGTGACTGTAACCATGCCTGGGAAAGGAAAACTCTGCGCATACATAAAGTGAAATCATGGCATTTGAAAAAAACTTTCCCAAAGTTGTAAAAAGTGAAACTACAATTGTGCAGTACCTACATATCCTCAAGGTAAATACTGAATTAGAAACATGGTACAGCCTCAAGCGTCAAACAATTTGTGCAAATGGTGCGCATAAAAGCGCAAACAAGCAAGCCTTCCATGTAAAACCTACATTGGATAAAACAGTCTAATAGCACAGTGGACTAACTCTAGGCAAACCATGAATCCACTTGAGGAGCTCAACCTGAAAGTCCTTTGAATGAAGAAAAGACCTGAATGATTCCCCTGAAACTTCAGCCTCAAGGCCACATTTCTTGTTCGAGAATGTGTGGTATATGTGAGAACAACTCAGGGAAAAAATTCCCCTCTCCTGAGATACAACAGACTAGAGCAGAAACACTACCTTTGTTTCGTTCTGCACACTAGAAAAAAAGAAAATGAGAGAAGCACTGCGGGGAAAAAATGGCGGCCTTCTGCGCCCAAATTAAAAGAATGAGGGAGGTTCGAAGGAGAAATAACGGAGGGCACTAAAATACGCGACGGACTGGGCAAATGAAGAAGCATGAAATCGCTGACTCTGCCCGATGAAGAGGCCCCGAAGAAACGTCTTAACTCCGCAGAAAACTGGAACAAACCGAGAACACACTCCAGCGCTGACAAAAACATGCTTTAGCCTCCCGTGCATGGCGGAGCTCTCGCTTCGCGCCTTTTTTTTTTTTTTAAACAAGCCGCAGCCCACTGCCCAAAACGCGAGGAAACGGAGGAAGACATTCTGAGGAAGACAATGGCTTGTTAAAGTCACAGTCACTGTATTGTTTTCCTGTTTTTTTTTTTTTTTAATAAACAGCTGAGCTAGAAAGGAAAAACTGCTAAAAAGAGTAATAGACTATAACAGAGCTGCCTGCCCGTTAGCAGTCTGGGTTGTTTTTTTTTTTTTTTTAAACAGCTGAGCTTCCTCGTTAACAGTCTGGGGAAAGAAAGGACTTTAAAGTAAGAGTGGCTGCCTCTCCCAAAGGCAATACATCTTTCCACCGAAAGAGTAGCCCTTCCCAACTAAGTAAGGGAAATGGGGAGAAAGGGGGGGAGGACTCAGGACACCCGAGTATAACACCCCAGAGGCTGGAAAAGAAAGAAAAGAAATCCCTATCTGCCAGGCCTCTAATGAGATTCCCCAGGCACAGAAGTATTATTATTATTATTAGCCTCTAAAAGAGAGAGAGAGAGAGAGACTAATGGGCTCACCTCCTGCCTGCTGGAGACTGAGAAAATACTGGGGCTAGGGTCACATGGCCAGGGCTCTTATTGGCTCTCAAGAGTCAGAATTTTTCTCAGTCTCCACCTGCTGAAAGGCGTACACAACCCATCAGTCCAATCCTGGGCCGGTCCGGAGGGAAGCTAAGGAAAGGCCCGTTTCTGACACAAATGAAACGGGCGCTAGCAAGGTTTTCCTCGAAGTGTGTATGTTCGAGAGTGTGTGTGAAAGAGAGAGAGTGAATGTGCGAGTGTGACAGAGAGAGAGTGAGACTGGGTGCGAGTGTGTCTGTGAGAGAGTGTGTGTGTGTGTGAGCATGAGAGTGTGTGCCAGGGCCCCCCTCCCTCCGAGTTCCAGGGTCGTCGTCCCCCTCCCTGCCGCCGAATTCCAGGGTCGTCCCCTCCCTGCCTCCCTCCGAGTTTCAGGGTCCCCTCCCTCCCCTGCTTTATGCTCTCTCCCCTGCATTCCTCCATATGCAGGCAACGTCCTCTGTGCCCTGCCCCCTCCATCCATCCATGTGCAGCATCTCTCCCCTGCCCCCTCCACCTCCCTCCAAGTTCCAGTGTCCCCCTCCCTACCTCCCATTTCCAGGGTCCCCCCTCCCTCTGTCCCTCCCTCCCAGTTCCAGGGTCGCATGGAACTGGGAGGGAGGCGGGACAGAGAACATTGGAGGAGTGACGTCAGCAGGTGGTTACAATCCCAGTGACACACATTGGAACGTTGGAGGAGTGATGTCAGCAGGTGGTTACGATCCCAGTGAGACACATTGGAATGTTGGAGGAGCAAATTATTATATTAGATTTTCTCTGCTGTTGCTATTTCAAAACAAGTTAATGATTTGTGAAGAATTTTGAGTGCATATTTATGATTAAAAATATAAATCAGGAGGTATTTTTAAAGACCGATGATAAGAACAGACACGGGTGCAGTCAAACTGTTCATTGCTGCCATAGGCAAGACTGTTGAAGTCTTTCCTCCTGGTTTAATGATATTAAATAGATATTTGATGTCAGTGTGATGTACTGTTTGAAGCACATAATTGATAGTTTCTCTTCATTTCTCTCACATTGGATTTCACATTGGTTATAGTTTATAATGAACCCTAGTAGCTCTCTAGCACCCAAATAGGTCTCTGCATGGACCGGCCAATCATCCAGGTAGGGAAAGACTCTTAGTCTGTGTAGAAAAGCTGCAACTACTGCTAGGCACTTGGTAAAAACTCTGGGAACTCACAAGAGGCCAAAAGGAAGACCGCGGTACTGATATCGGAGTTTTCTCACTTGAAATCTGAGATACTTCCTGTGACTGGGAAGCATCAAAATGTAGGTATAGGCATCCTGTAAGTCCAGAGATCACAGCCAATTTTGTTCCTGAATCATGAGGAGAAGGGTGCTCAGGGAAGTCATTCTGACTTTTCTTTGACCAAAATATTTGTTCAGGGTCCTTAAGTCTAGGATGGGACAATATTTCCTCATCTTTTTGGGCACAAGGAAGTACCTGGAAGAATCTTTTCAACTGCATTGGCCCGGAGAAGGGCAGAGATTTCCTCTGCAAGTACCTGCCTATGCTGAGAGCTGATGAATGATGCTCTCTGTAGGAAACCTGGTGGTGTTTGTCGCCAATGCAGTGTAGCCAAGGCCAACTATTTGAAGAACCCACTGGTTGGAGATTACAATGGCCCAAAATTTAGCCCCCCTCTCACCGGAAAGCCATCCAGAAGTTACTTGGGACTGTGGCTATGCTCTCCTGGAACCAGTCAAAGCCTCATCCCCTCCTTTGACTGGGGACATGGTTGGGACTTTTGAACCCTAGGCTGATGTGGAGAGGACCGCTGGGGCTGGGACGAGCAAGGTGGCGATGGAACCTATGCCTTTGAGAGCAGTAGTGTGTGTCTTGACCTACTTGAGAACCACCTAGTCAAGGATGCAGCTGGAGGCTGCCAAAAGAGGGACTGGATGATGTCAGAATGTTTCTTAATGAGGTCAGTGACCTCCTCCACCTTGTCCCCAAAAAAGGTTGTGTACTCAGCAGAGAATGTCCACCAACCTCTTTTGAACTGCCGGTTCCAGGTCAGAGACACGTAGCCATGAGTCTCTACACATTCCCACACCCATAGCAGAGAGTCTGGATGCAATGCCAAAAGTATCAAAGATGCTCCTGTCCAGCTACGTCCTGCATGCCAGAAAAGGCAATATACATCAAACATAAGCAGCATAATTATACAGTATGTATAAACAAAAGCCCAGTATACGATAAAGCAGTGAAAGATTGATTTCCAGAGGAAAAAAAAACACCCGCCTCTAGATAGAAAAAGAACTATGAAATAAAGGGCAAAACTTGTGCCTTAAAAATAATGGAACCAGAACTATAATTACACAGAACCCAGAAAAACAAAAACCAATCACAGAAGGACGGACTCTGGACTGATCCTTTGGGACTAAAGAAAATAAAAATTATCAGGTAATTAACTAATTTTTTCTTCCATTACATCCTAAGGATGAGCCCAGACAAATGGGATATACAAAAGTAATCCTTAACAGGGGAGGGACTGCGATATCCCTGCAGTGAGAACCGTGGCCCTGAAGGAAGCATCTGCTCAAGGAGACACATTCAAATGGTAATGCTTAATAAAGGAACAAGAGGAAGACCACAACTCTGACAGACAGATCTCTGCCAACAAAACTGTCCTAGACTCTGCCAGAGAAGTCACCAAAGATCTGGTAGAATGAGCCTTGACGTGCATGGGAGCAGATCTACCCCTCAGAAAGTACGCTGAAGAAATAGCTTCCTTAAGCCATCGAACCACTGTCGCTTTGGAGACTGGCAAACCCTTCCGGGATTCCGCAGAGAGGACAAAAAGATGATCAGACTGACATCATTGGTAGCGGTAAGATGGCGCATAAGGTTGCGCTTCACATCCAGAAGTTGCAGGGAAGGGTATTCTGCAGAATAGACCTCCCTAGAATAAGAAGGTAGAAACAGTCTGATTGACATGAAAAGGAGAAACAATCTTCAGCAAAAAGGATGGAACTGGCTGTATGGAAACTCCCAAGTCAGAAAAACGGAGAAAGGGATCACTGCGAGAGCTTGGGGCTCTGAAACGAAGGGGGCCAACTGAAGAGCCTTAAGAAGCACTTGAAGACTCCACTGAGAATAAATATTGCAGACAGGGGAACGCAGATGAGTGACTCTCTTGAGGAATCGCACTATATCAGGGTGAGCAGCCAATGAGGCATTCTGAATCTTGCCTCTATGACATGCCAACTTTGCCACCTGAACCTTGAGCGAATTGAGAGTCAAGCCTTTTTTGAATCCCTCCTGAAAAAAAGGACAAAATTTGAGACAAGGAAGCATGAAATGGAGAAACACTATTCTGTACAGACCCGCTCTCAAAAGTTATCCACACTTTAGCATAAGAAAAAGTGCATCGTTTTCGAGCTTGCAGCAAGGTAATAATAAAATCATCCACGTAACCCTTCTTCCTCAAGCGCTCTCTCAAGAACCAGGCTGTAAGACCAAAGCGGGACAGATTCTCCGTAAGTACTGGACCTTAGTGCAATAAGCCCATCTGTGAAGGAAGAGTTAAATGAAGAGCCACTTGAAGACAGACAAGGTCTGCATACCAAGGATGTCTGGGCCAGTCCAGACCTACAAGAACGACTTTCCTGGGATGATGTGCAACCCTGTGCAACATCCTTCCTACGAAAGGCCACAGAGAAAACACGTAAAGGAGGACTTCCGACAGCCAAGGCTACCAGTGAATCCATTTCTCTTTTCCGGAACCTTATCAGCTTCCTTGCACCTACTGTTACTCTATTTTCCACTCTGTATATATTCCCGGAGTTGGTACTCTCCTCTCCGGAACCTGTAAGCCACATTGAGCCTACTGCTATGCGGGAAAATGTGGGATACAAATGTAATAAATAAATAAATTTATAGGAAGTCTTTCTCCCTGAAGCGACTGTAGAATCTGTGTACTTGCGCATTGAGTCTGTATGCCATGAGGTCCAGAACCAGAAGGCCCCCCTGTATGGAAATGAGGTGAAATGCAGTATTTCACAGTTGCCATTCCCCTGGGACCAGAGACATTCTGCTGAGGAAATTCACTTGAGAGTTCAGTGAACCCACTCCACTATGCAAAATACTGAAATCAATGGAATGTTCAATTCTGCCCACTAAAAAAAAAAAGACCTGGACTACACTCTTTGCTCCTCCTTGTCTGTTGATGTAAGACAGAGCTGTGACATTGTCCAAGAGCACGTGCTCCAGCCTCCCGCAAAGGCTAGTAAAGCTTCTGTTGATGGACCAGGAAGCCTCCATTCTTGACCAGCGGCCCTGTGCAGAGTAGTGCAGATAACAGGCTGGCATCAGAGATGAGAACACACCAACTGGGAGTCTGTAAGGGCAACCCTGCCTAACTGTGCACAGGGAGAAGCCACCAAGTCAGACTCCGTCTGGCTTGAGACGTCCACTGCACTAGCTGGTTGTAAGTCCCCAAGGCTGGAGACCACCGGCTCAACAGGAATGACTGTAAGGGCCACATGTGGAACTTTGCCCAAGGCAGAACATCCAAAGTTACCACTATAGAACAGAGAACCTGAGCATAGCCCCACACCCGCAGGCAGGGAAGAGAGAGAAACATAAGAATTTGCTGTCTGAGCTTGAGCAGACGATGCTGAGGCAGGAAAACCTTCCCCGCCTAGGTATTGAAGAATTTGCTGTCTGAGCTTCAGCAGACGATGCTGAGGCAGGAAAACCTTCCCCGCCTAGGTATTGAAGCACACTCCTAGAAACTCCAGGGTCTGGATGGAGGTGATGACTCTTGCTGTAATCCACCCCCAACCCAATGCAGAAAGAAGAGACAGGACCGTCTGTGTATTGCGAAGGTTCTCTTGATAAGAAGGCGACCGAATTAGCCAATCATCCAGGTAAGGATGTACCTGAATCCCTTGCTGGTGAAGAAAGGCTGCCACCACAACTTTTCAAAATGTGTGAGATGCAGTGGTGAGGCCAAAAGGCATGGCCTTGAATTGAAATGACTCTTAGGATCGTAAACCGGAGAATTTTCCTACGAAGAATCCAAATTGGGATATGAAAATAAGCTTCCTTGAGGTCCAAGGAGGTGAGAAACTCACCTGGCTGGACTGAGACTATGACAAAACAAAGAGTCTCCAAGCAGAAGTGCAGTACTCAGACTTGTTCACCCCTCTGAGATCCAGAACCGGGTGAAAAGTGTCTTCTTTCTTTGGGATGACAAAATAAGATTGAATACCGACCCGTGCCCCTCTCTGCTGAAGGAACAGGCTGAATGGCCCCTAGTCACCTTAAAGAGACTAAGGTAGTTAGCACTGCCTGACTCTGTGCAGAGCTGCCACATGGGGACAACATGAACCGATCTGAAACTGGCTTTGAAAATTCTAGCTTGTAGCCATGGAGAATGATATCGAGGACCCAATGGTATGCAGTAATGGTGGTAGGCCATTCCTTGTGAAAGGGGGAAAGACACCCAACTATGTCTACATACACAGAGTGAACCTCAACCTCATCATTTCGAGGGCTGTGAAGAGGGAGAGGTTCTTGAGGAACGTAAAAGGACTTCTTGCCTCCTCGAAAGGAAGATAAGAGACTGAGGAAAGCGAGGTTTTTGAGTGGAGGCACTACCCTTTCCTGGTCTATATCTCCACGCTTCTCGAAAATTAGACTTAGCTGCCCAGAGATGAGGCTCAGGCTTGTCCTCAGGTAGCCGCTGGACCTTGGATCTCCCATGTCTAACAATCTTCTCCAAATCTGCACCAAAGAGTAGTTTCCCCAAAATGGCAACTTCACCAGACAAAACTTGGATGCTACATTGGCAGCCCAATGCCTCAACCATAGCCAGCATTGCACCAAAATGGCCAAGGCCATTCCCTTAGCTGACGCTTGGAGAATATCATAAACAGCGTCTGACAAATAGGACAACCCCGTCTCTAGGGAAGGGAGAAAGTCTGGAGAAGAGTCCAGGGTGGACAATTATTGAATCCACTATGAAGAAGCCTTGGCTACAAAAGAAGAAAGCATGAGAATTTAACGCAGCTAGTTGAAAGGCTAGCTTCAAGGAAACCTCAAGCTTGTGGTCACGCATATCCTTAAATGCAGTGCCACCTTCAACAGGGATGGTGGTACATTTAGTAACCACCATAATAAGGGCATCCACCTTAGGCAGAGCAAACTGCTCTAAATCAGGCTGCAGAAGGGGATATAATTTGGACATAACACAAGCCACCTGGAGGTTAGAATCAGGGGTCTTCCACCGAGATGCAATAAGCTCCTGCATAGTCCTGTGAATATGGAAAGATACAGGAGGTCTCTTGGCACCTGACATAACAGACGGTGCAGGACCAAAGACTGAAGCAGGAGAAGAAATGTTTAAAGCCTCCACAGATTTTGTGATCAATACAGGCAACTCTGCTCTCAAAAACATCCTAGCTACAGTAGGATCATCACCCCTCTGCCTCTGAAATGTCCAAGTCAGGGCCATCAGCAGAACTAAAACACACAAATAAAACCTCTTGAGTCATGAGGATGAACATTCTCCAAATCCTGTGAAATGGAAATTTTTCGTTTCTTAGGCAGCTGCTCCTCAAAAGTAATGTGAGGGGAAGAAGGAGAGGCAGCTTGAGATGACTTGGACTGATTTTATAAAACAACAAATTCAGGTGAAAATGGTAGGGCTGAGACTTCTACCCTCACAAAACCACCATCCTGGGACACAGCAACAGGCGAGGAACCTGTGGACAAAATGGCCACTGAAGCCTTGTGGAGCGCAGAAGCCATTGGCACCAAGCCCACCATCGGAGCAGGGCCAGACTGAACTCCCGGAGACAGAGTACTGATGGCCAAAGTAGGAAAAGGTGGCATGTCCACAGAAGGAAAGGAAAGCAAAGCGTGCAGGAACCAGTAGCCGAAAGCTTACCCCTACAGGGCGAACAAAACTTAATATGGTCAGACAGAGAATATACCCACAGAAAACAAACAGTCAGTCTCCTGACTTCCAAGGCACTGAAGCCCCACTATCTTCCCAATAAGAACCACAGTGGCAGCTTTATTTATTTTAAGACAAAGGCAGGAGAAAAAGATAAGGAAAGACCAAGATAAAGAGGTGGAAAGTGGCAACAGGAGCAGGGAGGGACCTAGATCACTAGGTTTACACCTGAGGCACAGAATATTCTCAGCCCCAAACTCAACTGAACCTGCAAGCAGGACAGGAAGTCACACAGAAGATACCACAGCGAACAGGAGCTGTAACCTCATCTGATGGAGACTGAGAATACCGGCTTGGTTGCTAAGCGCAAGAGCTTATAAGGCACAACTCAGAGCTCTGTATCTCCACCTGCTGGTGGATGGTCACAACCCATCTGTCTGGACTGATCCTTGGGACATAATGGAAATATAACCCACACTCCCCAAATCCCCTCTCTCCTCCACCAGACCTATGCAAGAAAACAAATGAGAAATGAATGTCCATAAACAAATTCCACCCCAGCTGCTTTTTGGTCAACTGGTGAAGCTCTGTGGCCTGTTCCTGAGGGACAGAGTCTACGAGTAAGTGCACTACGAGCCAGGGACTTCAAGTAGATGCTCGTGTAGAGCTGGTACGTCTAGATGAGGGCAATAAGTGTCGAAGTCCGATAAAGCTTTCTCCCAAATGAGTCCAGAGTTGGAGCATCAAGGGGGGCCCGCCCGGCACTAGCACTGCTCTCTTGTTCCTGTGTGTGGCAGCGCTGCAAAGTGGAGTACTTCCTTCCTGCTGCTTCCAAACAGCCTCTGGATACGACAGGAAGGGAGGATAGACTCTGCTCTGTGGCGCTGCCACACAGAGGACCAGGAGAGCCATGTTAGTGCTGGGCCCTGGGGAATTCTGATGCACACGGTGACAGGAGCAGGACAAGTAAGCAGGGCAGGCCCAGAGGGAGGGAGGCGGGCGGGGGGGTTTGCCCCAGGCCCAGCTTTGTCTCTCAGCGGCCCTGGCGCCAAGGCACAATTCCTGGCGCTTCTGGCCCACTTGAGAGCAGATTTGACCACTAGAATGGTGTGTTAATTGCACCCACTCAAATCTGGGAGCTTTTGGGATATGATACTGTGTATCCACCTTCTTCAGTACAACCTACACCGAGAGGGAGAATTCCCAGA
Organism: Microcaecilia unicolor; assembly: GCF_901765095.1. Classification (NCBI taxonomy): domain Eukaryota; kingdom Metazoa; phylum Chordata; class Amphibia; order Gymnophiona; family Siphonopidae; genus Microcaecilia; species Microcaecilia unicolor. Next base: position 514,071,488 of record NC_044032.1, read on the forward strand.
TCCTCAGCAGTGCATCCTTCAGGATAGTGTGCAATGGAACCTTGACCCCTTCTCCCTGTGAAGAGATTTGTGGTCCAAAACTGAACATCTCAACCCTGGGCTCCTCCTTTGTTTCCAACTTAAATGGGATGGCTGAAGCCATTTTCTTCACATAACCAGTGAGAGAGATTCTCAGGTGGAGATTTATGCCTCTCCTGTAGTGGGGAGGGGTCAAAAGGGATAACATAAGACACTTCCTCCAAGAAGTAACGTGGATCCTCATCTGACTCCCATGAATGGTCCAGATCAGACTTCTCTAGGTACTCAGGATGGTCTAAGTGAGTCTGGGCCTGCCTCAGCTCTATGGTACCATTTCTAAGCCCCATAGGGCACAAAGATATAGCCCTACTCTCTGACAATGGGAAAGCTTCCTCTCCTGATGCTGCATGGGTTGACTTTGACACCTGTCGAGGTGCTGGCGTCGAAGACCACTCCACAGGCAAAGCCTGGGCCTCATGAAGGAGCTAAGGCTGAGCTGCAGCTGGTGCAATTGCCCTCAATGCCTGAGCGGAGTGCAGCTGGAACACCAGGTTCCCTCCGCCCCCCCCCCCCCCCCGAGTATGGACCGGTACTGTTCACCGAGAAAAAGGATCAGCAAAGGCTGGGGAGCTAGGCCAGAGACAGCCTGGACAGGAGCCAGTTTTGTAGCAGAAGCCTGACTGTCCGCAGACTGGCGCAACAGCAGCTCCACTATCCTCCTGGTGCTGACACTCCTTGGAGACTGGCACTTCTGGTATTGTGCTTTGATGAGGACTGATGCTTCTTAGGCTTTCCTTGACACATCGTATCATGGTCCCTTGGTGTTGAAGACGACTACATCAAACTTGTATGAATCCTTGGTGTCTGGTCCGATGCTGACCGGTCCCGGGTCCTTCCATCAGCGCCCCGATACTGAGGGAGGAGGAGGAAACCTCCCTCGATGACGGTGCACTCCCAGTGGTAGAGGTAGTTTGGGAAGCCATTAAGGTTGTTGCTTCTGGTGCCAATGTCAATGGACCAGCCTTTGAGGAGCCAAAACGTTTCTCCTGCTGGATCTGACGTGCTGTGTCAACTGCATTTTTAAATGGAGAGAACAAGAATCAGCCTGGTAGTTAGGCCCCAAGCACCCAATGCATGAAATCACCTGATTACATTAGTCACACTTTCAAAAGTCTAGTGGAGTAGGTTAAAACAAACAGCACTTCCACTAACATGAGGGAGTCAAAAGATCTTCAGACACAGTGTTTATTGCAACAAATACTCCTTGGAGACTCGACATGGAACGCCTGTCCCAGGAGTCTAGAACAATACAGACAATGGGTGTGCCATCAATTAAAACATATGAATAGTTACAGATATAAAAATATAAATATATGAAGGTTTCAAAAAATAAAGATACCATAAGGATAATTACATAAAAGGTGCATTACACATAAAACCAAATGAACAATCTGTATAATATAAATGGAACCATACTAAACAAAACAATACACTACATGTAGTTGTTTCCCCTGCATAACCACCACGTGTACTGTAGTGTTTTTGAATCTACTGGGGGTCTTCTTTTCTTAAGAACAGTGGCCAATTTTGAAGGTAAGGAAAAGGAGCTAGACCCAAACTGAGGCCGGTGCTCAGGCCCAAGTGGGCCTAAAGAGCTTTGAAAAAAAAAAAAAAAAACCTTAAAGGCCCGAGAAAAAAAAATGAAACAAAAAAAAAATAAATAAGGAAGACAAGGGAAATACTGAGGAAAAAAAATAGAGCTAAACCCACACAGGGAGGCCAGTTCTGCGGTGAAGGGAGACCACAAAGATGCTTCCTCCCAGTTCCACGGAAAAGAAAAGACTGAAGTACCCATGCATCAGATGGAAGGCATCTGCGATTGCACGATAGGACGCTGCCAGAACTTTCCTAAAGCTATGCGTTAGGCAGTGTCCCTACTGGGCTCCGTTGGATGATGTCACCCACATATGAGAATACATTGGGTCTGCTTGTCCTAGGAGAAACAACGTTTAAAACAAAACAGTTGTTCACCGAGGTTGATCACCTTTTAAGACAACCACTTTATAGGTGCAATGTTTACAAATTAGATATTGACGGATCCTTCATGAGCACTACTGGACCTTGCATTACACTGCATATATAGTTTTATTACCACAGATTTATTATTATTTTTTTTTTTTACATACACAAATTAATGAGAAAATATTCCGTGGCAATCCAGTAAGCTGCAGATGCAAATTCAAAGCAAAATTCAAACTGGGCAATGAACAAGCAGATGTGGACCCCATGGCAACTACAAAGGGGGATACTCAAACAGAAGACACATCCGCATACCATGGCCTCCAAGACCATCAGGATGGCTCAAAAACAAATGCTTGACAGTCCTCTACAGCAGAGGTCTCAGCCCAGTCCTCGGGACATGCCTAGCCAGTCAAATTTTCAGGATACCCACAACAAATAAGCAGGAGATAAATTTGCATGCACTGCTTCCATTGTATCCAAATTTATCCTATGCATATTCATTGTGGTTATCCTGAAAATTCACCTGTCTAGGTGTATCCTGATGACTGGGTTGAGAATCCCTGCTCTTGAGTAACCAGGTTATTTGGGGGGGGGGGGGGGGGGGGGGGGGGGAAGAAGACATATAGACACTCCCCCTGCACAGCCAGGGCTGTAATAGTCCACTGATCCTGGCTGCTCTGTGCACTTTTCTGCAACTGAAGAACTGAGGAACCATGGTGCTCTGACAACTGAAGCCTTGGGATGCAACCATTCCACTACCAATTAGAAGGCCATTCTTTACCTTTGTTATGTGAGACAGTAGCGCTTTAGAAATGTTAGTTAGTAGTAGTAATAAAAGTGCTTGCAGGCTACCCTCTACCAAGCAGCACACACAACTGATCTCCTATACCAGAGCTGCACTCTTGATTCCCCCTTGTTGGCATAACCTACCACTGTGCCATTGTCTAATATCATTTGAACAACTTTCCTCTTCATAAGGGGAAGAAACACCAACATGACCAAGAAAATAGCTCTTGCCTCCAGACAAACTGGTTGCCATTCCTAACAAAAATTTAGAAGTTGCAGTAGGAACAGAGACCGGTAGCTCTAGTAGTGGTTGATACAGTAGATTCCCGGAGCTGCCTGATGCCTCCCCCGAAGCTTCTCAGTCATATGCAGGGCAGTAGGAGCTTTCAGCAATACTTAAATGCCAGATTCCACAGCACCTGCCAGTTAGCATGCTCCAGTACCCGACCTGAGTAAGCACTGCCACTGCTTCCTGATGCCACCCCCCCCCCCCCCCCTCCTAGGAGAAAGGTCATGTCCTTTTTTTTTTTTTCTTTTCTATCAAATATATAAGAGGTTGTGCGGGGGGGGGGGGGGGGGGGGAGCAGAGGCTCTGTGGGACCTGCACCAGACAGCCACATTGAACAAAGGACCACAGTCCAAGGACTGGCGAAACAGAGAGGCAACAAATTCCTCCAGGCTCAATCCGGGGAAAGAATGATTTGACAACCCTGGGAGACCATACAGGCTGTTGACTGTGCCCAGGGGAGTCAGGCCTGCTACAAAAAAAGTCCTGTTGCACCAATCCAACCTTCACCATCTAGTAGAGGCAGAGAAATACTAAGCTGCACTACTACCCTTTATTCCAGTGATGTCACTGGAATCTTCAGCTTCTCTGCTGGTAGAGTGACATAACTCACTGGTCTGAACTGGTCTAGCTGGATAAGGAAACATCGTTAAGTTCACACTAAATGAAACACACACTATTACAAAATGGTACAAAAAATGTATATCTTTAATGATCAGAGTGGTTGTAGCAGAGGCAGCAGCAGCACAGGTAGGTATAGATTTTGGTGATCAGGGGAAGAAGCAACAGATGCACAATATTTCTGGCTTGGATTGGCAGTGGTAGCAATTGCAATGGGTGGAGAAATGCAACAAAGGAGATATCAGGTATCTGGTTACCTGCTCTGTACCCTGTCAGTCAGCAGGCATATGTATTTGTAATGCAAAGCTTAAGCTTGTAATATTAAATTTTTGGCAACATAACGGCTTCTCATAATACCCCAAATCAAAACTGTTGATCAAAAATATTTTAACTTCACAATATATTCTAATCAGCTTATATTTAGAAACAAAATTTATAAGGTAAAATTAGTTCTTACCTGATAATTTTCTTTCCATTAGTCCCGACAAATCAATCCAGAGACTGGTGGGTTATGTCCCTCTGCTAGCAGGTGGCGATAGAAAGAACTTCCAAGGTTCACTATATGTGGTCATGTGTAGCCACCTAAACCTCAGTATTGTCGATGCCAAAGCCACATGGATCTTCAAATCACCACTTATTCCTTTGCCTTCAGAAATACCAAAAACACCCTGCAACCGCTAACGCGGGAGGAACTCATGCAGCTCACAGCAAGTAAAGAGATTCGCTCCAACCTTTGTTGAACCAAGAACAACTAACCTGTAACCATAAAACAAACACAAACAAGAAAACCAACAAACAATACCAGCAGTAAATCTTAAGGTGGGCCTCTGGATTGATCTGTCGGGACTAATGGAAAGAAAATTATCAGGTAAGAACTAATTGTACCTTCCATAGCGTCCCACGGATCAATCCAGAGACTGGTGGGACGTACCCAAGCAGTTCTTAAGTAGGGCAGGACACAGAGATCCCAGTTTGCAGGACTGAAGCCCCAAACGTGGCATCAGAACGCGCTGTTACATCCACTTGATAGTGCTTTGAAAAGGTAAGCCAACAAAGTTGCCGACTTGCAAATCTCCTCCAAAGAAACCAACCTCGACTCTGCCGTAGAAATGGCCTGTGCTCTAGTGGAATGAGCTCGCAAATGAGCGGGGAGGATCTTTCCCTGAAGAGATGTAAGCCAAAGAAATAGCCTCTTTTAACCAGCGAGCAACCGTGGCCTTAGAGGCTTGCTGCCCTTTCTTCTGACCAGCAAACAGAACAAACAGATGATCCGAACGACGAAAGTCATTTGTAACTTCCAAGTACCTGACGAGAACCCGTCTCACGGCCAGACACCTTAGAGCTCGAAACTCCGTAGGATAGTCCTCCCTACGAAAAGTGGGAAGACAGAGTTGTTAATTTACATGAAAACGTGACACAATCTTCGGTAGAAATGAAGGAACCGTCCGTAGAGTTACTCGTAAAACAGAGAAATGGATCTCTACAGGATAAAGCCTGCAACTCCGAAACTCTCCTCGCCGAGGAAATAGCTATCAAAAACACCGTTTTCAACGTCAAGTCCTTCAATGACAAAAGAGACAGAGGATCAAATGGAGGCCACAAAGGCCCGCAGCACCAAATTAAGATTCCATGTTGGAAACATCGAGGCACGAGGCGGGCGCAAATGATTCACTCCCCGTAGAAATCGAATGATGTCCGGTGCGAGGCCAGAGAGGACCCCTAAAACATGCAAGGGCCGCCACCAGAACCTTCAGGGAACTCAAGGATAGGCATTTCTCAAGGCCAACCTGCAAAAAGGCCAAAATAGAAGCTACCGAAGCAGACTCTGCAGCGAGACCTGCCACCTCACACCATGACTCAAGGTCCGTCACACTCAAGCGTAAGCTGTAGAAGTGGAATGCTTCCTAGCCCTTAACATAGTGGCAATGACTGTCTGTATAGCCCTTGTTCTCAACCTTGCCCTCTCAATAGCCAGGCCATAAGACCAAACAGGGAGGGATCCTCCATAACGATTGGACCCTGACGCAACTCCCGACGAGCTGGCGGGTGCAACGGATTGTCGACTTGAAGACAAACCAGATCTAGGTACCACGGACGCCTGGGCCAGTCCGGAGCCACTACAATTACCCGACCTGGTGACGAGCCACACGCCCTATTAATCTGCCTATCATGGGCCACGGCGGAAACACATACAGGAGATCGGACAGGGGCCACAGCTGAAGAAGCGCATTGATCCCCTGAGAGAGAGGATCCCCCATGCTGAAAAACTGAGGCACTTTCGCGTTGACCCCCCGTGCCATGAGGTCTATGGCAGGAACTCCACACTGTACCGTGATCAGCGAGAACGCCAGATTGGAGAGCTCCCACTCCACCAGGTCCAGCACGTGACGACTTAGAAGATCTGCCTCGACATTTAGCGCCCCCGCTATGTGACCCGCAGAGATTATGGGCAAGCGCCCCTCCACCAAAAGACAGAGAAGTGACACCTCCTTGGCTAAAGCAGCACTCTTGGTGCCCCCCCCCCCCCCCCCCCGGCGGTTGACATAAGCTACCGCAGTCGCATTGTCAGAAAGAACTCTAACCGGCCTTCCTATCAGAATCGAGCAAAAGGTCTGAAGAGCCAGCCGAATCGCTCTCAGCAGAGAGGCTGGCATCTGTGGTCACAACCACCCAGTCCACAACTGTCAGGCATTCCCAGCCCCAGCTTGTTGTGGCGAACCCACCACCGCACAGCTAGCCTAGCATACGGTTCCCAGGGACGTTGAATAGCGTAATCCTCTGACAAGGGGGACCACAGACTCAAAAGCGATTTCTGAAGAGGCCGCATGAACTTGGACTGGAGCTTCCGTGCCCGATTCTCCGGCAGAAACACCCTGCCTGACCGAGTGTCGAACAGCAATCCAAGATATTCCAAGGATTGAGAAGGAACTAACTGACTCTTGTCCAAGTTGATTATCCAACCCAATGAAAGCAGTAAACTCATGACCATGTCTGTCGCCTGCACACTCTCCTGGAAGGAGGGCGCTCTTATCGGCCAATCGTCTAGATAAGGGTGCACCTACACTCCTTCTTGCCTCAAATAAGCCGCGACTACCACCATAATCTTGGAAAAAGTCCGAGGTGCCGTCGCTAGGCCGAAAGGCAGGGCCTGAAACTGAAAGTGTCGGCCCAGGATCGCAAACCGAAGAAATAGATGATGTGGCGGCCAAATGGGAATGTGCAAGTAAACCTCATTGACATCAAGAGAGGTGAGGAACTCCCCTGGCTGAACCGCGGCCATGACTGACCAAAGGGTTTCCATCCGAAAGTGATGTATTCAAAGAGCTCTGTTCACGCCCTTTAGATCAAGTACTGGTCGGAATGACCCCCCCTTTTTTGGGCACCACAAAATAAATAGAGTAGCGGCCTAAACCCCGATGCTCCACAGGAACGGGAACTACTGCCCCGAGCTGGACCAGATTTCTTAGTCTCCTTGACCGCTGCTACCAGGGTTCAATAAAATTCCAGTTTATATTTGTCCCGGATGACCTCCAAGACCCAATCGTCTGATGTCACTCCGGCCCATCCTCCGAGAAAAAGGGGCAGCCGTCCCCCTATCACCACCGGGAGACGGGCCAAGTCCCCATCATTGGGTACGAGCTCCCACGGCTGGTCTCAAAAAAGCACCGCCGGGGAGGTGTTCCCCACGAAACGGCTGCTGCTTTTGAGGAAATCGCAGTTTCGCAAAAGACCCAGATCTGCCCCAGCAAATAACTGCGAGCACCCCTGAATCGGGACCGGGAGCTGCCCAAATGAGGACCAGAACGAGGCTTACCCTCAGGCAAACGATGGCCTTTAGAATCCCCAAGGTCCTTGACAGTCCTGTCTAAATCCTGCCCAAACAGAAGCTTGCCTCTGAATGGCAAGCGAGCCAAACGAGATTTAGTCGCCATTATCTGCTGCCCAGTGATGAAGCCACAACCAGCGGCGAGCCGCTACCGAGCAAGAAACCCCCTTAGCCGAGGCTCGAAGGAGATCATAAAGCAAATCTGCTAGACAAGCCAAGCCTGCCTCGAGCGAAGGCAAAACTTCAACGAGCTCCTCTGGGGAGGCTGCTTTCTGCACCCAGGACAGACAAGCCCTGGCCACATATGAACCGCAGATGGAAGCCTGCATACACAACGCCACCACCTCAAAAGACATCTTCAAGGAAGACTCCAACTTCCTGTTCTGAGGATCTTTAACAGCTGTGCCGCCTTCTACAGTCAACGTAGTCTTCTTAGTAACCGCAGTGATTAAGGAATCCACTGTGGACAGACGGAAAGCCTCCCGTTCTGCGTCAAAGAGCAGATAGAGGTGCATCATGGCCCTGGCCACGCGCAACCCTGCCTCCAGCGTGTCCCACTGAGCTGCGATGAGCACCTTCATTGCCTCATGAATATGAAAGGTCCTGGGGGGCAGCTTCAACCCCAACATAATAGAGGGGGCTACGGAAGCAGTGAGACTGCCGTCTGGAACGGAGATGTTCAAAACCTCCATGGCCCACACTATCAGAGCTGGGAGCTCTTCCTGGCAGAATAAACACACCGCATTGGGATCATCTCCCCCTTCTGAGGCCAATTCGCCCTCTTCCAATGAATCTGACTGTGCCAGACAGGAAACTCCTGACAATTGGCCATCATCTACCTCCGAACACACGCCCCCCCCCCCCATCCCATACACACACTGTGTCTCCCGTGCCCAGAGCTACGAAACACACCACATCTGCCAGCTGGCGGGAACGCGTGCCGAGGAGACCGCGGATGACAATGCTAGCGGCACTCACGAAATTGCGCCAAATCATAGGCTGCCGGGCGGGAAGAAGCAGGTCCGGCAGATCAAAGGTGGTACTGACTCCGCACCGAGAAACGAGCAGTCCTATGCCTCTGAAACTCGCTCTCCAGCCATGGAGCTGCGAGGACAGGCTGAGCATGCTCCCGACGCTGCTCTCCGGCTCCCACACTGGGAGCAGTGTTTAACTGTCTCTGAGGGAGCTGCCATGTGCTACAGCTGAAGTACCAGGGCTACACCCCCCCCCCCCCCCCCCCCAGAAACGAGGCACTTACCCCAACGAACCGTTCAGCTAGAACGAAGCCCTTCTTCCTACGAGTGCAATGCTGACAAAAAATTTTGTTCTTTTTAAGGTTCACGTGAGGCTGCAAAAAAGTCGGGTTCTTGTGAGGAAGGGGGAATAAGGGAGGAACCTGGCACCACCAGGTGTACCCTGCTCACCACCGCAGTGAGTCCTCAACCCCCTAAGGTATGCTCAACTCGGCCCGAGGGAACGGGTGAGGAGCCCAGAATCAAGAGCTGCAGAGTTATGACCCTCCACCTGCTAGACAGAGAGAATACTGAGGTTTAGGTGGCTACACATGACCACATATAGTGAACCTCGGAAGTTCTCTCTATCTCCACTTGCTGGCAGAGGGACATAACCCACCAGTCTCTGGATTGATCTGTGGGACGCTATGGAAAAGTGTTTTCTCAATTCTGCTCAATTTAACATGGACTGGTAAAAAATATTTGCATGAAAAAAAACCTTCATTCTTTCTTATCCTAAAAATTGTGGAGCAAAGCCATTTGAATACAGTGTGCTAGATTATACTTACATTAACCGTTTCTTTTCTTAAGTTACAGAAGGAACATTTTTCATCCACACACCAATCTGTCAGTTCTTCTGGTTCACAGTCTAAAACAAAGTGAAGAGCAAACTTAATAGTATAATCTATTTACACACAAGGTATATACACACAAACACTGAAAGGTCTTTAAGAGTGCATAACTCTAAAACCAATACTGTCAAATTCTCCAGGATATGCAGAGGAATCAGGATTCACAAACATTTGCTTTATTCCTATTAAAAGGTGTTTATCTGTAATGGGGCCCCACTAAAGATGCACAATAAATCATTAAAAACCATGTTTGTGGAACAATTTACCTGGATATTTACATCTTGCTAGAAATGTAGTCCAATTTAAGATATTGTTGTTTTTCTTGGCATATCCGTTGGAGTGCGGGATAGGGGCTCATTTTCAATGCACTTCGACACACAAAGTACCACAGGTACTACAGAACTTTTGAAAATGAGCCCCATAGTGTAGGCACAGTGCAAACAGATTTTGCGGTTTATTTTGTGTGTTTTTATGTTTGCTGTTGAAGTTTGTTAAAATTTTTATGGAGGCTTTTTTGTGATCTCCCTAGTCTTTAGGCAGAATATAAATTAAAGCGAATGCTACATACCTGTACAAGGTATTCTCCGAGGACAGCAGGCTGATTGTTCTCACTGATGGGTGACGTCCACGGCAGCCCCCTCCAATCAGAAACTTCACTAGCAAAGGCCTTTGCTAGCCCCGCGCGCCCTTGCGCACCGCACATGCGCGGCCGTCTTCCCGCCCGAACCGGCTCATGTTCGTCAGTCCCGTATGTAGCAAGACAAAGACAAGGGAAGACACAACTCCAAAGGGGAGGCGGGCGGGTATGTGAGAACAATCAGCCTGCTGTCCTCGGAGAATACCTTCTACAGGTATGTAGCATTCGCTTTCTCAGAGGACAAGCAGGCTGCTTGTTCTCACTGATGGGGTATCCCTAGCCCCCAGGCTCACTCAAAACAACAAACATGGTCAATTGGGCCTCGCAACGGCAAGGACATAACTGAGATTGACCTAACAACTTATCCAACTAAGTGAGAGTGTAGCCTGGAACAGAATAAACATGGGCCTAGGGGGGTGGAGTTGGATTCTAAACCCCAAACAGATTCTGAAGCACTGACTGCCCGAACCGACTGTCGCGTCGGGTATCCTACTGCAGGCAGTAATGAGATGTGAATGTGTGGACAGATGACCACGTCGCAGCCTTGCAAATCTCTTCAATAGTGGCTGACTTCAAGTGGGCCACTGACGCTGCCATGGCTCTAACACTATGAGCCGTGACATGACCCTCAAGAGTCAGCCCAGCCCGGGCGTAAGTGAAGGAAATGCAATCTGCTAGCCAATTTGAAATGGTGCGTTTCCCCACAGCCACTCCCCTCCTGTTGGGATCAAAAGAAAAAAACAATTGGGCGGACTGTCTGTTGGGCTGTGTCCGCACCAGATAGAAGGCCAATGCTCTTTTGCAGTCCAATGTGTGCAGCTGACGTTCAGCAGGGCAGGAGTGCGGACGGGGAAAGAATGTTGGCAAGACAATTGACATGTTTCAGATGGAACTCCGACACTACCTTCGGCAAGAACTTAGGGTGAGTGCGGAGGACTACTCTATTATGATGAAATCTGGTGTAAGGGGCCTGGGCTACCAGGGCCTGAAGCTCACTGACTCTACGAGCCGAAGTAACTGCCACCAAGAAAATGACCTTCCAGGTCAAGTACTTCAGATGGCAGGAGTTCAGTGGCTCAAAAGGATGTTTCATCAGCTGGGTGAGAACGACATTGAGATCCCATCACACTGTAGGAGGTTTGACAAAAGCAAACCTCTCATGAAGCGAACAACTAAAGGCTGTCCTGAGATCGGCTTACCTTCCACACGGTAATGGTATGCACTGATTGCGCTAAGGTGAACCCTTACAGAGTTGGTCTTGAGACCAGACTCAGACAAGTGCAGAAGGTATTCAAACAGGGTCTGTGTAGGGCAGGAGCAAGGATCTAAGGCCTTGCTGTCACATCAGATGGCAAACCTCCTCCATAAAAAGAAGTAACTCCTCTTAGTGGAATCTTTTCTGGAAGCAAGCAAGACACGGGAGACACCCTCCGACAGACCCAAAGAGGCAAAGTCCACGCTCTCAACATCCAGGCCATGAGAGCCAGAGACCGGAGGTTGGGATGCAGAAGCGCCCCTTCATCCTGTGTGATGAGGGTCGGAAAACACTCCAATCTCCACGGTTCTTCGGAGGACAACTCCAGAAGGAGAGGGAACCAGATCTGACGTGGCCAAAAAGGAGCAATCAGAATCATGGTGCCTCGGTCTTGATTGAGTTTCAACAAAGTCTTCCCCACCAGAGGTATGGGAGGATAAGCATACAGCAGGCCGTCCCCCCAAACCAGGAGGAAGGCATCCGACGCCAGTCGGCCGTGGGCCTGAAGTCTGGAACAGAACTGAGGGACCTTGTGGTTGGCTCGAGATGCAAAGAGATCTACCAAGGAGGTGCCCCACACCTGGAAGATCCGGCGCACTACTCTGGAGTTGAGCGACCACTCGTGAGGTTGCATAATCCTGCTCAACCTGTCGGCCAGACTGTTGTTTACGCCTGCCAGATATGTGGCTTGGAGAAACATGCCATAACGGCGAGCCCACAGCCACATGCTGACGGCTTCCTGACACAGGAGGCGAGATCCGGTGCCCCCCTGCTTGCTGATGTAATACATGGCAACCTGGTTGTCTGTCTGAATTTGGATAATTTGGTGGGACAGCCGATCCCTGAAAGCCTTCAGAGCATTCCAGACCGCTCATAACTCCAGGAGATTGATCTGCAGATCGCGTTCCTGGAGGGACCAGCTTCCCTGGGTGTGAAGCCCACCGACATGAGCTCCCCACCCCAGGAGAGACGCATCCGTAGTCAGCACTTTTTGTGGCTGAGGAATTTGGAAAGGGCGTCCCAGAGTCAAATTGGACCAAATCGTCCACCAGTACAGGGATTTGAGAAAACTCGTGGACAGGTGGATCACGTCCTCTAGATCCCCAGCAGCCTGAAACCACTGGGAAGCTAGGGTCCATTGAGCAGATTGCATGTGAAGACGAGCCATGGGAGTCACATGAACTGTGGAGGCCATGTGGCCCAGCAATCTCAACATCTGCCGAGCTGTGATCTGCTGGGACGCTCGTACCCGGGAGACGAGGGACAGCAGGTTGTTGGCCCTTGTCTCCGGAAGATAGGCACGAGCTGTCCGAGAATCCAGCAGAGCTCCTATGAATTCGAGTCTCTGTACTGTGAGAAGATGGGACTTTGGGTAATTTATCACAAACCCCAGTAACTCCAGGAGTCGAATAGTCATCTGCATGGACTGTAGAGCTCCTGCCTCGGAATTGTTCTTCACCAACCAATCGTCGAAATAAGGGAACACGTGCACTCCCAGACTGCGAAGCGCTGCTGCTACTACAGCCAGGCACGTCGTGAACACCCTGGGTGCAGAGGCGAGCCCAAAGGGTAGCACACAGTACTGGAAGTGACGTGTGCCCAGCTGAAATCGCAGATACTGCCTGTGAGCTGGCAATATCGGGATGTGCGTGTAGGCGTCCTTCAAGTCCAGAGAGCATAGCCATTCGTTTTCCTGAATCATGGGAAGAAGGGTGCCCAGGGAAAGCATCCTGAACTTTTCTTTGACCAGATATTTGTTCAGGGCCCTTAGGTCTAGGATGGGACGCATCCCCCCTGTTTTCTTTTCCACAAGGAAGTACCTGGAATAGAATCCCAGCCCTTCTTGCCCGGATGGCACGGGCTCGACCGCATTGGCGCTGAGAAGGGCGGAGATTTCCTCTGCAAGTACCTGCTTGTGCTGGAAGCTGTAAGACTGAGCTCCCGATGGGCAATTTGGAGGCTTTGAGGCCAAATTGAGGGTGTATCCTTGCCGGACTATTTGAAGAACCCAACGGTCGGAGGTTATAAGAGGCCACCTTTGGTGAAAAACTTTCAACCTCCCCCAGACCGGTAGATGTCCCGGCACGGATACGTTGATGTCGGCTATGCTCTGCTGGAGCCAGTCAAAAGCTCGTCCCCTGCTTTTGCTGGGGAGCCGTAGGGCCTAGCTGAGGCGCACGCTGCTGACGAGAGCGAGCGCGCTGGGGCTTAGCCTGGGCCGCAGGCTGGCGAGAGGGAGGATTGTACCTACGCTTACCAGAAGAGTAGGGAACAGCCCTCCTTCCCCCATAAAAACGTCTACCTGAGGAGGTAGATGCTGAAGGCTGCCGGCGGGAGAATTTGTCGAAAGCGTTATCCCGCTGGTGGAGCTGTTCTACCACCTGTTCGACTTTTCCTCCAAAAATGTTGTCCGCTCGGCAAGGGGAGTCCGCAATCCGCTGCTGGATCCTATTCTCCAGGTCGGAGACACGCAGCCATGAGAGTCTGCGCATCACCACACCTTGAGCAGCGGCCCTGGACGCAACATGAAAGGTATCAAATACCCCTCTGGCCAGGAATTTTCTGCACGCCTTCAGCTGCCTGACCACCTCCTGAAACGGCTTGGCTTGCTCAGGAGGGAGCTTGTCCACCAAGCCCGCCAACTGTCACACATTGTTCCGCATATGGATGTTCGTGTAGAGCTGGTAGGACTGAATCTTGGCCACGAGCATAGAGGAATGATAGGCCTTCCTCCCAAAGGAGTCTAAGGTTCTGGAGTCTTTGCCCGGGGGCGCCGAAGCATGCTCTCTAGAATTCTTAGCCTTCTTTAGGGCCAGATCCACCACACCAGAGTCGTGAGGCAACTGAGTGCGCATCAGCTCTGGGTCCCCATGGATCCGATACTGGGATTCGATCTTCTTGGGAATGTGGGGATTAGTTAATGGCTTGGTCCAGTTCGCCAGCAATGTCTTTTTTAGGACATGATGCATGGGTACTGTGGACGCTTCCTTAGGTGGAGAAGGGTAGTCCAAGAGCTCAAACATTTCAGCCCTGGGCTCATCCTCCACAACCACCGGGAAGGGGATGGCCGTAGACATCTCCCGGACAAAGGCCGCGAAAGACAGACTCTCGGGAGGAGAAAGCTGCCTTTCAGGAGAGGGAGTGAGGTCAGAAGGAAGGCCATCAGACTCCTCGTCAGAGAAATATCTGATGTCCTCCTCCTCCTCCCACGAGGCCTCACCATCGGTATCAGACACAAGTTCACGAACCTGCGTCTGAAGCTGTGCCCGACTCGACTCCGTGGAAACATGGCCAAGGTAGGAGCGTCGAGAGGTGGACTCCCTCGCCAGCACCGGCGAAGCTCCCTCCGCCAACGTCGTTGGGGAGTCTGCCTAGGAGGCGGCCATAGCTAGATCTCACCTCAGGCAAGGGGCCAGCCGTCACTTCACTCGACGGTACCGGTGGCGCAAGCACCCCCGGTACCAGAGAAGGACGCAACAGCTCTCCCAGAATCTCTAGAAAAACGGCCCGGTCGGGTTCTTCAGTGTATCCAGGGTCACATCGGTCGCATGATTCTGGTGGGTCCCGATTTGGCTGCATCAACCATGGTATGCGGATCTCGTGCAATTGCAGGTAGACGCTTACCCGTCCGGATGCCTGAGGTGGCTGGATTCTCGCTTATGGCTTGGCTGTTGAGCGGGCACGACTGTTGAAGAAGGGCTACTCGGTTGTGGTGGTGCATACCCTTGAGTTCCAGGAAGCGATCCACTTCCTTGTCTTATGATCAGGTTTGGCGTGTTTTTGAGGCTTGGTGCGAAGAGTGGGAGGTACAGCTATTGAGGTCCTCCGTTGGTCATCTACTAGAATTTTTACAGGGAGGTCTGGAGAAAGGATTGTCGCTGTCCTCTCTTTGGGTTCAGTTGGCGGCGCTCGTGTGTTTTCGGGGTCCGCTTCAGGGGAAATCGCTAGCCCTTCATCCGGATGTCTCTCGTTTTTTCCAAGAGGTTAAGCGATTGCAGCCTCCTGTGCGCTCGGTGGTCCCTCCCTGGGACTTGAATTTGGTGCTGTCAACTTTGGGTCAAGCCCTGTTTGAGCCCTTAGGGCAGGCTACGCTTAAGGATCTTACGCTTAAGGTGGTTTTTTTTGGTGGCTATCACTTTGGCGCGGTGTATTTCCGAGTTGCAGGCTCTGTCCTGTCATGAGCCATTTCTGGTCCTTTCCAAGGAGACGGTGTTGTTACTGACACTTCCTTCCTTTCATCTTATGGTGATTTTTCCGTTTCATGTCAACCAGTCTATTTCCTTGCTTTCCTTCCTGGGGGATGAGTCCCTCGGTTGTATAAGTTGGATGTTCGTCAGGCGTTGCGGTGCTGTTTGCTTCGGACAGCGGACTTTCACAAGTCTGACTGCCTCTGGGTCTTGTTTGGGGGCCCTTGAAAAGGGGAGGCAGCTTCCATCGCGTGTTGGATCAAGGAGGCAATTTCTTCTGCTTACCTGCTGTTGGGGAAACAGGTGCTTGCGGTTCTTTTGGCGCATTCTACATGTGTGCAGGCTTCTTTCTGGGCATAACAGTCTCTCATTCCGCCACAGGGCATTTGTAATGCGGCGACTTGGTCCTCACTGCATTCCTTTGTCAAGCATTACAGGTTAGACGTGTAGGCACGACAGGATGCTTCCTTTGGGGCGTCCATCTTGCTCTGGGTCTTTCCCACCCTCGGTGAGTACTGCTTTGGTACTTTTCACTTATAAGGAATGGTCTGGAGAAGATGATAAGGAAGGAGAAATTAGGTCTTACTTGCTAATTTGCTTTCCTTGAGTCTCTCCAGACCATTCCCGAGCCCACCCAGGAACAGTGGGATCGTTGAGATTTCTTCCGTCTGGAATTACAACTGCACCTGTTTTTTTATTATAGTTTGTTCCAGTTATTCTTTTTGGTGCTCTTTTCCTTCTGGGGAGTTCCTTCTGAGAGCTCAGTTCTCCGAGGACAAGCAGGCTGAATATTCTCATGACTGGTCGTCATCTGCGACGGCCCAGGAGACCTGCAACAAGTTTAAAGCAAAAAGAAAATCTTCCCAAACGCTGCGTCGCACGGGCAGCTTCCCGCCTGCGACGCGAGCGTGCCCTTACTAGTTCTTTTTCATCCGCGCTAAGGGAAAGTTGTGTTTTTCCTCATGCTCTTTTCCGGCTCAAGAGATTTCATCTTTTCGGCATTTACCGCTTCTTTTTGTCTTTTATTTTATTTCTTAGTGTTTCACTAAAAATTAAAAAAAAAAAAAAAAAGCTTTTTCCCCTTATTTTCTTAGTTTTTTTTCTTCCAACTTTTCAAGTTTCCTTATTTTTCGTTGTTGCCGCCTTTAGGCCACTTGGTCGGGCTATGTTTTTTCCCTTTTTTGTGCTTTTTACTTGGCACCATCGAGCAGTTTAAATTTCGCAACTGCCGTTTTTCCCTCCATGTCAAGGAGGACACCCAGCAGCTTCAAGCGTTGTACTCCGTGCAACCGGACCATCTCAGGAACTGACCCCCACGCGTGGTGTCTTCAGTGCTTGGGGCCCGACCATCTACCAGCTGCCTGTAAGGTGTGCAGTTTGATGAAGAAACGGACCCAGGTGTCTCGGCAGGCTCAACGCGAGAAACTCTCTTTTCTGATTGGTCTGGTCCTTCGACGTCTGCATAGACATCGGTACCGAGGTCGGCGGCATCGACATCGAGAGCACAGGTAATGGCTGCCAAAAGACCGCATCGAGCGGCTCTCTACCTGTCTCGAAGCCTACTGCTATGCAGGGCCCCCGGGACCAAGCTTTGTGGATCCCGTCCCCGAGGAGGCGTGAGGATTCCACGTCCTCCTGTTTGGTACCGAGGCATCGAGCAAAGGCTAAGAAGCACTGTCATCGTTCTCCTTCCATGCATGGTACCAAGAGCTCCAGGGAGGACCGCTCACCCTCCATACAAGAAGTGCCGATGCGTCGGTCATCTGGCAGCCTGGTACTGGCTCTCGAGCCCCCTCAGATTCTGCAACCGACTCCTGCACCGGCTCCCCAGGCTTTTCTGATGGAAGCTCTCGATGAGCGTATCAGGGTCCTTCTTCCAGAGCTTCTGAAAGGGTTGCTGCGCCAGTCTGCCTCTCTGTCAGGGGTGCTTGCGCCTTCTGTACCGACTGCGGAGGCGGCATCTGGCCCATCGCCTGTGGTGACGTCTCCGCCCTTGGCACTGCTTGCGGTATCGGCGTTGGCTGCCACCCGGGTCGATTCCCCTTCGATGTCAGTGGAGGAAGCTTCACCGGAGTCCAGGCAGGGGTCAATTTCTCGACACCCCCCTTGAGGTCGTCGATCCTCGATGTTGAGACAGGCTCGGGTTTGGGCTGCTCTTAGGGAGCTTTTGTCCGATGACGAGCGCTCATGGGAAGAGGAAGAAGACCACAGATACCTTTCGGAGAAAGAGTCATGTGGGGTCCCCTCTG
This sequence comes from Microcaecilia unicolor, assembly GCF_901765095.1. Taxonomy (NCBI): domain Eukaryota; kingdom Metazoa; phylum Chordata; class Amphibia; order Gymnophiona; family Siphonopidae; genus Microcaecilia; species Microcaecilia unicolor. The sequence goes on from NC_044032.1 coordinate 514,089,239, forward strand.
ATCCTACTCCGCCAATTGAAAGTAGAATATCTCCACCTGAGAGTCTCTCTCATCTTTTGTACGGGAAATGTCTAAGGACATTCCATTCCCTATGGAGGTTGTGGATGAAGCCAGGGCCGAGATGCTTGAAGTCTTGGATTATCCTTCTCCGCCTGCTGAGGTTGCAACGGCCCCCCTGCATAATACACTCTGGGAAGTGCTTATGCGGAATTGGTCGTGCCCTCTTTCTAATCCTGTGGTTCCCAAGAAATCCGAGTCCCAATACCGAGTCCATGGAGAACCTGTAATGGTGAAGGCCCAACTTCCTCACAATTCCATGGTGGTGGATTCTGCTCTCAGAAGAGCCAAGAGTACTAGAGACTGCCTCGGCGCCCCCAGGCAGAGAGTCGAGGACCTTGGATTCTTTTGGGAGGAGAACGTATCAGGCCTCTATGCTCGCCACCAAGATCCAAACTTACCAGCTCTACACGAGCATTCACTTGCAGAACTTGGTTAGGCAACTGTCTAGTTTGGTTAAAGCACTTCCTCCAGAGCTCGCCGAACCTTTTCACCAGGTGGGCAGGCAGCAGAAGGCGTGTCACAGATTCCTTGCCAGGGGGACTTATGACACTTTTGATGTAGCATCCCGAGTAGCTGCTCAAGGTATAGTGATGCGCAGACTCTCATGGCTGCGTGTCTCTGACCTGGATCATAAGACCCAGCAGCGAATGGCAGATGTTCCTTGCTGGGGGGATAATCTTTTTGGAGAGAAGGTAGAAGACATGGTCGATCAGATCAAAAAGCACCATGATGCTGTGGATTCTCTCTCCCGCTGGGCGTCTTCTGCTACCACCTCCTCATCCAGGAGGTTTTTTGGAGGGAGGAGGAGTGCTTCCTATTCCTATAATAGGCGTAGGTACACTTCTGCTTCTCGGCAGCCGGTTCAGGCTCAGTCCCAGCATGCGCGTTCCCGTCAACGGCGTTGCCCCTAGGGCTCCCCAGCAAAAGCAAGGGACTGGCTTTTGACTGGCTCCAGTGCATCGTAGCCTCAGAAAAAGTATCCGTGCCGGACGGCTTGCCGGTTGGGGGGAGGTTGATATTTTTTCACCAAAGGTGGCCTCTTATAACCTCCGATAGGTGGGTTCTTCAAATAGTCCGGTTAGGATACACTCTCAGTCTGGTATCCAAGCCTCCAAATTGCCCACTGGGAGCTCAATCCTTCAGCTCCCAGCACAAGCAGGCACTTGCAGAGGAACTCTCCGCCCTTCTAAAGGCCAATGCGGTCGAACTCGTTGCACCAGGTGAAGGAGGGCTGGGATTCTATTCCAGGTACTTCCTTGTGCAAAAGAAGACGGGGGATGCGTCCCATCCTAGACCTAAGGGGCCTGAACAAATTCCTAGTCCGGGAAAAGTTCAGGTTGGTTTCCCTGGGCACTCTTCTTCTCATGATTCAGGAAAACGATTGGCTGTGCTCTCTGGACTTAAAGGATGCCTATATCCACATCTTGATACTCCCAGCTCACAGAAAGTATCTTCGATTTCGGTTGGAAACTCAGCACTTTCAGTACTGTGTACTGCTCTTTGGTCTCGCGTCTGCGCCCAGGCTTTTCACAAAGTGTCTGGCAGTTGTCGCAGCATCGCCACGCAGACTGGGAGTGCATGTGTTCCCTTATCTCGACGATTGGCTGGTAAAGAGCACCTCAGAGGCGGGCACTCTACAGTCTATGTAGATGACTATTCGACTACTAGTACTGGGGTTTGTAATCAATTATCCAAAGTACCACCTTGTTCTGGTACAGAAATTGGAATTCATTGGAGCACTGTTGGACACACGGACATCTGGAGCTTATCTCCCCCAGGCAAGGGCAGACAATCTCCTGGCCCTAGTGTCCTTGGCTCGAGCGAGTCAACAGATCACGGCTCGGCAGATGTTGAGACTTCTACAGTTCATGTGACTCCCAGGCGACCCTCAAGGGGAGGAATGCTGGCTTCGGCCTAACCCCTGGTAAGCCTTTCCGCAGCTGAGAGGTGCCCAGCTCTACCACCGGCTGCCTTTCAGGTGCTGTGGAGGACTTGCAGCTCATCTGCATATCCTCACAGCCTTCTCCGGGGTGACACCCAGGTCCACTCCGATCCACTCAGGGCCTCCGCTCTAGGTGCTGCACGCCGGGGCATTTTTCTCTATAAATCTAATCTTCTTCCCAGTTGCTAAAGTACCTCAGTCATTTATGGCCCCTATTCACATTCTCTTCCTTTCCCTGTCCCTTCCTAATCTTTTTCCTCACCCCCTACCTCTCTCCGCTACAGGAACTCACTGCCCATCGATCGACTTCATCACCTCACCTTCTCTCCTACCCTCTTCTTCCCTCTTGGCTTTTAATCTCCGTCTCTTTCTTCCCTCCATTTTGCCTTCCCCATTCCACCTAAATACCTCTCGCCTTTGATGCCTTCGTGGCTACACCTCTCCTACTCTCCTCCGCTCTCTTTTACTCCTTCTCTTACTCTCAGCTGGTGGCATCGATCCCAATCCTGGCCCTCCTCACCATCTATTATCCCAACTCTACAGATCTCACCGTGACCTCTCTAACCTCATCTCTATTCCTCTACTCCCCTCCTCTTCTCTGCCCTTCTCTTGCGCCCTATGGAATGCCCGCTCTATCTGTAACAAAGCTCCCCCACATCCAGGACCTCTTTATCGCGCGTCACCTCCATCTGCTCGCCATAACAGAAACCTGGCTCTGCCCTGATGACTCTGCTTCAGTCGCAGCCCTCTGCCATGGCGATTATCTTTTTTCACATACTCCTCGCCCTGCTGGTCGCGGGGGCAGTGTTGGACTACTTCTCTTTCCCTCCTCCAGATTTCAACCCCTTCTTCCACCTCAATCTCACTGTTTTTCCTCCTTTGAAGTCCACTCTATCCGCCTTTTCTCTCCTCTGCCTCTTTGAATAGCGGTCATTTATCGTCCCCCTGATAAGTTCCTTTCATCCTTTCTCAGTGACTTTGATGCCTGGCTTGCCTTCTTCCATGATCCTTCCTCCCCCTCTCTCATCCTTGGTGACTTTAACATTCCTGCTAATGATCCTTCCAACTCTTATATTTCCAAGTTACTCGCTTTAACATCCTCCTTTAATCTCCAACTATGCTCCACCTCCCCCACTCATCAAAATGGTCACTATCTTGATCTTATCTTCTCCTCCAACTGTTCACCCTCTAGTTTCCTTGCCTCTGATCTTCCCGTCTCTGATCACCATCTTATAACTTTCACACTTGAATCTCCTCCCTCCCAGTCCCGTCCTATCTTATCTAGTTTATCTAGGAATCTTCACGATATTGACCCTTCATCTCTATCCTCCCATGTTTCAAACCTCTTCTCTACTGTGGCACCATCCACATCTGTCAACGAGGCTGTTTCTTCTTACAACAATACTCTATCCTCTGCCTTAGACACTCTTGCACCTTTGATGACCCACCCTATAAGGCGTACAAAACCCCAACCTTGGCTGACTTCTAATATCCGCTACCTACGTTCCTGTACCCACTCCGCCGAACGCCTCTGGCGGAAATCTCGGGCCCTTGCTGATTTCTTACACTTTAAGTTCATGCTGACCTCCTTCCAATCTGCTCTTTTACGCGCCAAACAGGATTATTATATCCAACTGACCAACTCTCTTGGCTCTAACCCTCGACTTCTCTTCACCATATTGAACTCTGTCCTCAAGGTGCCCCCTCCCCCAACTCCCCCTTCATTATCTCCTCAGACCCTTGCTGAATTCTTTCATGACAAGGTTCAAAAGATAAACCTTGAATTCTCTACCTCGCCACCTCTCCCTCCACTAGTTTGTTCCCCTCTCTCTCCTTCCCCTTATTCCTTTTCCTCCTTTCCTGAAGTTACTATAGATGAAACTACACTTCTCCTTTCTTCCTCAAAATGTACCACCTGTTCCTCTGATCCCATTCCCACCCACCTTCTTAATGCCATCTCACCTGCTCTTATTCCTTTTATCTGTCACATTCTCAACCTCTCACTTTCCACTGCAACTGTCCCTACTGCCTTTAAACATGCTGTGGTCACACCTCTCCTTAAGAAGCCTTCACTCGACCCTACTTGTCCCTCTAATTACCGACCCATCTCCCTCCTCCCTTTTCTCTCCAAATTACTTGAGCGTGCTGTTCACCACCGCTGCCTTGATTTTCTCTCCTCACATGCTATTCTTGACTCACTGCAATCTGGTTTTCGCCCTCTCCACTCAACCGAAACTGCGCTTACTAAAGTCTACAATGACCTATTACTGGCTAAATCCAGAGGTCTCTATTCCATCCTCATTCTTCTTGATCTTTCCGCTGCTTTTGACGCTGTCGATCACAGCATACTCCTCGATTCCCTGTCCTCACTTGGATTTCAGGGCTCTGTCCTTTCCTGGTTCTCTTCCTACCTCTCCCTCCGCACCTTTAGTGTTCACTCTGGTGGATCCTCTTCTACTTCTATCCCTCTGCCTGTTGGCGTACCTCAGGGTTCTGTTCTTGGTCCCCTCCTCTTTTCTATCTACACTTCTTCCCTTGGTTCATTAATCTCATCCCATGGCTTTTTCTACTATCTCTATGCTGACGACTCCCAAATCTACCCTTCTACCCCTGATATCTCACCTTGCATCCAAACCAAAGTTTCAGCGTGCTTGTCTGACATTGCTGTCTGGATGTCTCAACGCCACCTGAAATTAAACATGACCAAAACCGAGCTTCTCATTTTTCCCCCCAAACCCACCTCCCCACTCCCCCCGTTTTCTATTTCTGTTGATGGCTCTCTCATTCTCCCTGTCTCCTCAGCTCGAAACCTTGGGGTCATCTTTGACTCTTCTCTCTCCTTCTCTGCTCATATCCAGCAGATCGCCAAGACCTGTCGTTTCTTGCTTTACAACATCCGTAAAATCCACCCCTTTCTTTCCGAGCACTCTACCAAAACCCTCATCCACACCCTTGTCATCTCTCGTTTAGACTACTGCAATCTGCTTCTTGCTGGCCTCCCAATTAGCCACCTCTCCCCTCTCCAATCAGTTCAAACCTCTGCTGCCCGCCTCGTCTTCCGCCAGGGTCGCTTTACTCATACTACCCCTCTCCTCAAGTCGCTTCACTGGCTCCCTATCCGTTTTCGCATCCTGTTCAAACTTCTTCTACTAACCTATAAATGTACTCACTCTGCTGCTCCCCAGTATCTCTCCACACTCGTCCTTCCCTACACCCCTTCCCGTACACTCCGCTCCATGGATAAATCCTTCTTACTTGTTCCCTTTTCCAATACTGCCAACTCCACACTTCGCACCTTCTGTCTTGCTGCACCCTACGCCTGGAATAAACTTCCTGAGCCCCTACATCTTGCCCACCTTTAAATCTAGACTGAAAGCCCACCTCTTTAACATTGCTTTTGACTTGTAACCACTCGCCTCCACCTACCCTCCCTCTCTTCCTTCCTGTACACATTGATTTGATTACTTTATTTTTTGTCTATTAGATTGTAAGCTCTTTGAGCAGGGACTGTCTTTCTTCTATGTTTGTGCAGCGCTGCGTATGCTTTCTAGCGCTATAGAAATGCTAAATAGTAGTAGTAGTAGAATTGCCCTGGTTTCCAGACGATTGATGGCCCAGCGAGACTCCTCCGCCGACCAGGAGCCCTGAGCAACTTGTCCCTGACAATGTGCTCCCCACCCAGTCAGGCTGGCATCCGTTCTTACTAACACCCAGTCCGGAGTGTCGAGGGGCATGCCCTGACTCAGATGATGACAATCCAGCCACCACTGAAGACTAAGCCGCACTGGACGACAGAGAGAAACTCTGCATGAGAGAGTCCACCTGAGGGTCCAGCGAACCAGAAGGGCCGCCTGAAGAGGCCTCATATGTGCCCGTCAATGGACGCCGCCATAGACCCCAGCACCTGCAAAACATCCCACGCTGATGGTGCCTGGATCGCCAGCAATCGACACACCTGGGACTGAATCTTCAGGATGCGCATTGCCGGAAAGTGCACCAAACCCTCACGTGTATTGAAACGCACTACCAGGAATTCCAAGGACTGCGAGGGAACCAGTGAGCTCTTGGGTGCATTGATAATCCATCCCAACTGCTGAAGGAGAACTTGAGGCTCACCGGCTTTCCTCTGCTGACTTTGCCCTGATTAACCCATCGTCCAGGTAGGGATGCACCAAGATCCCCTGCCCACGCAACTGAGCTGCTACCGCCACCATCACCTTGGAGAAGGTCCGTGGCATTGTAACAAGCCCTAAGGGCATTGCTCAAAACTGGAAGTGATCTCCCAGGACTGCAAAGTGAAGAAACGTCTGATGTTCCAGAAGACTAGGAATGTGAAGGCGCATTCCGTAAGATCTAAGGACAAGAGAAACTCCCCCAACTGAACTGCCACGATAACAGACTTGAGAGTCTCCATGTGGAAGGGCAACACCCGCAAAGCCTGATTCACCGTTTGTCACCAGAATCGGACGCCAGGAGCCCTCCTTCTTGGGCACAACAAAGTAAATGGAATATCTGCCAGAACCTCTCTCGCTTGGGGGAACGGGAACTACGGCCCGGCAGAGCCAGAAGACGATCCAGGGTCTGACGCACGTCCCTGGCCTTGAGCGATGACCTGCAAGGAGAAATGAGAAAGGCATCTAGAAGCGGATGGCGAAAGTCCAGGGCATACCTGTACCTGACTATATATAAGACCGAAAGGTCTGACGTTACCCAGACACGATAAAACAGCTGAAGCCTGCCTCCTACGGCCAGAACCGGAGACTGGGCCCCTGCACTTTCATTGGGAGGTTCTGGCACTGCTGGATCCCCTGGCGCCTCCGTCATGACCTCCTCTACAGTTACCCCGAAAGAGCTGAAAGGACTGACCTCTATTACAGAACTGAGCACGTTGAGAACCAGCATCTCTACCTGGCCTGTATCTGCAAGCCTCCCTGAGGCGCCCTCGGGCCGGGAAGCCAAGCAGGACCTATCCTCCAGAAGCCGGGCCCCTTTGGACTCGCCCAGACTCTTGACAAGTTTCTCCAACTCATTGCCAAAAAGAAGCTTACGCTGGAAAGAAAGATGACTCCGACGTACTTTGGATGCTACATCCGCCGCCGCCCAGTGAAGGAACCACAAGAAGCGACGTTCCAACACTACCAATGTCAGATTCCTCACAGAGGCCCGAACCAAGTCACACATGGCATCGCAAGAAAAGCAGGGCCCATCTCCAGATTAATGACATCAGCTGCCGAATGAGAAGAGGAGTCTGCCGGAACATTGGGGAGATGCTCAGCCCAACGAAAACAGGCCCGAGCCACATAGTCCCTGCAGATGGCGCCTGCAGGGCCAAGGCAGAAACCTCGAAGGAGCGCATCAACAAAGCCGCCGACCTGCGATCCTGCGGGTCCTTGAGATGCCCCACTCTCAAGAGGGATAGCAGACTTCTTGGTGACTACTGTAACCAGAATGTCCATCTTGGGGACCCAAAAGTTCTCCAGATCTGCCTGAGGGGGTTGATAAAGGCGAGCCACGGCACGACCGATTCGTAAATGCGAATCGCCTCCACCAGTTCCTTCAAATCCTAATAAGGAAAGGTTTCTGGAGGTCTATGAACCCCCTTAAGAAGTGGGTCCCCTTTCCGGGACACCTGAGGAGGATCTTCTGACAATTTAAGCGTCTTAAGTACCTCCGCCAACAGGGAGGGCAGCTCTTTCCTTCTATGTTTAAACAATTTTTATTGGAAATACAGAAACAAATAATCACAACAGTACGGTATTTTCTAATACAGAAGATAATTCCTTTACCTAAACACCATATTTTCTCCCAGATCCCCCCTTCCCCCCATCAGCATATTCCAGCATAACAGAAAAAGAGCAACTTTGGTATAATGTACCCACAGCAGTCCAAATCCCAAAACCATGTGAGAATAGCCACCTATATAACAAACATACTAGATCATTAAACACCTCCAGTACCCAAAACCAATAAAGACCTATCTCTATCCCTCTCAACCAAATCATATCTAGTTTAGAGATATTGCAGACATCACTTATAACATATTAACAGGTTGACTATGCCCCCAAGGGCCCAGAATCTGCACATACGGGTTCCAGAGTTGCATAAAACGCTGCCAGCGCTTGGGGGTCCCTTGCCTCCTGGGCCTCCCATGAGACCAAAAGGTGTACCTGGTTTCTCCAGTGCCACAAGGCTGGTGAATCTGATGATGTCTAGTATTGCAATATAACTTTCCGAGCCACCAAAGTTAGTATGCGGCACAAATAGCAGATTTGTTCAGGGGACGATAAGCACCAGGTATATCAAGCAGAAACTGCTCGAACGACCCCTGAATCCTGTGTTCCAACATTCTCGACAAAAATCTCCCAATCCTATCCCAGAAAAGCTGAATCATAGTAACATAGTAGATGACAGCAGAAAAAGACCTGCACGGTCCATCCAGTCTGCCCAACAAGATAACTCATATGTGCTACTTTTTGTGTATACCCTACTTTGATTTGTACCTGTGCTCTTCAGGGCACAGACCGTATAAGTCTGCCCAGCACTATCCCCGCCTCCCAACCACCAGCCCCGCCTCCCAACCACCGGCTCTGGCACAGACCGTATAAGTCTGCCCACCACTATCCCTGCCTCCCAACCACCAGTCCCGCTAGTACCGGTGAGGCGTTTGCCGGCTCCGGTGGGAACAAATACAAAGTGTTGTTGTGGTAGGATAAAGTTCATGTGGCACAGCCACAATTAGGGGATCGTACAACGGAAGAGTTGAGGTATGTCCATTACGTACTTTAGTTTTGTGTGGTGCAGACATCAGGCATTTAGGTTGGATCGGCAGGGTATGCCTTTTTGAATAGGTTAGTTTTTAGTGATTTCCGGAAGTTTAGGTGGTCGTGCGTCGTATAAAATGTTTTGTACTTTTTTGGGATCTTGCCAGGTATTTGTGACCTGGATTGGCCACGGTTGGAAACAGGATGCTGGGCTTGATGGTCCTTTGGTCTTTCCCAATATGGCAATACTTAGGTACTTATGGCTACAGACCCTGATCTCTAGTTACATATTGGACTTAGATTGTCACCTTATGGTGCCTGATTGTGTTTGTAAATATTTTAGTTCATTTAACTATTGCGGTTCAGTTTTTTGGTTCACAGATTCAACCTTTGATAAAGCAACTGTGCTGGTTTTTGTTTTGTTTTTTTAATCTGCTATGGTGCCATAATCATTTGGCCATTACGTGAAATATCTCTTTATTTTATTCATTTTTTGATACTTTTTTTTTTTTAATATGTTGCTGCTCGGTAGCTTCTTTCTATTTATAATTTCCTTGTTCTGTAGTTGTATATGGTGGAAACTAGGGTATACACCATTTAAACCATTTGTTGATGAAGATCACATTATAGGTATGTGTCCTATTTATACTCTACTATTTTATGAATATACTAGTAAATCCATGAGCAGTCCCAGAGAGCAAGGTATAAAGTGTGAGAACTATGTCCACACTTAGAACAACCAGAATCTCCAGTCCCCCCCCCCCCCCCCACATGACCCAATTGTGATTTTGACATGTAAGCCCTTGATATCACTCTATAGCCACACTCCCTAAGCCTTGCATCTGAAGTCAAAATGTGAATACCTCGAAGTGTAGCAGCAACCTCCCAATTCTCCAAAGAAGTTCCTGAATCAGCTGCCCATCTAGCTTTCAATAAGGAAAAGTCTCTATCGAGATCCCGGCTGACCACACTGATCTGACCCAGTATGGCTAATCTTATGTTCTCAATCTTGAACTCTCAAAAAGGGGCAGAGTTCAAATTGAGGTTGGGGGCTGCATCTTAAGCCAGGCAGTCACACCTGAAAATAAAGAAAACTCTAAAAGGCAATATCTAAAAATAAATAAATGGTTTTTTTTTAAAGGAGGGGTTGAGTTAAAACAAAAAACTATAAGTAAAATAAGAAAAATACTCATATGGGAAGGCACTTAGAAAAGTTCAAAAGCACAGCGTGAGGAGAACACACAGCTCTGCAGAAAAAAAAAAGAAGACTAAGGACCTGCGCTCACACATCAGGCAGGAAGGCACCTGCTCATGGTGCAGTGGGATGCTGCTAAAACTTTCTACTTCACTTGCTAGTCAGCGACCGCATCAGGCGGTAAGGACTCCCCAAGCAAATGGCAGCACACCAATGTGCTTGTTTAGCACATGGCCATTTAAAGAAAATTACTTTTTACCCATGGTGGGGAAAGGTGGCCTCGTTGCACGGCAATCCTGTGCGCCAATGTCCCTGTGGGCTACCTTTTATCGCTGTTTGGTAAAAAGGACACAAGTTTTGAAGTACCAAAAAAGGATGCTATATTGGAGAAACAGGCCAGATGCTTAAGACAAGATTCAATTTACATAGACATCACATGAACAATACAGCCAGTAGGGCCCCCACCCCGGTGGGACAGCACTTCACAGAACCAGGACACTGTACCAGTGATTTCACAGTGAGAATACTGAAAGGTAACTTTAAAACCATACAAGAACGTAAGACCTTTGAAGTCAGAATGATTGAATATTTTAACACCCAACAGAAAGGACTTAGCAAGGACCTGGGGTTCCTAGCCCATTATAAACCATAAAGCTGTATGTCTCTGTTGATCACCCCACCCCTCACCTATCCACACCCATCCTGTTAGAATATCAATGATATGCTTTGATGTCCCCATGCATACCTCCGACCCACCCCCATCCTCCCACCCTGTCATAGTAATGCTTGAATGTTTTCACTTACATACACTGTCAGCTAGCACATTTGCTTATTTCCGATCTGACGAAGAAGGGCAACCTTCGAAAGCTAATCAAGAAATGTATTAAGTTATGTCCAATAAAAAAGGTATCATCTTATTTTCTTTTCCATGTTTTATTTTGTTTGATTTCTATTGATAACCTTAAGAGTGGACTAACACGGCTACCACACTCCTCTACTGAAGTACCAAAAAAAAATCTACCCCCTTATCTCAATATTTCCATGGGTCACTAAAACTGTCTCTGTACTATGCTATTTTATGAATCCCGAATGGAACCTCAGTCTGTGAGATGAAAAACTGCTCTTACAGTACAAACACTGCCTGCTTTTATTTGCCTTAAAGACTGCTCCTCCCAAAAAAGGTAGAGGGAAAGGTACAACAGTAAAAAAAAAAAACACACACACACACACAAAGCTATTTTATAAAAATCTAATCCAATTAAACAAAAAGGTCATAGGCTACTGTAAATAACTATGATCTACAAATTTAAAAAAAAAAAAAAAGAAAAATACAGCCTTGACAATCTCCAAAGGAAGCGGACTCCAAATAAAAGAACCAAATATCAAAGAAAGCCCACTGTTAGCTGTACTGCTGAAGGAACTGCTATAACAAGCTTGCTACGCATTGATGCCAAGGCCATACAAAGTTGGAGAAGAATGGACCACCTTAGCCAGATCTATAGGCTCCATGTATGGCTGTAAACTACAATACGTTCCTTAATCAACAAAAACATGACTTCACCACAGCACCTACTTTTTTTACACACAGATCAAGCAAGGTATTCAGGCACATGCCCAGAACTTTTAATTTTGGGCTTGGCTTAAGCATTTACATTAGTCGCTTATACCCCACAAAATCTCAATGGAACTCCTTGCGGTTTACAGAAGGCTATACTGGGCATTTCCACAGAGCTATAAATCTAGAATAAGAATCACTGCTTGTTAAATAGATGAAAAACGTGTTTTAAGAGCTTTCTTGAAGCTTTTAAACTGAGCCAGTGCTCTAATATTCAAAGGTAAAGTGTTCCAGCACTTAGCAGATTGAAATGAGAAGAGACCATTAGAAACAGATTTACAAATTACTCCCCTGGGCCTGGAATATTGCAAAAGCAGTACCAATCTATTACAAACAGCACCATTTCTCTGAGAGAGTGTTACAAGATCTAACAGATATTCAGGAGCAAACCCATTTAGAATTGAAAAAGTAAGCGTAAGTAACTTAAATACAACTAGTGCCCTAACAGGTAACCAACAGAGTTTTGGCAATACTTATGAGTTTTTGTAACAACTGTGACACCGACTCATAGTTTGATGATCGGCAAATAAGTCTAGCTGCAGTATTCTGAAACGTTGGAAGTTTCTAAAGAAGCCCCTAAGATATACCTACCAATACAGCATTACAATAATCTGAGGTAAAAGCAATGATTGTGCTAAAAATGGGAAAATTAGGTTCTTACCTTAGTAATTTTCTTTCCTTTAGTCACAGCAGATGAATCCATTAACTGATGGGATGTATTCGCCTACCAGCAGGTGGAGATCGAGAACACTGAAAAACCACAGTGACTCTTGGATGGCTAGCCCTAACTGCCTTCAGTATTTGAGATTTCCAAAGCAGAGTGAACCATAAAGGTAGAACAACAAACTTTCCTCACAGCGAACAACGCCCCAGAACAGGAGCAATAACCATACAAAGGAGGGACGATCTCAACCTCCTGTAGTAGAACATCATGTAGAAATTATGAGAACTGGTTTCCAACTTCTCCCAATGAGATATATATATCTGCATGAAAGATCTGAACAAAAAACAACGCCAGACAGGGAGGGATCATGGATTCATCTGCTGCGACTAGAGGAAAGAAAATTACCAAGGTAAGAACCTAATTTTCCCTTCCTTATCATCAGCAGCAGATGAATCCATTAACTGATGGGATGTACAAAAGCAATCCCTACTTAGGGTGGGAACAGGCCACACCACAAGCAAGCACTTGTGCTCCAAAAATTGCGTCCTGCTTCGCTGCAACATCCAGCCTGTAATGCCGGACAAATGAGAGCTGAGAAACCCAAGTAGCCGCATTACATATCTCTTGAAGGGAGAGTGGACCCATTTCAGCCCAAGAGGAGGAAATCGCTCTCATGGAATGCGCCTTAAACGTGTCAGGCGGAGACCGGCCTGAAAGCAGATACGCAGAAAAAAATTATTTCCTTGCACCAACGGGCTATACTGGCCTTAGACACTGGACACCCGTGTCAAGGACCCGTCAACAATACAAAAAGGTGATCAGAAGTCCTGAAATCATTTGACATCTGTAGATACTGCAACAGCGCCCTGCGGACATCCAAAAGATGTAACTGCTCAAAGGAGTCCGGGAAATCTTCCCTAGAAAAGGAAGGAAGAAAAATGGGCTGGTTCAAGTGAAACGTTGAAACCACTTTAGGCATGAAGGAAGGCACTGTACGTACCGTTACTCCGGGCTCTGAGAATTGCAGAAAAGGGTCCCGACAGGACAGCACCTGAAGATCAGACACGCGTCTAGCCGATGTCATGGCCACCAAAAGACTGTCTTGAGAGTCACATCCTTCTCCGAAACTCGCTTAAGCGGCTCAAAAGGCGAACACTGGAGAGCCTTCACCACCACCCCCAGGTTCCAGGCCGGACAAGGCAACCGCACGGGAGGACGGAGCCTAAGCACCCCTGTGAGAAATCAGGCAATGTCCGGATGAGCAGCAAGGGACAATCCAGATACTTTCCCTTGATAGCATGCCAATGCTGCCACTTGAACCCACAGGGAATTGTAAGCCAGGCCTTTTTGTAAGCCAACCTGCAAAAAGTCCAGCACCGGCGAGACAGAAGCCCACGTGGGAGTGATCGCCTTTGAAACACACCACGCCTCAAACTTGCGCCAGATCCGAGCATAAGCTGTGGAGATGGACCGCTTGCGGGCCTGCAAGAGACTGGAAATGACCTTGTTAGAATAGCCCTTGTCTCTCAATTGCGCCCTCTCAGGAGCAAGGCCATAAAACCAAATCAGCAGGGATCCTCCACAGACACCGGACCCTGAACCAACAGGTTCGGCACCAGGAGCAAATGAAATGAAGCCTCCACCATCATCCGACGGAGATCTGCATACCACGGATGCCTTGGCCAGTCCGGAGCGATAAGAATCACCAATCTCCGGTGTAGTCGAATCCGAAGTAGGACTCGCCCTATCAAGGGCCAAGGAGGGAACACATACAGGAGGCCCGCAGGACAGGGTTGAGCCAGAGCATCCAACCCTGCCGACTGAGGATCTCGCCTTCTGCTGAAAAAGTGAGGCACTTTGGCGTTTGCACTTGACGCCATTAGATCTATTCCGGGTGTCCCCCATTTGGCACAAATCTGAAGAAAAACTTCTTCTGCCAGTCCCCATTCCGCCGGGTCGATTTGATGCCTGCTGAGAAAATCGGCTTGCACGTTGCTCTGACCTGCTATGTGAGCTGCTGACAGAAGCTGCAGGTGGAGTTCGGCCAAGTGGCAAATCTGAGCGGCCTCCGCAGCCAGGGCCCTGCACTGAGTGCCGCCCTGACGATTTATGTACACCACCGCTGTCGTGTTGTCTGACAGGACCCGGACAGCAAGCCCCTTCAGAGTCTTTTGAAAGGTCATAAGAGCCTGGAATATCGCTCTCAGTTCCAAGCGATTGATGGACCACCCCGCTTCCACGGTTGTCCACTGACCCTGAGCATAGCTTCCCTGGCAATGCACTCCCCAGCCCAAAAGGCTGGCATCTGTTATCACCAAGCACCAAGAAGGAAGCGCAAGCAGCATTCCTTGGTGCAGCATTCTGTCGGAGAGCCACCACTCCATACTGAGCCGGGCCACAGGGAGCCACATTAGTCTGCATTGATATTCCTGGGAAATCGGAGATCATTGTTGACGCAGGGCAATCTGCAGAGGCCTCATATGCGCCCCCGCCCAAGGAACCACTTCCAAGGTGGCCGTCATCGACCCCAGCAGCTGGACAAAGTCCCAAGCTTGCGAGCGAGGCATCCGCAGGAGCAGACGGACCTGATTCTGAAGCTTGCACCACCTTTGGTCGGGGAGAAAGACAAACCCCAAGGCCGTTCGAACCGGACCCCCAAATACTCAAGAGACTGAGAGGGGGTCAGGTGACTTTTGGGTATATTGACCACCCAGCCTAGCGCCTGCAGGACTAACCACTCTGGCTGTGGCAAGACTCCTTTCCGTTGCCGAATCCGCTCTGATGAGCCAGTCGTCGAGATAAGGGTGAACTCCGATACCCTCTTGCCTGAGACAGGAAGCTACGACCACCATTACCTTGGAAAAGGTATGGGGAGCTGTGGCTAGGCCGAAAGGCAAGGCCCAAAACTGGAAATGTTTCCCCAACACTGTAAACCGGAGAAACCGCTGATGCGGGGGCCAGAATGGACCTAAAAGAAGCGTATTTGCACATTCCTGAGACGCGAGAAACTCTCCTGGCTGTACCGCCGCAGTGACGGAGCACAGGGTTTCCATGCGAAAGTGTCGTACTCTGATGCCATCGTTGACTCTTCGTAAGTCGAGGATCAGTCTGAAAGACCCGCCTTTTCGAGGCACGACAAAATTAATGGAATAGCGGCCGTAGCCACATTCAGCGGGAGGCACCAGGATCACCGCTCCGAGGTGCAGTAAAACTTGTAAGGTCTCCACTACCGCTGCCCATTTTACGGCAGTGCCGCGCATTGGGACTCCACAAACACGTCTCTCACCGGGGCACCGAATTCCAGTCAGTAACCTTCTCTGATCAGGTCCAAGACCCACTGATCTGAGGTAATCTTGGTCCACTCCTCTAGAAACAGAGAAAGACGTCCTCCTACTGCAGGAATCTAGGAGTGGAACGGCGCCCCATCATTGTGGAGGACACCCCTGAATTCCTGGCCTTGAACCGGCCCCTGCGGAACGTTTGTCCGAGCAAAAGGAGTTCCTCTGCTGAAAACGGGCACATTGAGAAAACCCAGCAGAGCGCCCTGGGCGATACCTGCGAGCTTCACAGAAGCGAGGTCTGGAAGAAGAGGGAAACACAGGACCCTTGGCAGAAGGTCTCGGCCTATCCTCAGGTAACCGCTAGGGTTTAGATTCCCCCAGGTCTTTCACAATCTTATCCAAATAATAGGAGGCCCCGAAAGGGTAACTTCACCAGCCTTTGCTTAGAGGCCATGTCAGCCGCCCAATGCCGGAGCCAAAGAAGGCGGCGGGCAGAAACCGCCACAGATATCTGTTTAGCCGAAGATCTGACCAGAACATAAAGGGTGTCAGCCAAAATGACAGGGCCGACTCCATCCGTGGGGCAAGCTCAGAGAGGGACCCCGTACCATCCGTGGGCTATTCCACCGCCTATTGTAACCAGGAAAGACATGCCCCGGCTGCATAGGAACTGCAAATAGACACCCTTAAGGCAAGGCCCGCAATCTCAAAGGACCGCTTCAGCGCGGATTCCAGCCGCCGGTTCTGCATGTCTTTCAAAGCAACCCCTCCCTCTACTGGGAGAATGGTCTTTTAAGTCACCGCCATGACCAACGCATCCACTTTAGGCATCCCCAAAGGGGCCAAGTGCTCCTCACTCAGAGGGAAAAGCTGACCCATAGCCCTGGCCACTTTCAAAGGCCCATCGGGGTCAGACGATTGAGTTGAAATAAGCTCTTGGAAAGGCCTACCAGAAAGGCCCGAGTAGGCTTCTTAGTACTCGCCATCCTAAGATTAACAGAGGCGGCCTCGCCTTCAGCAGGATCATCAATCGAGAGGGCCTGCAAGGCGTCAGTAATGAGAGCTGGCAGCTCGTCGCGGTGGAAAATCCGAACCGCATTGGGATCATCCAAATCCAGTGGCAAACAGTCACCCTCCTCTGGATCATCCGTCCCTGAGGGCCTGCCAGATCCCTCAGACTCCCCACAGCCCGACCACGGGGGGGGGGGGGGAGGATATGCGCCACTTTCAGACGGGGAATTTACCAGTCTATGTTTAGCGTGTTTCCAATGCTTGGGGGAGGAAATAACATCTGAAGCCATCCCCGGGGCATCAACACCCGGAGGGAACCCAGGATGCAACACAGTGTCAGACACCTGCGGCAGAGCTCTTTTCAGCCTGAAGGCTTTATGCATTAAAAGCACAAACTCAGGGGAGAAAAACTCACCCTGACCCTCCGCCTCCGAATTAGGAGAAACGGATGTTGGAGCTCCTCTGGCAGCCTCTAAACGAGGCGTCCCCCTGCCCTCAGACTCCTCCGCAACCGCGAGGGTCGAAACATGCGGCGCTTCCAAAATGGCGCCCGCTACAAGCTCCATCGAGCAGGAAGAATCATCGCTCGGCATGCTCGTACTAGCGAGAGCGTCTAAGGAGCACGTTTTGCACAGCCCCACTGATGATCTGCGCTTACCACAACGGGAGCAGCGCTTAACTCCTTCAGTAGCCATCGCCCGACTAGATGGAAATATAGCAATAAAATGGCGGCTTCGCGCCAAAACTTACCCCGTTCGGAACGGCGTCCACGAGACCTCCCCAGAGGAGCTGGGCACCACTCTCACCTCAGAAGACCGAGTCAACGAGCTACTGTCAAGGTGCACAGAACCAGAATCACTGGAAAAAGCCTCAGCAACAGCCACGCTGTAGAAGCGCACACTTTTTTTTTTTTTTTTTTTTTAACGCTGTGAGGAAAGTTGGAGGCAGGCAGCAACAGAGGGACTCCGGGAGAAGGGAGGGAATGGGTAAGGCAGGGAAAGGGCGAACCTATATGCCTTTAAAGTGGGCACCACCAGCCACAACACCCCTGCTCAACTGGCAAAGCACAGGAGCCACCCCAGGCAGAAATCCAGGAGCTGATCAAGCTACGTCCACAACTGCTGGGAGAGAAATACTGAAATCTCAAATACTGAAGACAATTGGGGCTAGCCGTCCAAGGGTCACTGTGGTTTTTCAGTGTTCTCTATCGCCACCTGCTGGTAGGCGGATACAACCCATCAGTTAATGGATTCATCTGCTGCTGATGACAAGGAACTAAAAGCACTAAAACTCAGATTTGATTTTATTCTTTTCAGCCTTTTCATGGTATAGAATCCTTTATCAACTGATTAACATGAGGTTCAAAAGACAGGTATTCATCAAAAATAGCCCCCAATCAAGCTTCTGAGGCTCTTGATGTATCAGCTCTGTTTGAACAATCACAAGAAGAAGCTGAATTCAGATCTACACTGTTGGTATCATTTGTCTTTCTTGCAGATAAAGAGGCCTTATTAAGACTATATTTGAGACAGATTTCCTCGGTTACTTTTATGGGCGAAAGAATTCAAATCTTTCCGATTGTATCGAGAACCACACAAGAAAGACAAAATAAATTTTTATTAACAAGAAAAGAGACAGTTCAATTGGGAGCTAAATTTCAATTGCGCTTTCCCTGTAAATGTGTAGTGTTTTACGAGACTAAGACATACCACTTTTTTGAACCTTTACAGCTTCGATCTTTCCTAAATGCAAGAACTCCTAAATCACCATAAGGGTTTCTAAGTATCGACTTGAAATAGATAAATGTAACATACCAGAAGCCATCTTTTTCCTATAATTTGTTGCTCTAACTATACCTAATCCTCTTATAAGGTTTATGTACTTCAGTCTCCTCTCTAATTGAGGACTATGTTAATGTAGAATTTATTTTGTGGGGATTTCCCCATTGTGTGTATTTCTTATGTTAATTACTGATATTTCTTGACAAAGCTTGCTTTTGGTATATATTAAAATTGCATAAATAAAAAAAAATAGCCCCCAATATTTTTCATTGTTTCTCCAACTGGAAGGTAAAATTATGTCTTACCTGATAATTGATTTTCCTTTAACGCAGCAGATGAATCCAGGAACTAGTGGGTTAAGTCCGCCTACCAGCAGGTGAAGATAGAGATAAACAGACTAAAGGCAGTGATGTCAGACGGCCAGCTCCTTCCTCAGTTAGTATGTCATTTGTAAGCATTCGCCAAGGCCAAAAATATGAAACCAACAACAACCAGAAACTATCCTCACTATGAAAAACAGAGAACCAAATAAGAACTTTGAAATAACTGGAACTTGATCCAGAAATTGGAATCCTTTCTGTGTGCCCATATCTGTCTGAACTCTGTAAAAGAGAACCCGAAAGGAAAAAATAGACACACTGCGCGGAAAATGAAAAAAACATCGACTGAACTAGGGAGGGATCCTGAATTCATCTGCTGCGTTAAAGGAAAGAAAATTATCAGGTAATCCATAATTTTACCTTCCTTGTCACTTGCAGCAGATGAATCCAGGAACTAGTGGGATGTACCAAAGCATTCCTTAAGTAGGGTGGGAAGCCGACGTTCCCCGCGCCATCACTCCCGCCCCAAAACTCGCATCCTCCCGAGCAGACATGTCTAGCCTGTAATGCTTCGCAAAAGTATGTCTGGACGCCCAAGTAGCCGCCCGATAAATCTCTTCCAGAGATAAGGCCAACGCCTCCGCCCAAGAAGCCGCCTGTGCCCGAGTAGAATGCGCCTTCAGGGCCACTGGAGACGCCCACTCTTGTAGCAGATACGCCGCTCCAATGGCTTCCCTAATCCAGCGAGCAATGGAAGCCTTAGAAGCTGCCTCACCTCTTTTCGATCCCGACAAGAGCACAAAGAGATGCTCCAAGCGTCGAAACTTGTTAGAGATCTGCAAGTACCGAAACAAGGCTCTCCGCACGTCCAGGAAACGTAGTGACGCAAACTCCCCCGGATAATCCTCTCTTTGAAAAGACGGAAGATAAAACGCCTGATTGACATGGAAAGCTGAAACCACGGCACCGTCCGAATAGACACCCCTGCTTCAGAAAACTGCAAAAAAGGATCTCTGGAAGACAAAGCCTGAATTTCAGAAATCCTCCTATCCGAAGCAATGGCCACCAAAAACACTGTCTTAAGTGTTTGATCCTTCTCAGAAACTTTATTCAATGGCTCAAATGGTGGGGCCTGGAGGGCTCGCAGTACCACATTCAAATGCCACGCCATGCACGACTGCCACAGAGGAGGCTGAAGCCGAAGAGCCCCGCATAGAAAACAGACGACAGAGTGAGCTGCTAAAGAGGAACTGTTCAGTTTACCCCTAAAACAAGCTAGCACGGCCACCTGCACTTGAAGGGAATTATATGTCAATCCCTATTGAAGACCATCCTGAAGGAACTCCAGAATAACCGGAATGTCCGCCCGAAAAGGTGATTCAGCACACAAAGCCGAGAAAGCTTTCCACACTCGCACGTACGCTGCTGAAGTAGACTACTTCCATGCCCCCAAAACAGTGGCAATGACTAGTCCTGAAAATCCCTTCTTCCACATCTGCCGCCTCTCATTAGCCAGGCCGCAAGACCAAAGCAGGAGGGATTTTCCATCTGAACTGGCCCTTGATGCAGCAGATCGGGAGTCACCGGAAGTTGCAATGGTGGCTCTGAGAGTGCTCGAACAAGATCCAATTACCACGGACGTCGGGGCCAGTCTGAGGCCACTAGAACGACCGGCCCCCGATGCCACCCTATGCGGCAAAAAAAAAAAAACTCTCCCTATCAGAGGCCACGGAGGAAAAACATACAGTAGCTGTTGTTCCGGCCATGGCTGGAGAAGAGCATCCAATCCTGCGGATCCTGGCTGCTGAAGAACTGGGGAACTTTGGCATTGTAAGCCATGGCCATTAGATTCATTACTGGTCTTCCCCAACGTTGACAAATCAGCCAAAAAGCCGAGTCCGACAGTGTCCATTCTGCTGCATCCAAAAGAGTCCGGCTGAAAAAACCCGCTTCAACATTGCCTTGGCCCGCAATGTGCGCTGCCGACAGACTCTGAATGCGCGCTTCCGCCCATACTAGAAGACGAGACGCTTCCACTGCCAAGGGAAGAATGCGAGTGCCCCCCTACCGATTAATGTAGGCCACTGTCGTGGTGTTGTCCGAAAATACACGAACCGCCTGCCCCTTCAGAAGGTCCTGAAAACTCCGCAGCGCATTCACAACTGCTCGCAACTCCAGACGATTTTTCGGCCAAGTCGCTTCGAGAGGTGTCCACGATCCCTGGGCTACTCGATGAAGACAATGGGCTCCCCAGCCCGCAAGCCTGGCATCCGTCACCACTACCACCCAATTGGGAGACGCCAGAGAAACACCCTTCTGCAAAATGGCTGACCGGAGCCACCAAGCGAGACTGTCCCTGGCCTGGCTCGATCAAGGAAGGAGTCGTTGATAATCCAGCGACGTCAGCGACCATCTGCTCAAAAGGAAATTCTGAAGAGGCCGCATGTGAACCCTTGCCCATGGAATGACCTCCAAGGTCACCATCATGGAACCGAGGAGCTGAACATAGTCCCACACTCGGGGAGCATGATGACTCAATAAGGTCCGTACCTGAGAAAGCAATTTGATCCTTCGCCCCTTGGGGAGAAACACCTTCCCCCGTTTCTTATCGAATTGCACTCCAAGATACTCCAGACTAAGTAGTAACATAGTAGATGACGGCAGAAAAAGACCTGCACGGTCCATCCAGTCTGCCCAACAAGACAAACCCATATGTGTATACCTTACCTTGATTTGTACCTGCCTTATTCAGGGCACAGACCGTACAAGTCTGCCCAGCAGTATTTCCCGCCTCCCAACCACCAACCCCTCTTCCCCCCACCTGCTCCGCCACCTAATTTCGGCTAAGCTTCTGAGGATCCATTCCTTTTGCACAGGATTCCTTTATGCATATCCCACACGTTTGAATTCCGTTACCGTTTTCATCTCCACCACCTCCCGCGGGAGGGCATTCCAAGCATCCACCACCCTCTCTGTGAAAAAAAACTTCCTGACATCTTTCCTGAGTCTGCCCCCCTTCAATCTTATTTCATGTCCTCTCGTTCTACCACCTTCTCATCTCTGGAAAAGATTTGTTTGCAGATTAATACCTTTCAAATATTTGAACATCTGTATCATATCACCCCTGTTCCTCCAGAGTATACATGTTCAGGTCAGCAAGGTAAAATTATGTATCATACCTGATAATTTTCTTTCCATTAATCATAGCAGATCAATCCATAGACTGGTGGGTTGTGTCCATCTACCAGCAGGTGGAGATAGAGAGCAAAGCTTTTGCCTCCCTATATGTGGTCATGTGCTGCCGGAAACTCCTCAGTATGTCGATATCCAAGCTCCATCCGCAGGACTCAGCACTTAGAGAATTACACCCACAAAGGGACACTCTGCCCAGCTCACCACCGCCGAAATGGGGGAGGGGAATTAACCCAGCTCATCCCCACACAAGTGGGGGAGGGGAATCCGTCCAGCTCATCCCCGCGGAGCGGGGGAGGGACACCACCCCGCCGATGCGGGGGGATCTGGCTTATCCTGCAACCGCGGGAGGAGCTGACTGACCCTAACACCGCCGAAGCGGGAGGGGTACAAAGCTGCCCTACAGCCGCACGAAGCGGGAGGGAGCGCCGGCAGAATTTATGTCTCAATCCAGCCCCGTAAAACGGAGGGGAGAGGAATGCAGCAGCTCACTGTAACACAAACTCGTCTCAACTCTTGAAGAATCCAACTGAAAAAACTTGAAAACGAAGTCCTCCTGAACAGGAACTGAAGACTAAACTTGAACCTGAAATGCAACCAGAATATAAACAGTACAGATATCTGGGAGGGGCTATGGATTGATCAGCTATGATTAATGGAAAGAAAATTATCAGGTATGATACATAATTTTACCTTCCATATCATCATGTTGATCAATCCATAGACTGGTGGGATGTACCGAAGCAGTACTCACCCAGGGCGGGACATTGAAATCCCTGACCGCAACACTGAAGCTCCAAACCGGGCCTCCGCCCGAGCAGCCACAGTCAAGCGGTAATGCCTGGAGAAGGTATGGGCCGATGCCCAAGTTGCCGCCTTGCAAATCTCTTCCAAGGAGACGGACCCGGCCTCTGCCATCGAGGCCGCCTGAGCTCTAGTGGAGTGAGCCTTCAGCTGGATAGGCGGCACCTTCCCCGCGGCCACATAAGCCGCTGCAATGGCTTCCTTGACCCATCTTGCCACTGTAGGCTTAGCAGCCTGCAGACCCTTACGAGGACCTGCAAACAGGACAAACAGATGATCCGATTTCCGGAAATCATTGGTCACTTCCAAGTATCTGATGATGACTCGTCTCACATCCAGATATTTGAGAGCAGAGTATTCCTCTGGGTAGTCCTCCCTACGAAAGGAAGGGAGACAGAGCTGCTGATTCACATGGAAGCGAGAAACAATCTTGGGCAGGAAGGAAGGCACTGTACGAATAGTCACTCCTGCCTCAGTGAACTGCAGAAAAGGCTCTCGACATGAGAGTGCCTGGAGCTCGGAAACTCTTCTGGCTGAAGTGATAGCCACCAAAAAGACTGCTTTCAACGTCAGGTCTTTCAGAGATGCCCTCGACAAGGGTTCAAAAGGCGGCTTCTGCAAGGCTCTTAGCACCAGGTTGAGATTCCACGCAGGCACCACTGAGCGCAGAGGAGGGCGCAGGTGATTAACTCCCTTGAGAAAACGTACCACATCTGGCTGCAAAGCCAGGGAAGCACCATTCAGGCGGCCCCTGAAGCAAGCCAGAGCCGCTACCTGGACTTTAAGGGAACTGAGCGACAGGCCTTTCTCCAGACCTTCTTGCAGGAACGCCAGCACTGAAGAAATTGGAGCAGTGAAGGGAGAAAGTGAGCCTGCTTCACACCACGCTGCAAAGGTACGCCAAACCCTGGCGTAAGCAGTAGAAGTAGAGCGCTTCCTCGCTCTCAGCATAGTGGCGATGACCTTGTCTGAGAAGCCCTTCTTCCTCAGACGCTGCCGCTCAATAGCCAGGCCGTAAGACCAAAGGGGGAGGGATCCTCCATCACCACGGGACCCTGATGCAACAGGCCCTGCTCCACTGGCAGCCGCAGAGGGTCGTCCACTGAGAGCCTGATCAAGTCCGCATACCAGGGACGTCTGGGCCAGTCTGGACCCACCAGGATTATCCGGCCCGGATGCTTTGCAACCCGGTCTAGCACCCTGCCCAACATGGGCCAGGGCGGGAACACAGAGAAGCTCTTGTGTCGGCCACTGTTGGAGAAGAGCATCTACTCCCAGAGATCGAGGGTCCCGTCCTCTGCTGAAAAAGCGCGGCACTTGGCAATTGGCCGATGACGCCACCAGATCTAGGCTCGGCTGGCCCCAGCGCTTCGTGATGTCCAAGAACGCCTGAGCCGATAACTGCCACTCTCCGGGATCCAAGGTATGGCGACTGAGAAAGTCCGCCTTGACATTCATGACTCCGGCAATGTGGGCCGCTGACAGCTGTTCTAGGCTCGCTTCCGCCCACTGGCATAGATTCATGGCTTCCTTGGCTAGAGGGGCGCTCTTGGTACCTCCCTGGCGGTTGACATAGGCCACAGCTGTGGCATTGTCCGACAGGACCCGTACTGGCTTCAACGCCAGTACCAGGAGGAACTCCAAAAGCGCCAACCGAATGGCTCTGAGTTCCAGGAGGTTGATAGACCACTTTGCCTCTGCAGGAGACCAGAGCCCCTGCGCTGTCCTTCCCATGCAGTGGGCTCCCCAGCCCGTCAAAGAGGCGTCCGTCGTGACGACAATCCACTCCGGGGTCACAAGAGGCATCCCTGCAGACAACTTGTCTGTCTTCAGCCACCAGCTCAGCGCCTTGCGCACTGCTGGGTCCAAGGGAAGGTGCACAGTATAATCCTCCGACACCGGAGTCCAGCGCTGCAGCAGAGAGTGTTGTAGTGGTCTCATATGAGCCCTGGCCCAGGGCACTACTTCCATCGTGGCCGTCATAGAGCCCAACAGCTGCACATAGTCCCAAGCCGGAAGAGGAGAGGCTACTAGGAACTGGTCCACCTGAGCCTGAAGTTTGACAATCCGATTGTCCGGCAGGAACACTCTGCCCACTTGGGTGTCGAATCGAACTCCCAGATACTCCAGGGACTGAGTCGGGCGCAGCTGGCTTTTCTCCCAGTTGATGATCCACCCCAGGGAGCTCAAAAGAGCAATCACCCAGTCTACAGCTTTGCCGCACTCTGTGCACTTCAGCAGCCTGGGCCACAGCCCTAGACGCACCCTCAAACCGGCGCTCGCAAGAGCGGGGGAGAAACATGCTGCGCATCCAAGATGGCGTCCGGCGCGACACTCCGCGAAGGAGCCGCGCGGGAAGAACGGCGCTTAACTTTAGCCGCTTTTTTTGCCGTCGCCCAAATCAAGGGCGGCCAAGGCATTAACGTCTCCCAACTCAAGGGCGGCCCAAGAAGAAGCCGTCCGAGCAGAGTGGCCGGCCAAGATGGCGGAGGCGAGCAGCGGGGGATGGGCGTTTATGGCGGGAAAAACCGCCGCACCGGAGGAAGACCCGGGACACTGACCGGCCTCCGAACTGACACCCAACAAGGGCGAATCAGACTTTAAGACCCCCCGCATCCCCGCTAAAAGCGCACACGCGGTCCGGGGAGCGATTCTTCGCGCCCTCGCCCTCCGACGCCATAGGCCACGTGGAGATCGATCGGGGAACCCCCTGCCCGCTATAAAAAGGTAAAATTACCTGCTTCTCGCTCCGAGCTGTAACGACCTGGTGTCCCAGTGAGTAGCTGCAATAAACGTTTAAATAAACGTCAAAATAAACGCCCTTAAGGACGTCCAAAATTTTTTTTTTTTTAACGGAGCCAGCGGGAGGGGGGAGAAAAGGAGGGACCTGGCGCCACCAGGTTTGCACTTGCTCAAGAAGAGCCCTCAACCCCAGGTACTCAACAAAACCTAAAAATTAGGCTTGGAGACCTAGCCAGAGCTGCTGCTGTGTGTGACCACCACCTGCTGAGATAGAGAACATACTGGGGAGTTTCCGGCAGCACATGACCACATATAGGGAGGCAAAAGCTTTGCTCTCTATCTCCACCTGCTGGTAGATGGACACAACCCACCAGTCTATGGATTGATCAGCATGATGATATGGAAGTCTCTCTTCATACGTCTTGGAACACAAATCCCGTACCATTCTCGTAGCTTTTCTTTGCACCGCTTCCATTTTTTTTTTTTTTTTTTTTTTTTTTTTTTTTAACATCCTTCGCAAGGTACGGCCTCCAAAACTGAACACAATACTCCAGGTGGGGCCTCACCAACGACTTGTACAGGGGCATCAACACTTCCTTTCTTCTGCTGATCACACCTCTCTCTATACAGCCTAGCAACCTTCTCACTACGGCCACCGCCTTGTCACACTGTTTTGTCGCCTTCATATCCTCGGATACTATCACCCCAAGATCCCTCTCCCCCTCAGTACCTATCAGACTCTCACCGTCTAACACATACGTCTCTCATGGGTTTCTACTTCCTAAGTGCATCACTTTGCATTTCTTTGCATTGAATTTTAATTGCCAAACCTTAGACCATTCTTCTAGCTTCCTCAGATCCTTTTTCATGCTTTCCACTCCCTCCCGGGTGTCCACTCTGTTGCAAATCTTAGTATCATCCGCAAATAGGCAAACTTTACCTTCTAACCCTTCGGCAATGTCACTCACAAATATACTGAACAGAATCTGCACCAAAACCGATCCCTGAGGCACTCCACTACTCACCTTTCCCTCCTCCAAGCGAACTCCATTTACCACCACCCTCTGTCGTCTGTCCGTCAACCAGTTCCTAATCCAGTTCACCACTTCGGGACCTATCTTCAGCCCATCGAGTTTATTTAAGAGCCTCTTGTGGGGAACCGTGTCAAAAGCTTTGCTAAAATCTAAGTAGATTACGTCTATAGCACGTCGATGATTCAATTCTCCAGTTACCCAAAGAATTCAATGAGATTCGTTTGGCACAATTTCCCTCTGGTTAAACCATGTTGTCTTGGATCTTGCAACTTATTGGCTTCCAGGAAATTCACTATCCTATCCTTCAGCATCGCTTCCATTACTTTTCCAATAACCAAAGTGAGGAACCAGATGACTTGTCCATATTGACCACCCAACCTAAGGATTGCAACACCGCAATCACTCAGTCGATGACCACTCGACTCTCCTCTGCTGTCGTCACCTAAATCAGCCAGTTGTCAAGATATGGATGTACTCGAATTCCCTCCTTCCGCAAGAGCTCCGCCACCACAATCATGACCTTGGAAAAAGTGAGTGGAGCAGTGGCCATTCCGAAAGGAAGGGCCCGAAACTGGAAGTATTTACCCAGCACCGCAAATCTGAGAAATCTCTGATGGGGCTGCCAAATGGGAATGTGCAAGTAAGCTTCCCTCAAATCGAGAGCAGTCAAAAACTCGCCTGGTTGAACAGCAGCAACACTGCCCTTAATGTCGCCATGCGGAAGTGACGAACCCGCAAAAACTGGTTTACTTTTCTGAGATCGAGAATAGGCCGAAAAGCCCCTCCCTTCTTTGGAACCACAAAGAAGATGGGAGTACCGACCTGTGCGCCTTTCGAGAGGAGGAACAGGCACGATTGCGAGACCTGCTAAGGATAGGGGCTAACACTGCAGAACCGCTGTCCTCTTGGCCTGCGATACATAGCGGGACTCCAGAAAAGAGTCTGTGACGGGAGAGAAGAATTCTAGCTTGTAACCTTCTCTAACCACATCGAAGACCCACTGGTCCGAAGTAATTCTGGCTCACTCTGGAAGAAACAGAGAAAGCTGACCACCGATCTTGCTCTCCTCCCGAGTGGACCTACGCCCTATCATTGGGAGGCCTGAGAAGGAGCCCCCTGACGAGAGGGGGGTCCAGCCGGACGCTTCTCGTTGCGAAAGGCAGAACACTGCCCAAATCGAGGACGCTGAAAGGCTGCGTTGGACCGCCCCGGGCGATACCGGCGCGTCTCTCTGAAACATGACCTCGAGGCTCCTTTCTAGGTCTTCCCTAAAACGCAATTTCCCTCGGAAAGGCAATTTAATGAACCATTGCTTAGAGGCCATATCTGTGGCCCAACCACAGAAGACCACAGAAGATGCCGAGAGGAAATGGTCAAGGCTATGAGTTTGGCCGAAGCCCAGACCAAATCATACAAGGCATCCACCAAGTAAGCCAGCCCAATATCCATCAGCGACATCTGAGGAGTTCCTGGCATATATCAGACTCCAAAATCGAATCCATGACAGAATGTAGCCAACTGAGACAAGTTCTAGCCACATAAGAACTACAAACAGAAGCTTAAAGTGTCAAAGCGGCCACCTCAAAAGCAAGTTTTAAAGAGGCCTCTAGCCGTCTGTCTTGCATATCCTTAAGTGCCACACCACCTTCCACGAGAAGAGTAGTCTTCTTAGTGACCGCCGTCACCAGGGCATCCACCCTAGGTAGAGCAAACTGCTCTGAACGGTCCGCTGAAACCGGATACAGCCTGGCCATAGCCCTGGCTACTTTCAGCCGCCCATCCGAATCCGCTCACTAGGCCGAAATCAACTCTTCAATAGCTTCATGTACCGGAAGGCCTTAGAAGGTCGTCTGGTACTAGCCATCTTGGGGTTGACTGCCTGAGAAGCCGCAACCTCAGGGTCCTCTATATTCAGGGCTTCCAGCGCCTGAGAGATAAAGGAGGCCAACTCCTCCTTATGGAAAATCTTCATGGTGGAAGAGTCCTCTGG
Source organism: Microcaecilia unicolor (assembly GCF_901765095.1). Taxonomy (NCBI): domain Eukaryota; kingdom Metazoa; phylum Chordata; class Amphibia; order Gymnophiona; family Siphonopidae; genus Microcaecilia; species Microcaecilia unicolor. The sequence continues at coordinate 514,117,631 of NC_044032.1, forward strand.
TCGGTCACTGAGGACACCGTCCTCCACGTCCTCTACCCCCGTCTGCTCCGAGAGAGCCACCACGGAGGAAGCTGCAGGCAACCGTATGCAAGACCCCTCCTCAGACCCCACAGAAAGCCTAGGCTTTTTAAGGGAGGACAAATCCTCTGGGGAAAAACCCAAAATCTCTTGGTTACCCCCAGAACCCCTGAGAGAATCAAAGGCCGAAGCTGTCGCAGCCTTGTGGGGGGGGGGGGGGGGGGCAAGGCCCTTTTCAACAAAAATGCCTGATGGAGTAGCAAAATAAACTCTGACGAAAACCCCTCCCCCCAACGGAGGAGGTCGCAGTCATGGCACCTGCACCACTGCCCACAGTGCCTGACGGGCCCCCAACTCCCCTACCAGTGGAGAAGAAGCGTTGCCCAAAACCGCTACCGGAGCCAGCTCCGCGGCTGATTGCAAAATGGCGCGAGAATCGCCAGGCTCCGGGCGGGAAAGCATGCTCTCGGGGGGGGGGGGGGGGTACCGCTCCGTCGAATCCCGCCAAATCAGCACACCCTGTGCTGCAAAGGCTCGCCGCCGAACACCGTTTCCCGCATCAGCAACAGCGTTTTACTGCCTCTGCTGCCATCGTCTGCCCCCGAACAGGAACCCAGCAGAACTTACCCTGGACTGGGAAAGCGCGGGAACTGACAGCTGAGCCGAAGAAAAAAAAAACTCTTCGACTCCACTTCAAGGCAGACTCAGACAAGCAGGCAACAGAAAACAGGACTTGGACAGCAGTAACACAAACCTGCTCTCAGCAAAAACACACTTCCCTGTGCTTCTCTGTTTCTCTTTTAAACAAATTCTATGGGTTTTGTTTTGTTTTGTTTTTAGTGAGGACACAGAAACAGGGAAGGAAAGGAACAGCAAAAGCCTGTTCAGAGAGAATTTGAGGTGCAGCAGGGACCCAGCAACTGTGTAGGCTGCCAAAGTGGACAGCAACAGTCCGCCACCCCCAGCTCAAACTGGCCACCGACCCAGGAGCACCCTCAGAGGCCTTGGGCCCAGGAGCTGAAGAAAAAGCTGTCCACCACCTGCTGAGATAGAGACATACTAACTGAGGAAGGAGCTGGCCGTCTGACATCACTGCCTTTAGTTTATCTCTATTTCCTCCAGCTGGTAGGCGGACTTAACCTACTAGTTCCTGGATTCATCTGCTGCAAGTGACAAGGAATGTAATGTTATTCACTGCGACAGTAGAAGCTCCAAAAGGCATAAGAGAATTACCTAAAACTACAAACCTTCCCAAAGCTTGACTGCAGACCAAATAGTAGGTCCTCAAACTCAAAGCATCTGCATTTTAAATAGCTAAAAGGTATTTGGTTGCCATAGAAGCACATTGAAGGCCCACTCAGAATTCATCACTGGCATTTATGGGCAGATGATCAAAGCTCCGTCGCTAATCTGAATAGCGCCATAACAGCACAGAACTATGCCCTAATGCTGAAAGCTGAGATGCAAATATAGACGCACTCATAGCTTTAAGCATTAGGGAGTTCAGCAGGAGGATTGTGCTTGGCGCATGTGCAGAAGAGTTCAGCAGGTAAGCTCAGCTTCTGTGCGCATTTGACTGGTAAAACCTGAACATGAAGCACACATTGGTGTCTGTTTTCTGCAGCCAAAATGGGAAAATTAGGTTCTTACCTTGGTAATTTTCTTTCCTTTAGTCATAGCAGATGAATCCATTACGAGTGGGTTGTGTCCAACCAGCAGGGGGAGATAGAGAGCACTGAAAAACCATAGTGCCTCATGGCCAGCTAGCGCCATCTGCCTCTTCAGTATTTGAAGCTTCCAAAGCAGTGTTACACCGCAAAGCATAATAACATGAAAATTCCTCACAGTGGATGAACGCCCCAAAACTGGAGCTATAAGTCAAAGAAGGGAATGAACTCATCCTCATGTAACTGAACAGAAATCCTGAAGACTGTTTTCCAACTTCTCCCAATGAGGGAACATATCTACAGGAAAAACTGAACATAAAATTAGCATAATGAACCATAGAGGGAGGGCTCATGGATTCATCTGCTATGACTAAAGGAAAGAAAATTACCAAGGTAAGAACCTAATTTTCCCTTCCTTGTCATCAAGCAGATGAATCCATTATGAGTGGGATGTATCAAAGCAATCCCTACATAGGGTGGGAACAAGCCACACCACGCGAGAGCACTTGTGCTCCAAAATGCGCGTCTCTCCTGGCAGCCACATCCAGCCTGTAATGTCGGGCAAACGAGAGCTTAGAAGCCCAAGCGGCTGCACTACATACAGTATCTCTTGAAGAGAGAGTGCTCCAGTTTCAGCCCAAGAAGAGGAAATCGCTCTTGTGGAATGTGCCTTAAAGGCTTCAGGCGGAGGCCGACCAGATAGCAGATATGCTGAAAAGATAGCTTCTTTGAGCCAACGAGCTATAGTGGCCTTAAAAGCTGGAGACCCTCTGCGCGGACCTGACAAAAGAACAAAAAAATGGTCAGATGTCCTGAAGGCATTTGACATGCGCAGATATTGCAACAGAGCCCTTCGCACATCCAGAATGTGCAACTGCCCATAGGCTTCTGGAAACTCCTCTAGAAAAGGAGGGCAGGAAAATAGGCTGGTTTAGGTGAAATGCTGAAACCACCTTAGGCATGAAGGAAAGCACCGTACGTACCATTACTCCGGACTCTGAGAATTGCAGAAATGGGTCTCGACAGGACAGCGCCTGGAGCTCAGATACCCGTCTCGCCAATGTCACGGCCACCAAAACAACCGTCTTTAAGGTCACATCCTTCTCAGAAGCTCGCCTAAGCGGCTCGAAGGGCGAACACTGAAGGGCCTTTAAAACCAGCCCCAGGTTCCAGGCCGGACACGGAGCCGCACGGGAGGATGGAGCCGAAGCACCCCTCTAAGAAACCGTGTCACATTCGGGCAAGCAGGCAGAGACCTTCCCTCGAAAACATGCTAAGGCTGCCACTTGAACACGCAGGGAATTATAGGCCAAGCCTTTTTGTAAACCATCTTGCAAAAAGTCAAGTATCGGCGAGACAGAAGCCCGCATGGGTGTGATCGCTTTAGAAGCACACCAAGCCTCAAATTGGCGCCAAATCCTGGCATAAGCCACGGAAGTGGAACGCTTGCGGGCCTGAAGGAGAGTGGAAATGACTTTACTGGAATATCCCTTGTCTCTCAATTGCGCCCTCTCAATAGCCATGCCATAAGACCAAAGCGGCAGGCGTCCTCCATGGTCACAGGGCCCTGTGACAACAGGTTCGGTACCAGAGGTAAAGGCAGGGGATCCTCTACCAGCATCTGCCGGAGGTCCGCATACCACGGCCTCCTGGGCCAATCCGGGGCAATGAGAACCACCTCTCCTTGGTGTAGCCGAATCCGCAGGAGTACTCGCCCTATCAAGGGCCAAGGAGGGAACACATACAGGAGGCCCTGAGGCCAGGGTTGAGCCAAGGCATCCAACCCTGCCGAGCGAGGATCTCTCCGTCTGCTGTAGAAGCAAAGGACTTTGGCATTTGTGCTTGATGCCATAAGATCCATTACGGGCTTTCCCCATTTGGCACATATCTTCAGGAATACTTCCATCTGCAAGTTCCCTTTCCGCTGGGTCGATTTGATTCCTGCTCAGATAATCGGCTTGCACGTTGCTCTGACCTGCAATATGAGCTGCTGACAGAAACTGCAGATGAAGCTCAGCCCAGTGGCAAATCTGCACGCTAGTGCTATGCACTGAGTGCCTCCTTGGCGATTTATGTAGGCCACTGCTGTCATGTTGTCCGACAGAACTCTGACAGCCAATCCTTCCAGGGTCAATTGAAAGGCCAGAAGCGCCTGGAAAATCGCTTTCAACTCCAAGCGATTGATGGACCACTCTGATTCCTCGGGTGTCCAAAGACCCTGGGCATGCCTTCCTCGGCAATGTGCACCCCAGCCCTTCAGGCTGGCATCTGTTACCACCAGGCACCAATCGGGGAGCGCTAGCGGCATTCCTCGCTGCAGCATGCTGAGAGCCACCACTTCATACTGAGCCGGACCGCAGGGAGCAATGCGAGTCTGCATTGATAATCCTGAGATATTGGAGACCACCGTTGAAGCATGGAGCACTGCAGAGGTCTCAGGTGTGCTCTCGCCCAAGGCACTAGTTCCATAGTGGCCATCATCGACCCCAACAGCTGGACAATGTCCCAAGCTCGTGGGCGAGGCATCCTCAGGAGCAGACGGACCTGGTTCTGAAGCTTGCACAGCCTTTGCTCGGGGAGGAAGGCCATCCCCGAGGCTGTGTCGAACCGGACTCCCAAATATTCTAGAGATTGAAAGAGGGTCAGGTGACTTTTGGCTATATTGACGACCCAGCCCAGAGATTGCAGTACTGAGACCACTCTGGCTGTAACCTGATGACTCTTTTCTGTAGAGTCTACTCTGATGAGCCAGTCGTCGAGGTACGGGTGAACCCGGATACCTTCTCGCCTGAGAAAAGCTGCTACTACCACCATTACCTTGGAAAAGGTTCAGGGAGCTGTGGCAAGGCCAAAAGGCAAGGCCCGAAACTGGAAATGTTTTCCCATCACAGCAAAACGCAGAAACCTCTGGTGCAGGGGCCAAATTGGGATGTGCAAGTAAGCTTCTTTCAGGTCCAGAGACGTGAGAAACTCTCCTGGCTGTACCACCACTATGACAGAGCGCAGGGTTTCCATGTGAAAATGCCGAACGTTCAGAGACTTGTTGACTTGTTTTAAGTCTAGGATAGGCCGAAAAGACCCTCCTTTTCATGACACCACGAAGTAAATGGAGTAATGGCCAGAGCCGCATTCGTCAGGAGGCACGGGGGAAACCGCCCCAATATGAATCAAGTCTTGCAAGGTCTCCTCTATCGCCACCCGTTTGGCAGCAGAACCGCATCGGGACTCCACAAGCACGTCTCTTATCGGGGCATTGAATTCTATTCTGTAGCCTTCTCTGGTCAGGTCCAAGACCCACTGATCTGAGGTAATCTTGGCCCACTCCTCGAGAAAGAAGGAAAGTCGTCCTCCTATCACAGGAATCGAGGAGGGGGCCGGCGCACCATCATTGAGAGGGTCGCCCATGAACTCCAGGTCTTGAGCCTGCTGCTGCAGAACGTTTGTCCGAGCGAAAGGAGTTCCTCTGCTGAAAACGGGCACGCGAAGTGAACCCAGCAGAACGCCCCGGGCGGTACCTTCTAGCTTCACGGAAGTAAGGTCTGTAAGAGGAGGGAACCGCCTGACCCTTGGAAGAAGGCCGCGGCCTATCCTCAGGTAAGCGCTGGGGTTTGGCATCCCCCAGGCCTTTCACAATTTTCTCCAACTCCTCACCAAACAGGAGAAGGCCTTGAAAGGGCAACTTCACCAACCTTTGCTTAGAGGCCATGTCAGCTGCCCAATGCTGTAGCCACAGAAGGCGGCGAGCCACCACCACTACAGCCATCTGTTTAGTCGAAGCTCTGACCAGATCATAAAGGGCACCAGCCAAAAATGACAAGGCCGACTCCATCCGTGGTGGCACCTCCGTAAGGGGCTCCGCTCCATCTCCGGGCTGTTCCACTGTCTGTTGTAACCAAGCGAGGCAGGCTCGGGCAGCGTAGCAGCTGCATGCAGATGCCCGTAAGGATAGGCCTGAAATTTCAAAGGACCGTTTTATAGCTGCCTCCAGGCGACAGTCCTGCATGTACTTCAGGGCAACTCCTCCTTCCACTGGGAGGGTAGTTTTCTTTGTCACAGCCGTGACTAGGGCATCCACTTTAGGCAATGCTAGGCACGCCAAATGCTCCTCACTTAGAGGGTATAATTACCCCATAGCCCTGGCGACTTTCAAAGGTCCCTCGGGGTCAGCCCATTGAGCCGTGATAAGCTCTTGGATGGAGTCATGCAAAGGAAAGGCTCGAGCAGGCTTCTTAGTACTTGCCATCCTCAGATTACCAGAGGAGGTCTCAGTACTCCCAGGGTCTTGTATAGAGAGGACCTGCAAGGCATCAGTAATAAGTGCTGACAGCTCATCGCGGTGGAAAATCCTCACCGCGGAAGGATCATCTGGATCCGGTGGCAATCCTGCACCTTCTTCTGGCTCTCCAGACCACGAAGGCCTGCCAGACCCCTCAGAGTCCTCACATCCCGACCAAAGGGGGGTGGGGGAAGGGGGTGCACCACCCTTCTGCGCTTGTCTTGCAGCCATCTGTCAGGGGAAAACGCGCCTGACGGTAATCCAAGGCCAGACTCCACTGGAGGGGATACTGAAAGCAGGGCCGCAGAGAACCCCTGCGGAAGAGCTCTTTTTAACATGTATGCATTATGCAGCAATAAAACAAATTCAGGGGAAAATGGCTCACCCTGGCCTCCCGGTTCCAAGTCCGGGGGAAACAGATCTTTTATTAGCCTCTACACAAGGCGCCACTCCAGGCTCAAACCTCTCCGCCTCAGCAGGGGTCACGCCATGCTGTTCCAAAATGGCACCCGCTGCCAGCTCCACAGAGCGGGAAGGAACATCGCTCGCCATGCTCGGGCCGGCTCTACCGTCTGAAAGCACGCCTTACAGAGCCCCGCTGCACATTTGCGCTTGCCACAAACCTAACAGCGCTTTACTTTCTCAGCAGCCATCACCGAAAGCGGCGGAAATTCAAAATGGTGGATTAGCGCCAAAATCGTCCTGAACGCGGGCCCTCCCCGGAGGAGCTACAAATTGCTCTTACCTCACCAGACCGAGTCCCCAAGCTCCGGTCACGCTGCACAATCAGAAGAAAACCTCTTTTCTGGGATCGCAGCGCCAAAGCACGATGCGACTTTTTTTTTTTTTTTTTTTTTTTTTAACGCCTTGAGGAAAGTTTGAGGCTACAGCGAAAGAGGCAAATTTCCAACTCCAGAGGATCAGTAGCGTGGGAAAGGCAGGGAAAGGGCGAACCTATGTGCCTGCATCCACAGCGTGGGCAAAGACAGGGACACAGAGCTTGCCTATTTGTCTACTTCCACATCGGGGGCCGGGTAAGACAGGGAAAGGGCTAACCTATTTGCCTTTAAAGTGGGCACCACCAGCCACAACACCCCTGCTACAACTGGCAAAAGCACAGGAGCCACCCCAGGCAGATTTTCTGAAGGAGCTTGAACAAGCTGCAACCACCCTGCTGGGGAGATAGAGTATATTGAAGAGGGAGATGGAGCTAGCTGGCCATGAGGCACTATGGTTTTTCAGTGCTATCTCCCCCTGCTGGTTGATGGACACAACCCACTCGTAATGGATTCATCTGCTTGATGACAAGGAAAAAAGCATTTTAATTTTTTTTCTGGATGCTTATGTTTAGATGCAAGTAGACTCCAATCTGTGCTTTGTTTTTTTAAGAATGGTCGCTTTAAATTTAGACACAGGACAAGAATGCCAATGGGTGCTTCACATTTGGGTCTGCTGTTTCTTACAAGCAGTGCTCAAGGGCTTGTACGGGCTTTCCTTCTGCTTCCAAAAGCAAATCAAAACTGGTAGATTTTACTGAAAGAAATGTGAATATGGGAAATCCTCTCTTCCTACACCCTAACGCCTGCTCAGACCCGGCGTTATTTTTTACGCTCGTAAGACACCTTTGTTTTGGGCGCTCTTTTCAGATCATTGGGGAGGAATACAAAATTACTTCATTTATATAAGCTTGACTACATTTACATGCTATCTGTGCTAAGGTCTGGCGCACTTGTTGCTTGCTGCACTACACCCCTCTGATCATTCTGCACTGGTAAATAAAGGCACTAGTACGGCACCAAGGGCCTCTAGCACCCACATTTACTTTTAATCGTCGGCACCTTAGTGGAGCCAGTTCTTCAGAAGGGGGCTACATGGCAGACCTAGTTTAAAAATAATAATTTAAAAAAATCCTCCTCCTGTTGGACTAAGAATATTTTTTAAGTATCAAGCTTCAAGTTTGAGGGTTTACTATCCTGCCCATCGCAAATTACATCTAGATGGGTTTATATACTAAAAAACTAGAGAAACTAAGAGATCAGGATAGAAAACAGGATCAACAGGATAGAAAGGGAAGTACAAAAGGAGGGGATATGCTGTTATCAGGACTTCTGCACTAATGGTCTCAGTTATGCCAATTCTGTTTTTGGCACATATGAGGCTAACTGCACCAAATTTATTTGGGTATCTGAGACCATCATACAGCAAATGTCATTTCAGAACTGAAGACCCTTTCACCAAAACTTGTACAATGGGGTCAGTCCTTGTCTTGCCAGTGTCATCTTCCTGATGCCATTTTGTAATAACAATACTTATTTTCATAGTGCTACTGGACCTACATAGTGCTACACAGTAGTGGTAAGTATTTAGATACACTATGTCCCTATTCTGACGACCTTACAATCTAAGTGGGTATCTAAAGCAATGGAATAAAGTGACCTGCCTAATGTTACAAGGAGTGTCGGAATCAGAAACAGAACCCTGGCTCCCCTGATCCTCAGCCCTTTGTCAGCCACATTATCAACTTCCTCTCCCACGATTCCTGGGGGGGGGGGGGGAGAGGATTTGCTCTTTGGGGCAGATTGGCCCGAATTTTCATCAACAGCTGGATTACTAAAACTGTCCCTTTCTTTCCTATGTTTCTCTGTATCCAATAAGGAAGACTACAGTAATTTTTGTATAGTTTGTTGTGTAAAGAAATAATTTTTTATTGTTCTGTCCTTTTATATTTTGTATGTGATTTGTTCCCTGCTTAGACTTTTATAGATATAGCGGATTATAAATAAAGTTTTCTTATTATTTTGGGAGCCCTGTAATGTCAAGACCTTGGAGACATCTATGCACAGTGGAGCAGTGCAGATTATGGTCTGGCCCGAGGTACTTATAACAGATGGTGAGAGCATCTATGATGAGCATTTTCCACCTACAGGTGCACCATTACAACTTTTTGACATCTACCACCAAGAAAAGAGAAAAGGGAAGGATCACAGGCCATCACCAGGTTGAAAAAAATATTTTAAATCAAGGCAAACTTTCCTGTTGTAATACAGTATGCGAGAATTGGTAACTGCATTCAAGAACAAGCATGGACAAAAAAATAAATAAAACACGAGAACTCAAAAGCTAATTTAGGGCCCCTTTTTACTAAACCACAGTAGCGATTCCCGTGTGGCAAATACAACACGGTTCGAATATATTTGCCACACCGGGAATCACTAACACAGTTTAGTAAAAAGAGGTCCTTAGTGTCTGTACTTTTAAAATGACATCACACACTTGTGCAGCCATGTCATCCTGCTTGTCAACCAAGAACCTATTTGTCTTCAAAGAAATGATGGGCAAATGACAACTAAAACTGACAACCGGAATGGGGGGGGAGGGAATTTTTTTTTTTAAGAAATTTAACTGAAATGCATGCGGTATGTAAGATACTATCTAGAAACCGTCCAAGCTTATTATAGGGAACCTTTTACTAAGCTGCGTCAAGCACTAATAAACGCTTAATAAAGGAAAAATGGCCTAATGCAGGAAACAGTAAAAACAATTCTGAGTTAGTTTAGATATCTGTGTGTTTTGTTTTTTTTTTTTGGGGGGGGGGGGGGGGGGGGGGGGGGGATTGGATAGGTCAGGCGCCGAGAACTGAAGTGCTATTCAGCTAACGCACCGACATCACTGGCGCTAACTGGTTAGCATGTCCATAACGAGGGTACCCTTAGTGCCTCCTACATAGGAGAGGATAAGTGCTCCCGCATTATTATTATTATTATTTTTTTTTTTTTTTTAAATAAAACCACACACTATTAGTACACAATCAAGCTCATTTTCAAAGCACTTAGCCTCCCAAAGTTCCATAGAAACCTATGGAACTTAGCCTCCCAAAGTGCTTTGAAAATATGCCTCAATATGTGGCAAAACAGCAAAGATGACACAGGGATGAGTGGACAACATTCTAATCAGTGCAAACAGAGATTATTCTGGACTCGACACAGTTGTGTTTCTGCTGGATAGGCCTGCATCAGGAGTCTCACATATTTCAAATAAGGTCATCCACTGTGTAGAGTCCAGAATAACCTATATAATAATTTGTACCTCAAGGTTCTCTGGCTGGCTGGGTTCATAACATCTTGGTGACGTCAGCTCGCCTCCAGCATTCCCGTAACCTCTCATTGTCCTGCCCTCGCGTAAAGACGAAATGACATCAGAGGAGAGCGGGACACATAGGGAACGCTGGAGGCGACGCAAGCCCAGTCTGCCTGCCGCCGCTCAGATGGAGAGGAGGGCAGAGGAGAATCGCATGACACGGAGAGGAGGGCAGGGCAGAGGAGGATCGCTGCAAATGGAGGGGAGGGCAGGGGAGAGAGAAGAAACCGCTTTGACGAGAGCCTTAAAAACAATCGGCCATTACACGATAGCCTTGCTAGTGCCAGTTTCATTTTTTTGAGAAACGGGGCTTTTTTACAAGTCTACAATAAACTGTTTTCACTGATTAGAATATTGTCCGCTCATCCTTGTGTCATCTTCGCTGTTTTGCCACATATTGTGTATTTTGCGGAGACTGGTTTCTTCTGTGTATACATCAACATTAGCACATAGCCAGAAACGCAACTAGAAAAATGCCTCTTTTACGGCCATGCTGGAAATTAGCTTAGAGAGCAGGAAAGACCCACATTAGGATGCACTAAGCCCATTTACTAGTGTGGCTTAGTAAAAGGGACCCAATAAGCAATAAAATTGTGAGTCCTCACTTTTATCTGCAGTAGCTCCCAGAAAAGGACATGCTTGCTTTTTCCTTAAAACCTTTATCAACATCATTTCCAGGAATTGCTATTTCTATGCTCTTGCCCGTTTTCTTCTATTATTTCTTGCCTATACAATAGTTTGCATTTCTTTTTAATTATGCACTGAATTTAGACTGGTTTAGCTTTCTTTTTTCCTTTAATTGCAAGATTACAAAATATTATATTCTTTGTTAAACTGTCCTTTGTTTAAAAAAATATATACATTTCAAACTAAGCATTCAAGAAAGTAAATACACATACCGTCAAATAAACTGAGGTCTCTACGTAATCCTGGTCCATAAAGCCCTTCTAAAATACTTTCAAAACCTGCAAATAAAGAAATTTCATTTTAATTATGAATTATTTTAAGAACTGAAATAATTTTGAACTATTACTTTTTGAGGCTAGTCTAATAAATTATGTTCCAATAACCTCCTCAGTCTTATTCTTAAACTCATAACTCATCTAACAAAGCCCAATTAATAGTGGATAATGATACAAAATACATGCAATGCAAACACTCAAAATAGGCAAAACCCTACTGCACAAGAAGTACCACAAAGCAGCAGAGGGATAACAAACCTTCAGAAAGAGCTAGGGTCACACACTTACTGTAACAAATGAGAATGAAAATTTAAACCAGTTATTCAATTTATTAATACCTGTTAATTTCCTTTCCTTGAATCCTACTAGACCAACCCAGATGATGAGTTGTGTCCCCCTACCAGCAGATGGAGACAGAAAATCCACAGACTTCTAGTGACATCACCAGCATAAGGGCTGGAACACTAATGAAACCTTCTGTATGCAACTTACACATTCATCAAATCAAACATCCAGTAGGGAACCACTGCTGAATAAATTATAGCTCTTTGGGTTATATGCCACTAAGCTGATGAGAAAGAGCAGTCCCCCAAGGCCGAAGTTGTCCAGAGCAGAAACAGGCAGATATGAATACATTTCACCTTTGTTTTCACCCTACTAGACCAGTCCAGAAAAAAACGTGAGGTACAAAAACAGTATATCTTGTATGTCATACCACACAAGGCTCCTTCAGTCATAGCTCTGCGGCCAGGACATCAATCTTGTAATGTTTCATAAAGGAATGATCACCATCATATGTCTTCCGCAGTCACCATCAGAGCCTTATCCAAGGAGGTCATTATGCCTGTGTTGAATGAGCCCACAGGCCAAGCAGCACAGTCGTACAACAAAAAATGTAAGCGACTCAATGACAGCTTTAATCCACCTTACAATAGAAGACTTTGAAGGCACCTCCCCTTTGTATGGGCCTTGAAACACCACAAAGTCTATGGAAAGGGTTAGTCACATCCAGAAAATGCAGGACTCTACAAACTGTACCTCCAGCTTATGGAGCTTCCCAGACAAATCTAAAAAGTCCCTAGCCATGAAGGCCTGAAGCAATACCACCTGATTTGCATGAAATGAAGAAATGACCTTCAGCAAGAACAGGACTGTGCAAAGAGATACCAAAAGCATAGATATGGCTCTGCCCAGTTCGAAGCCTGCAGATCAGAAATTCAGAATAACAAATCATGACCACAGTCTTTAGAGTTAGATCCTTTAGAAAAGTGTGCTTCAGAGGCTTGAATAGCAGGCCTACCAAAGCACTAACCACCAAAACCAGGTTCCACTGCAGAAGAACTGCCAAAAGTGAGTGTCAAAATGTGTTTTGTACCCTGTAAAAAGGGATAATCAGGGTAAGAAACTAAGGAAACTAGGGGAAGAACTGATGAAACAGAATTCTGGAGTAAGATAACTCACATTATCCCCTGTATTCTATAAATGGTACCTAGATTCCACACTGAGATATGCATGTATCTTAATTGGCAAAACAAGATTATCAGCATTTTAACAGCACTTAAGCAATAACAAGCACTAATTGGATATCCAATATACACTGCTGTAAATACCAAAGAAACTCTGAGGGAGTATTCGTTATCAAGTATGTAGGACATTAGTCTAATACATAATGAGATCTAGCAAATTCCTTTAAGTATCGCTGAACCACAGAAATTGAAGGGTTCTTAAACTGTTTTCATATTTTGTTTGACACTACCTCCTCCTTATCCAATTCAGCACTTTGAATATAGTCTAAAATATCTAAATTTGATTGTAATAGCCCTTTCCTTGCCTTCCATATATCTTATCCTTAAAATATGAATCTAAGTCTTCAGCTGATAGTGTTAATTCATTTGTTAAAAGTAACTCGTTCGACCTTGATTATTTGCTCACTAACACGTATAGCTTCTTTAAAATCAGGAACTGCCTTACCTATGTATATTGTAAAATAATCCACCTTGGCTTGTTTTACTTTCCCCTTAATTTTGTATTTTTCTAGTCCAAAGAGGTTAATTTATAAAAAGATTTTTTTCTGCCACAATTTCCTATCAGGCAGCTAACCATTGAAATAATCTCCTATATCTGATTAGGACAGAAATGAACTACGGCTGTTTGCGTAAAATGTAAAAACCTATCTGTTTAAGAAGTACTTAGGGATGTAGTTAAATATAATAGTTCTTTTATTAATTCTTCATGCTAAAATGTTTCCTGCATATGCACAGCTTCTCACTTTGTAAGCCACACCGAACCAGAAATGGAACGTGCAAAATATCAATGTTACTATGTAATGTAAATCTTGCCGCAGAAACATGAAAGGGTTGCTACTTGGACCTTGAGGGAGCCAAGGGCCAGACCAATAGTCCAACCCTGCATACAGAAAGTCCAAAATGGAGACCACGTCAGCATGGCAAGGAGGTAAATCATGCTCAGTGCACCATGCTACAAAAAAACTGGCCAAACCCACACATAAGCTAAGAACTCTCCTCAGACTACTGCATGATATCTCACTGGATGAACATTCTGTCAGCTGGTCTGGATCAATTTCCATGCCCTGCTCCTGGTGACACCCAAGGCTCAATCCTTGGCCCAATCCTATTCAATCTTTCTTGTATTTCCCTCCTAATACTATTTCCTTGGCTTTACCATCTTCACCGATACCATCTTCACCGATCCCCTCTCCTTCTATGATGACCATTTCTACTGATATAGGCAAAATAGCTGATCAAGCTCATTATGTGATAGCCAAGCTTAGTACCATAAAAATTCAAGGCTATCATTTTCCATTCACCTTCAACTGTATACCACCCCCTCCTGTATACATAAAACCCTCCACTTCCACTTGTAAAGATATTGGATGTAATCTTTGACCATGCACCGTCTTTTCAAGCTCTAATCTCTGCTGTTGTCTCAAAAACAGGGGTTTTCAACCCAGTCAAGTTTCGAGGACATCCATAACGAATATACATAAAATTTGCATGCACATCTTCATGCACATTCATTGTGAATATCCTGAAAACCAGACAGGTTTACAGTGTACTGAGGACTACGTTGCAAACCCAAGCTCTAGAAGATACTACACTCTACAGAAGATACAGTCAGTATAGTCCCAGCTTGAGATCTCCTCTCTTTGCATACTCATCTTGATTACTATAAAACCACAGTAGAGAGAATTGTAAAAGCAAAGTTACTCGCTGTTCTGCAAGGACAGCAGGCCAAGTATTCTCAAGCTGGGTGACATCATCTGATGAAGCCTGGTGTGGACACGGACTAAGAACATGCACTTGTGTCTTCCCACCCGATGCACAAGCATGAGCTCCTCAGTCATTTTAATAAAGCTAAATACAACTCCAAAGGGAGGTAGGAGGGTATGTGAGAGGGGATCAGTATCTTTGCTTTCTCCGAGGACAAGCAGGCAATTGTATCATCACAGCTGGGAATCCTTAGCTACCAGGCTCACCAAAAACAATGATGCTAGAATAGAAACTTGAACTGTTGAGGCCTGAAAGTCAATTAACTTGAAGCTAATAACATACTAGTTGTGAAGGTGCAGCCTGGAACTAAAGAAAACGGGGTCTAAGGGGGTGGAGCTGGATTCTTGTCACTGAACTAATTCTTCAGGACTTCCTGCCCGAATCAACTGTCACATCAGGTATCTTCTCAAGGCAGTAATGAGATGTGAATGCGTGGCCAGATGACCAAATCACTGCTTTGAAATCACCTCTATGAAAGCTGACCTCAAGTGAGTTACCAACGTAGTCACAATTCTGACATTAGGATCCTTGAAATGACCCTCCAGAGTCAGCCCAGAGCATAAATAAAGGAGATGCAATCTGCAAGCAGCTAGCCAATTAGAAATTGTGCTTTTGCTGATGGCTACCCCATTTGGTTTGGATCAAAAGACACAAAAATCTGGGTGGACAATCTATGGGCTTTAGTCTGCTCCAGATAGAAGGCTAATGTCATGGTTGTGGCCGTGCCCTTAAACTAGGGTTATCATATGTCCGGATTTACCCGGACATGTCCTCTTTTTGAGGACATGTCCGGGCAACTGGGCGGGTTTTGCCAATCTGCCCGTTTGTTTGTATTTCTGGACAAACGGGCAGGCTGGTGGGCGGGCCATCCTATAGGACGGCCTGCCTGCCCATTTGTCCAGAAATACGGACAAACAGGCAGATTGCTAGCCTCCCCTCCACTTAGTTATTACTGCCCTGGTGGTCTAGTGACTTCTTCCGCCTTCGGGGCAGGAAAGAGCCCCCTCTTTCCTGCCCGGAGCGCTGCCCTGCATGCATCCTTCCTGTTGGTGATCTTGGTGCCGATTCAAAATGGCCGCTGAGAGTTGAAGTGACCTCGCGAGACTTCAACTCTCGGTGGCCATTTTGAATCGGCGCCAAGATCACCAACAGGAAGGATACATGCAGGGCAGCGCTCCGGGCAGGAAAGAGGGGGCTCTTTCCTGCCCCGAAGAGGTCCTAGACCACCAGGGCAGTAGTAAGTTAAGGAGAGGGGGGTGACGGGGAGAGGGAAATGTGATGGGGGCGGAGCAAAATATAGTAACCCTAGTTCAGACCTACTGTTTCTCTGCATCTAGCTCTGTGACCTCTCCAGTCTGCCTTTTTCCCTATTGTTGTTCTTCCTGTTAGCCAAGCCTCACTTTGGTGTCCCTGAAGCCAAGCTTCGCTTTGGTCTCCCTGCTTCTGCTTCATTTCCTAATTGTGACATCATCAGCCTACTCCTTTGTAAGGACCTAGGGAGCTTTCCTACGTTGCCTTTGCAAGAGGTCTCAATCTTGTATTACTGGTTTAGATCATTTCCCTGCTTGGCTTTCTTCCTGCGAATCTTGCTCCTGAAGGTCTGTTCTGTGTTTCTTTTGAGTCTTATGTTTCAATGCTTTGCTTTGTTTCTGTGTGTTTGCTTTTGTACCTTGATCCTAAAAGCCTGGCTCTGAGCCACACACCCTGCCCTTGGTGTCTGTATCTGTTTGACTCTACCCTTGCCTCCTGTTTTTAGTCTAGCCCTGCTTTTGACTAGCACATTGCTTCTTTGTTTGTTTGTCTTCCCTTAGTCTGCTTAATCCTTTGCCTGCTATGTTTGCTTCCGGGCTCTTGAGCTCTGTTTCTACCAAGTTCTGCTCCTGCTCTGTGTTTGAGCTAGTTCTGTACCAGTTTCCTGCCAAGCCAAGTCCCTTTCAGTATCCTGTTCCAGCCCAGCCCGTTCCTGAATCTTGTTCCAGCCCATTCCAGAACCCTGAATCCTGTTCCAGCCCAGCCTGTTTGAGAATCCTACTACTACTACTTAACACTTCT
Source organism: Microcaecilia unicolor (assembly GCF_901765095.1). Taxonomy (NCBI): domain Eukaryota; kingdom Metazoa; phylum Chordata; class Amphibia; order Gymnophiona; family Siphonopidae; genus Microcaecilia; species Microcaecilia unicolor. Next base: position 514,134,033 of record NC_044032.1, read on the forward strand.
ATAGCGCTACAAGGCATACGCAGCGCTGTACACCATACACGTAAAGACAGTCCCTGCTCAAAGAGCTTACAATCTAAATAGGACAGAAACAGAACAATTAAGAGGTAAGGGAGTTAAAGAGGTGGGGATAAAAGGTACAGGCAAGTGAGCAGTGATTAGGAGTCAAAAGCAGCGTTAAAGAGGTGGGCTTTTGGCCTGGATTTGAAAATGGGCAAGGACAGGGCTAGACGTACATGCTCAGGAAGTCTATTCCAGGCGTGAGGTTTTTAGTCTCGAGAATCCTGAATCCTGTTCCAGCCCAGCCTGTTCAAGAATCCTGAATCCTGTTCCAGCCCAGCCTGTTCGAGAATCCTGAATCCTGTCCCTGCCTTGTTTATTGTCTTGCTTCTGTTATTCTTGTTGCCTAGCTCCTACCCTGTCTTGCCTGTCTAGTTGTGCTTTATCTTGTCTCTTTCAGTCTAGTCCTGTCCGGCTCCAGTCCTTGCCTTGTCTGGACCCAGTTTTAATCTACTTCCATGTTTTGCCTTGTCTTGCATTTCTGGGTCCCAGTCTTAATCCAGTTCCGAGTCTTGCCATGTCCTATCTGGGTTCCAGTTCTGGCCCTTTGCCTTCTTTTCCTTGCCTCGTCTGGATCCGGTTCTTGTGTTTACTTACTTCTGTCCTGCCTTGTTGAGTCTGTTTATCCTAGTCCAGTCTGTTCTGATTCTTGCCTGTGCCAGCCCCGGTGATTTGTCTGCCAAAGCTCCAGCTTTGGTCCAAGGGCTCACCATTCCTGACAGTTGTGACAGCTAAGGCTTACTTGCAATCTAAGGTATGCAGTACACTTATCAGGATGGGCATTTGGATTTGGGAAAAATGATTGCAGGATATTGACTGATTAAGATGGAACTCTGACACTAGCTACGGAAGGAACTTGGGGTGCATGTGGAGAACATTTGTGATGGAACTTAAGGTGGATCTCCTACTAGAGCCTGAAGCTCACTGACTCTGTGAACTGAAGAGACCACCACCAAAAACACAACTTTCCAGGTCAAATACTTTAGATGACAGGAATCAAGTGGCTCAAAAGGAATTTTCATCAGCTGAGTGAGGGCAACGTTGAGATCCCATGACACAGTTGGAGGTTTGACAGGGGGCTTGTTAAAAACAAACCTTGCCTAATGAGAGGCTGTACCGAGATGGTTTACCCGCACTTAGATGAGCCTTTAGAGAGTTGGTTTTCAAACCAGATTCAGAGGTGGAGGCGGTATCTTGTGTAGGGCAGGTGAGGGGATCTGAGGCCTTACCCTCACAACAGACAGCAAACCTCCTCCATTTACATGAGTAACACCTCTTAATGGAGTCTTTCCTGGAAATCAGCAAGATGCGAGAGATATCCTCTGGCAAATTGAAGAATTCAAATTCTATGCTTTCAACATCCATGCCAAGAGGGCTAGGGATTAGAGGCAGAAGGGATCTCCTGCGCTACGTGATGAGGGTTGGAAAGTATCCCAATCTCCACGGTTCTTCAGAGGTCAACTCCAGAAGAGGAGGAAACCAGATATGCCTCAGCTAGTAAGAGGCAATTAGGATCATAGATTCCTGGTCTTGCTTGAGTTTCAGCAGAGACTTCTCTAAGAGATGTACTGGAGAATTCACATACAAGACTCTTCCCCCAAAATAAGCGATAAGCAACTGACACTAGTCTGCAGTGTGATTGGAGCCTGGAACAGAACTAAAGGATTTTGCATTTGAGATGAATGGCAAAATAAATCCACAGAGGGGCTACCTCACACTGAGAAGATCTTACGGGCTAAGCCCATGTTGAGAGACCACTTGAGTGACTGCAAAACCCTACTCAGTCTGTCTGCCAGGCCATTGTCTTTTGCTGGTAGTATGCGGCTCAGAGGACCAGTCCATGAAGGAGAGCCCACTGCCATTTTGCCACTGACACAAGGGATCCTGTACCCCCATGCTCATTCACATAGAACAGTGCAATCTAAGTTCTGGAGTCAATCTCTGAAAACCTTTAGAGCATTCCAAATAGCCCTCAGCTCAAGGAGGTTGATATGGAGATCTGTTTCCAGCCCAGACCAAGTTCCTTGGGTATGAAGCCCTTCTAGATGAACTCCCGACCCAGACTGGATGCATCTGTTAGCACCATCTGAGGAAGTGGAATTTGGAATAGTAGTCCCACAGTCAAATGTGATCAAACTGTCCATGATTCAAACTCTGGCAGAATCTGGATTACATCCACTACATTCCGCCTCAAACCACTGGAAAGCTAGGGTCCACTGGGCTACTATCAAATGGAGCCGTGCCAAGGAAAGGACATGTACTGTTGAAGCCATGTGGCCCATGAATATTAACATTTGCCGAGCTGTGACCTGCATGGCCAGTGGTGTTAAGGTCTCTACTCTAGCTCATGGAAGAAAAGACAGCCTACAATGTATCGAGCAGGATTCCAATGTACTCCAAATCGTTGGACTGGGAAAAGGTGGGACTTCAAGTAGTTTATGACAACAACTGAATAGTTCAGGTGCGTTGACTTGTCGCTCAATCCTGTGATGTGCTCTTGACCAGTGTTGGTGAAGGTGGACTTATGAAGGCCTACACCATGCAGTTTCAGTGCTGGTAAAATATAATATAAAGAATAACTATAATCCACAGACAATAAAGTGTGGAGACACTTTTTCTTCTGTAAATTGCAAAGAAATAAACAAGGCCATTTGGTGCCCATCACAAAGCAAGTACCCCACCCCTTCCTCTGGCCAGTGAATGAGTCATGCAATTCACTGTTTATGATGAGTGTGTTCAAAGAGGCTAATTGGAGACTTTCAGGCTGCAGAATTAATTACCATGTGAAGGGGGCAAGGCACCTGAGGAGAAAGACAAGATACTGTAGCTTCAGGACTGGAAAGGAGAATGACATATTGAAAGGGTAGGGTCTGTGAGAACAGAATCCTGACTACTTTGAAGTAAGCTAAAGACTTTTATTGAGGATGTGCTTATTTACCAAAGGAATGAGGGTGTACCTTTTAAGGAAATGCAATATTTTTTTAATGTACCTTTTGGCAATGGTAGCAAACAAATGACATACCCTGAATGATATATTCCTGGAAAAAAAAAAAAAACAGTTCTTTGTACTTTGGGCTGAGAAACTCTATACAAATGCCTGATCTGGAAGGCAGGGAGGGTCACTGAAAATCTTCCTCAGTTTCTCTCAACAGACTAAGGAATATACAACCATTTCCATGGCACCTCCCTTATGTTTATGTTCCCTCACTACCCTGTTTCTTATGTGCTGCTCTTAGTTTTTTATTATTTCTTATTTTTCATGTTCTTGGGTAAGAACTCCCATCCATTCACTCAGTCTTCTTGCCACTTTTAGCCCACCCATCCACTCATAATGCCCCATTCAATTACTCAGCCACCTTCTGCATATCAGATCCCTAGTGTCTACTGACTCACTTGTCATCTCTCCATTAATTTACTCATTCACTCCCAGTATGCACACTCGCTCGGCCCTCTTAGTTTTTAAAAACATTTTTGCTTTGTTTAGCTCTGTCTTTTTGTAGCGGCTACTGCTGCTCAACAGGAGAAGCAGCAGTGGCAAAGAAATGAAGATTGGAAGGAGGAGCGGGAGGCACAGTGCCGTGCCAAGGGTCTCTGGTGCCCCCCTGCAGACTATCAGTTGGTGCCCCCCCACGTCTCACTTCTTCATTAGATGTTTCTCCATTGCTACCTGTCTTTCCTTTAGACTGAAAACTACAGGCCCAGCCAGACCTGACAAAAGGGTTTACCACACCCTTCAATGTCAAGCATATACTAGAAGACTGTAAATTAGCTTACACAGGAAAGCAGTTTAAAAAAATAAACACAATTCCTGCTGTTTCTTAACACTGCTCTCCAGAGAAAGCACTGCCTTTATAAAGAGGCTTTTCAGTGGGACTTAGCCTATTAAAAACTATTAGCATAATTAGGGATGGCCAGCCCTTGTAACTGCAGAGACCTAAGCTTTGATTATGCATGTTCCTGTTTTTGTTACAGTGGGGGGGGGGGGGGGGGGGGGGGGGGGGGGTCTCTTCGTCTGACCTCCCTGGCTCACTGGGAGCCCAGTCTCTTGGAGACTGCTATACATTGCAAAATAAGATAGCAGATGTAAATTCTCAAAGTGGACATATTCCAAACACTAAAATGAAAATAAAACGATTTTTTTTCTACCTTTGTTGGCTGGTGACTTTCTTTTTCTGATCATGCTGGCCCAGTATCTGATTCTGTTGCTGGTATCTGTCCTCTTAACTCCGTTTCCAGGGCTTCCTTTCCACTGTATGTATCCCTCATTGATAAGTCTCTGACTCTAAAGTTTAGCAATTTCATTAAAGCAAAATGTATTTTCAAATATCACAAACTCTCCCTATCCAAGCAGAATGTTTTATATAAAAACAAATACACAAAAAAAGCAATCAGATTTTTACTTACCAGCTATTCTACACTGTACGTCAGCTAAACTTCCTCTTTGAAGCTCAGCCAATTAAATGGATTTTAGCTGTAGCTATGATAATTATGTACACATCATTGCAGTCATGCCTTGCCCTCCTCTCAGTGTACATGCTCAAAAAACAAAAACTTTGAACCACTTACAGATAACAATTACACTATTTATTTTTTATTTCTCCCCAGTCTCACTTGCACACCTGCCACCAAACCTGTTCTCTTTAATTTGAATGTTGTTCCAGCTCACCCTGAATGAAAGTTGTTCACACATCAAAGCCATAAATAGCTGCTGGTTGTACTCTTTGAAACAGCTTTAGCAGAGCAGCGTGTCTGTCTCAGCACTGGTGGGCTATCTTCACTTCCTGATGCGGGCAGGGCAGGGGAGAGAGGGGAATCACAACTTCAGGTAAAAGATTTTGCAAGTGAGTGGCGCCCTCTAGAGGTCGGCGCCCCCCTGCGTTGCTTACCTCGCTTACCGTGTCAGCACGGCCCTGGGGAGGCAGGAGGGGAGATGGAGAAGGGCTGGAGAAAGAGAGAAGCTACTGGTGATAAGGATGGGGAGAAAGGGGGGATCCTGGCTGAGATCAGAAAGAGGGAAGACGCTGGAAGGAAGGATGGGGAGAGAAAGAGGGAAAACAGATGGAAGGATGGGGAGAGAAAGAGGGGAGATGGATGAAAGGATGCAGAGAGAAAGGGAAGGGAAGAGACTGGAAGGATGTGGAGAGAGAAGGGACACTGAACAGAAAAGGATAGACAGCTAGAGAGACACATTAGATGGAAGGATCAGGAGAGAGGGAGATGGGTGGAAGGATGGGGAGAGAAAGAGGGAAGACACTGGATGGAAGGGTAGGGAGAAAGAAAGAGGAGACACTGGATGGAAGGATGCAGAAAGAGAGGGGAGACACTGGAAGGATGGGGAGAGAAAGAGGGGAGTTGCTGGATGGAAAAGGGGAGTAGTGAAAGACTGGAGAATAAGAGGAAGGGGCATGGGGAGACAAAGGGTGAGAAAAAGATGAAAAGCCATAGGTAGATGAATTAAAAAGAAGGAAATTAAAGAATGGATAGTAAGAATGAATTAAATCTGGACAGAGAGGCAGAAAAATATTGAAGAAAGCAAAGAAAAAGGAGAGAAAAATGACAAGTGGCTAGGAAACCCTGGCAGAAGAGTTAAGCGAAAACGAAGGAAAGCAGAATCTAGAGACTGGGAGCAACACAATGAGAAAAAGTAAATGGCCATACAACAAAGGTAAAGAAAATAAAATTATTTTTAATTTAGGATAAAGTAATATGGTACCTGTGTTAATAACGTTTCAGAGACCAATACTTCCTTCCTCAGGTCAGGAGAGGATACCATAACAGCATTATACTGACCTGAGGCAGGAGGTTTTAGCCTCTGAAAGCTCATTGAAAAGGCTGCTAGGTTATTAAATTTATTTTCTGAAACCTGATGCACTGAAAAGCAGCACTTTACCCTTGTGTGACAAATGCATCTGATTAGTGTGACTAAATTTTGCTGGGGGAGGGGGTAGAGAGAAAAATTTGTGCCCACCCACTTTAGGTTCAGGCCCATCCAAAATTGGCAGTCTGGCTACGCCACTGGAGTGGGCTACTGTGGGTATAACGATTTTGGCGGAAAATAAGTCGTGCTGCAGAATTTTGGACAGACTGGAGAGGAGAGAGAGATGGCTGAGTGGAAGACCAGTGAGAAGCAAATTGCAATAATCCAAGCCAGAGGTGACAAGGGTTCTGGTCGCATATTCAGAAAGGAAGGGGCGAATTTTGCTAATGTTGTAGATAAAGAAAACAACAGTAGTTCCCCACCATCCCTTTTAATAGGGAGCATTAGTTTTAAAATTAGACTAACAGGATAAAAGAATTGACACTAAGTGTTTTCCTAAAAACAAATTAAATTCTGTAGATTTCTGAATATAGCAAGAAGCCCTGACACTTATATGTTAAAACAAAGCATTAACACCAACCGAACTAGGAACCAGAAAAGTTCATGCTGCATTCAGCTCATTTTGTATTTATTGTTGCCTCTTTTGTCAGGCAGGTTTGTACCTTTTACTGGTAACTATACCTTGTTAAAATTTATTATTTGTGTTTTACCTTCCTCTGCTTGTTCAGAGGCATCTGGTACTGTACCATTAACTTACAAACAAACAAAACAAACCCTTTCTGACTGCAGATAGAGGTAATTTAGGGAAGATTAAGGGGAAACTATTGAATGATTTGTTGCTCAGTCACCAGACTTGTGCAGCTAGTTTTATTTTTTGTTCACAGGGATTTTGCATACTGCTGTTTACATACCAACTTTGGAAGAAGGGAAAATTAGGTTCTTACCTTGGTAATTTTCTTTCCTTTAGTCATAGCAGATGAAGCCATTACGTATGGGTTGTGTCCATCAACCAGCAGGGGGAGATAGAGAGCACTCAACTTTTCACAGTGCCTCATGGCCAGCCAGCTCCACTGCCTCCAGTATTTGAAGCTTCCAAAGCAGTATGGCAAACCGCAATGGGAATAACATGGACTTTCCTCACAGTGAACGATGGCCCCTTAACAAGGGCATGAACTCAAAAGGAGGGCATGAACACATCCTCCTGGAGGGAATAAACTCGTCCTCCTTATTGTATAACTGGAGGGGATACACGCAACCTCCTGGAGGGAATAAACTCATCCTCCAAAACAAACTGGAGGGAATGGACTCATCCTCCTATAAGTGAACATGAATACTGAAGACTGTTTTCCAACTTTCTCCCAAGGAAAGAACATCAGGAAACAAGAACAGAACCTGAAACAGATTCACAGCTTACAATCATACAGGGAGAGCTCATGGCTTCATCTGCTAGGACTAAAGAAAAATTACCAAGGTAAGAACCTAATTTTCCCTTCCTTGTCATCAAGCAGATGAAGCAATTACGTATGGGATGTAACAAAGCAATCCCTATATAGGGTGGGAACCGGTCACACCACGCGCTAGTACTTGTGCTCCAAAACACGCATCCCTCCTAGCAGCCACATCCAGCCTGTAATGTCGGGCAAAAGAGAGCTTAGAAGCCCATGTTGCTGCACTGCATATCTCTTGACGAGAGAGTGCTCCAGTTTCAGCCCAAGAGGAAGAAATCGCTCTGGTAGAATGCGCCTTAAAGGCTACAGGCGGAGACCGGCCGGCAAGCAGATAAGCTGAAAAGATAGTTTCTTTGAGCCAGCGGGCAATAGTGGCTTTAGACGCTGGAGACCCTCTGCGAGGACCTGATAGCAAAACAAACAGATGATCATAGATCCTGAAAGAGATAGTAACTCGCAGATACTGCAGCAGAGTCCTGTGCACATCCAACAGGTGCAACTACCCAAAAGATTCTGGAAACTCCTCCTTATCAAAGGAGGGCAAGAAAATAGGCTGGTTTAGGTGAAACGCTGAAACCACCTTAGGCATGAAGGAAGGCACGGTCCGAACCGTGACCCCGGACTCTGAGAATTACAGAAATGGGTCTCTACAGGACAGCGCCTGGAGCTCTGACACCCATCTCGCCGAAGTAATGGCCACAAGAAAAACGGCCTTTAGTGTCAAATCTTTCTCTGATGCTCGCCGAAGCGGCTCAAAAGGAGAAGCCTGCAGGGCCTTCAAAACTAGCCCCAGGTTCCAAGCTGGACAGGGTGCTCGCACGGAAGGCCGGAGCTGAAGCACCCCACTAAGAAATCGTGCCACATCTGGATGAGCAGCTAAAGACACGCCTTCAACCTTACCACGAAGGGAGACCAACGCTGCCACTTGCACCCGCAAGGAATTATAGGCCAAGCCTATTTGTACACCATCCTGCAAAAAGTCCAGAATCGGCGAGACAGGAGCCCGCATGGGTGTGATCGCTTTTGAAGCACACCAAGACTCAAACTGGCGCCAAATCCTGGCATAAGCCACGGAAGCGGAACACTTGCGGCCCTGCAGGAGAGTGGAAATGACTGTGTTTGAATAGCCTTTGTCCCTCAATTGCGCCCTCTCAAACGCCATGCCATAAGACCAAAGCAGCAGGCGTCCTCCATGGCTACCGGGCCCTGTGACAACAGGTTTGGTATCAGAGGTAAAGGAAGGGGAGCCTCCACTAGCATCTGTCGGAGGTCCACATACCAAGGCCTCCTGGGCCAATCCGGACCACTTCTCCTAGGTGCAGCCGAATCTGCAGGAGCACGCGCCCTATCAAGGGCCACGGAGGGAACACATATAGTAGGCCCGGAGGCCAGGGCTGAGTCAAGGCATCCAACCCTGCCGAGCGAGGATCTCTCAGTCTGCTGAAGAAGCACGGGACTTTGGCATTTGAACTTGTCGCCATAAGATCCATCACGGGCTTGCCCCATTTGGTACATATCTGCAGGAATACTTCGTCTGCTAGTTCCCATTCCGCTGGATCGATCTGATGCCTGCTTAAATAATCGGCTTGCACGTTGCTCTGACCTGCAATGTGAGCTGCCGACAGAAACTGAAGATGCAGCTCGGCCCAGTGGCAAACCTGTTCGACCTGTGCGGCCAGTGCTCTGCACTGAGTGCCGCCTTGTCGATTTATGTAGGCCACTGCTGTCGTGTTGTCCGACATCACTCTGACAGCCAATCCTTCCAGGGTCACTTGAAAGGCCAGAAGCGCCTGAAACACCGCTTTCAACTCCAGGCGGTTGATGGACCACTCCGACTCCTCGGGTGTCCATAGACACTGGGCATGCTTCCCCTTGCAATGTGCGCCCCAGCCCTTCAGGCTGGCATCTGTCACTACTAGACACCAATTGGGGAGCGCCAGCAGCATTCCTCGACGCAGCATGCTGTCTGAGAGCCACCACTCCATGCTGAGTCGGGCCGCAGGGAGTCAAGAAATTCTGCATGGATAATCCTGAGAAACTGGAGACCATCTTTGAACTAGGGAATACTGTAGAGGTCTCAGGTGCGCTCTCGCCCAGGGCACCACTTCCAAAGTGGCTGTCATCGATCCCAGCAGCTGGACAATGTCCCAAGCTCACGGGCGGGGCATCCTCAGGAACAGACGGACCTGATTCTGAAGCTTGCACCACCTTAGCTCGGGTAGGTATACATAGCCCAAGTCTGTGTCGAACCTGGCCCCCAAATATTCTAGAGATTGCGAGGGGGTCAGGTGACTTTTGGCCATATTGACGACCCAGCCCAGAGATTGAAGTACTGAGACCACTCTGGCTGTAGCTTGATAGCTCTCTGTTACAGAGTCTGCTCTGATGAGCCAGTCATCTAGGTACGGGTGAACCCTGATACCTTCTCACCTGAGAAAAGCAGCTACTACCACCATTACCTTCGAAAAGGTTCGGGGACCTGTGGCGAGGCCAAAAGGCAAGGCCCTGAACTGGAAATGTTTTCCCAACACCGCAAACCTCAGAAACTTCTGGTGCAGGGGCCAAATTGGTATGTGCAAGTAAGCTTCTTTCAGGTCTAGAGACATGAGAAACTCTCCTGGCTGTACCGCACCAATGACGGAGCGCAGGGTTTCCATGTGGAAATGCCGCACTCTCTGGGACTTGTTTAATTCTTTTAAGTCCAGAATAGGGCGAAAAGACCCACCTTTTCGCGGCACCACAAAGTAGATGGAGTATCGGCCGTAGCCGTGTTCGGCGGGCGGTACCGGGGACACGGCCTCTAACTGAATCAGACCTTGTAAAGTCTCTTCTACCGCCACCCGTTTGGTGGCAGAACCGCATCGGGACTCCACAAACACGTCTCTTACTGGGGCGTTGAATTCTATTCTGTAGCCTTCTCTGATCAGGTCCAGAACCCACTGATCTGAGGAAATATTGGCCCACTCCTCGGCAAAGAGGGAAAGACGTCCTCCGATGACAGGAAGCGAGGAGGGGGCCGGCGCACCATCATTGAGAGGGTCGCCCCTGAACTTCAGGCCTAGAGCCGGTGGCTGCGGAACGCTTGTCCGAGCGAAAGGAGTTCCTCTGCTGAAAAACGGGCACGAGAAGTGAACCCAGCAGAACGCCCCGGGCGGTACCTTCTAGCTTCACGGAAGCGAGGTCTATAAGAGGAGTGGACCGCCTGGCCCTTGGAGGAAGGCCTCGGCCTATCTTTGGGCAAGCGCTGGGGTTTAGGATCTCCCAGGCCTTTAACAATTTTTTTTTTCTCCAACTCCTCACCAAATAGGAAAAGGCCTTGAAAGGGCAACTTCACCAACCTTTGCTTAGAGGCCATGTCCGCTGCCCAATGTCATAGCCAAATAAGACGGCGAGCCGCCACTGCTACTGCCATTTGTTTAGCCGAAGCTCTGATATCATCATAAAGGGCATCAGCCAAAAAGGACAAGGCCGACTCCAGCCGCGGAGCCAAATCCGAGAAGGGCTCCGCTCCATCTCCGGGCTGTTCCACTGCCTGTTGCAACCACGCCAGGCAGGCTCTAGCAGCATAACAACTGCATGCAGACGTCCGAACAGTAAAACTTGCAATTTCAAAGGACCGTTTAAGTGCTGCTTCCAGCCTACAGTCTTGTATATCCTTCAGGGCAACTCCTCCTTCCACAGGGAGGGTAGTTCTCTTTGTCACCACAGTGACTAGGGCATCTACTTTAGGCATTGCAAAGCGAGCCAAATGCTCCTCACGCAGAGGGTATAATTGCCCCATAGCCCTGGAAACTTTCAAAGGTCCTTCGGGGTCAGCCCACTGAGCGGAAATAAGCTCTTGGATGGAGTCATGCAAAGGAAAGGCTCGAGCAGGCTTTTTGGTACTAGCCATCCTAGGATTCACAGAGGAGGCCGTGCCACTGTCAGGCTCTTCAACAGAAAGGACCTGTAGGGCATCTGAAATAAGCACTGGCAGCTCATCACGGTGGAAAATCCTCACCGCGGAGGGATCATCCAGATCCTGTGGTAATTCTGCACCTGACTCTGGCTCAGATGAGTGGGAAAGGCAGGGAAAGGCGAACCAATGTGCCTGCCTCCACTGAGTGGGAAAGGACTGGGAAAAGCAAGCTAATATGACCACATCCACGGGGGCATGGGTAAGGCAGGGAAAGGGCTGACCTATGTGCCTTCATAGTGAAGCTGCTATAGCCTCTAACACCCCGGCTAACAACTGGCAAGCCAGGAGCCACCCCAGGCAGATTTTTGATGGAGCTCAAAGAAGCTGCAGCCACCTGCTTGGGGAGATAGAGAATACTGAAGAGGCAGTGGAGCTGGCTGGCCATGAGGCACTGTGAAAAGTTGAGTGCTCTCTATCTCCCCCTGCTGGTTGATGGACACAACCCATACGTAATGGCTTCATCTGCTTGATGACAAGGAAGCAATGAATTGCTTGTCAAGGCAAGCAATATGGGCGAGTGAAGTAAAATATGCCCCATAAGAAAAGGAGGCGAGGGCCACAGCTTCTAATATGATGCACAAAACCAGCCTTAAACCTGTGACCTTCAGGATTTAATAAGTCAGCCATCTTCCAGAAAAAAAACTATTTGCTGAAAATACGGCACCTGTTATAAAGCCCTCATGGCAGCATCGAGGTTCCATGGTTACCATGAAGACCAGAGCACTAGCCCCAGAAAACAATATGTAACATTTCCCACATAAATGTGGAGCCAAAGGCACTAAGCCTAGAAACTCCCTTCTAAAGGTGCAGAAAAGAAAAAAAAGAAAACCTACAGCACCTGGTATTCCTGGGAAGTCTCCCATCCAACCAGAAACCAGATCAGACACACTCAGGGTGGTGTAACCATAGGCAATACCTATACTGTAAAAAAAAAAAAAAAAAAGTTCCACAAAAGAAATGAGGGTGTTTAAGCAACTGCCCTCAGAGAAAACATTGAGGGGCCCAAAAAGTCTGTAAATAAAAATAGGAAACAGGACCTTTCAGAGGGCCAACACACAAGGAGCCCTGCTCTGATGCTGTTCACTGTTTCCTATACCAAGAACAGCCTTTAGCCAATGCAGGAACTATAAGAAAATCTTAACTCACCACAGACAGCGAGGCCTACTGGAGACTGTTGCCATCAATGCAACCAATTAGGCAAACATAGCTTTCCAACTCAATTGATTCTTGCTGCCTCTGTGCAGAGAGGGACTGCCCTGGAGAGTAAATATCCCCTCTTCAGGGCAGGGTCCATCAATGGAGACTGAGACAGGAAACAAGCCAGAAATCTCCAAAGGCTGAACTAAAAAGGAACTGTCAGTTCCCCTACCATACTTCTGCAACATATAGGTGTATGGAGCAGCAGAAGAAACTCGGGGGGGGGGGGGAGGTCAGAAGCCTCCAGCCCCAGAGAAGCCCCCAGATTGGCTGGCTGACGTGCATCCAGAAAGACAAGTCGGCCCGACGATGGATGGTTCCAGGGGGCCAGCATAGGAGAAGGTCTCGAGACAGGTAGAGACCCACTCGACACCTCACTGCTCCCAGTGTCATACAGTCTCAAAGCTGCCACGCCTACAGTGACGCCCGATGTCGATGCAGACATTGAGGAACCAAACCTAGCTTCAAAAATCTTCTCGCGTTCATCATCCCAGAAAACCTGGGTCCTCTTCTTCATACGAAGGCACAGGACACAGTTGGCAGGGCTATGGTTGGGCCCAAGTCACTGGAAACACCAGGAATGGGTGTCCTGCCCAGAGATGGTCCAGTTTCACCAGGTACAACACTTGAAGTCACTGGGAGTCTTCGTGGACATGGAAGGAAAAACTGCACTGGGCAAACAACGCGATGGTGCCTGGCACAAAAAGAGGAAACCTGACTGGACAGTCCTAAAACTGGCCCATGCCGAAAAAAAAGAAAACTTAAATGCAGAATTACTAAGGTAGTAGAGGGGGTTTTTTTTGTTTTGTTTTTCAAGAAGAGCAAAATGAGGCGAAAACAGTCAAAAACACTCAAAAAAACAAGCACAAATTGCTCTAAACCGGACGTGTGAGGAGACACCACAAAAAGCAGCTACTACTCCTGTGGAAAAAGCGAAACGGAGCCACGTTTGTGTGGCGGGCGTGAAAGTACTTGCGCATGCGTGGTGAAGCACAGCTCGTGCTCCTTAAAACTCTTGTTTATATTTCTATGGTATAAATGCCAGACTGGCGTTTACCCACTTGTGAGAATAAGCAAGCCTGCTTGTCCTCAGAGAATCAAGTAATTCCTTTATTTGTTGGGTCTTGTTCATCACGATCTTGCATTTACATAGATTGCTGGCGCAAGAGTTGATGGAGTCCTGTATTCTAAGCAAGAGGTATGTTTGGCCAGGCTCAGGAGAGTTTGAGTTTTAGGCTGAGGGTTGGTCTTGGTGAATCATCCATGGCCTGGTGCACTCGTGGAACTTTGCGAGCAGGTAGTAAGACTCCTTAGCAGATCTGGTGGGTCTCGGCTGTTCACGGATCTTGAGTTTTCCCAAGTAGGCTGCAGACAATGGGAATTGGTCCAAAGCCCAAGTCTTCTTGTAGACTGTCCATCGTACAGACCAGAAGGGCCAAGCAGAGTATTACTGGCCACCTCATGATGAAAAGAAAGGAAGAAAAAATGAAAAATGAAACAAAAAAAATCCTGGGGAACTTGGTGAGGTCATCACTGGGCTTAGCAATTATGGCAGGTTTTGGCCCCTTTCTTGGGGTGTGGGGCGCTTGCAGTGCTCCCCAGTGCTGCCGCAGGTCTCTCCTCCTGTGGTGGGTGCTCTCTCTGGTTGGTTGCAGTGGACAAGCCGCTTCACTGACTTCTCAAGTTTCACCCTCTGCAGCAGTTGCCTCAGGTTTCTCCTCCTGCCACTGCAGTCATCTTAGAGGATCGCCCCTTGGCCTCTGAGGCCCAAGTGCCACACAGAGGGAGCCACCCCTTGGAATGCCCCAGCAATTTCGCCTTGGCTCAGCCTAGCCCCGATCCAGTAGAGGCTGCGAACCAGGGGGAGTCATTCGCTGTTTCCACTGCCTCCTTGTCTCTGCCAGACTCACCCTCTGTGGTGTGGGACTCTCGTCCGGGATCTCTCTCCCGCTTCACGTGGCCCGAGCTCTGATCAGATGTGCAGCGCTCTGGATGCCATGCTGCCCCAGTGCTGCCTGGCCCACGCCGTCATCTGGTCCCCATCTCCCTCTTCCCAGATCAGCTCCCCCCGGACCAGGGACCATGGTGAATAAGAATTGTAGATTGCTAGAAAACAACTGGTGTAAAACTCATAATGCCATTGATAAATTGGTGTGAAAGAAAATTTCAGCAATATAAGAGGAAAACGGTTGAAACTAGAAGAAAGTATTATAGCAGCTTGATTGAATTAGGCTATTTAAATACTGAGATATTGTTTCACCTGGTGAAAGATTTGACAGATATCCCTTCATCTACCAGCTTAGCTCTACTGGATTTTCCAGTTGCGTAGGGTCTGGCTATTATTTTGAATCTAATGTTGTGCAAATAAGAGCTGAATTGAATGGCTCAAAGCTCACTTCTACTTAAACCTATACTTGTAGAATGTTTGTGGCATTACTTTTGCTCAATTGCTACAAAAGAGGTTGCATTACTATTAAATAACGTTTATGTTTCATACACTTAAGTTCTTCAGTGAACTGGGCAATCTCTTATTTAAGAAC